>NC_134483.1:45543063-45891813 GCF_040206685.1 Ascaphus truei | reverse complement strand
ACACAGGCACACTCACAGACAGACACACAGGCACACAGACAGACAGACACACACACACACACAGGCACACTGACAGACACACAGGCACACTCACAGACAGACAGGCACACAGGCACACTGACAGACACACAGGCACACTGACAGACACACAGGCACACTGACAGACACACAGGCACACTGACAGACACACAGGCACACTCACAGACACACAGGCACACTCACACACTCACAGACACTCAGTCTGTCACTCACACACTCACCGGGTCACACGTGGCATCAGTGGGGTCTCCGCACGGCAGTGGGCCCTCCACATGGCTGGGGTGCCTCTCCAAGACATGGGACACACAGCGCAGCGTGGGCCTCAGCAGCAGCAGCGTGGGCCTCAGCAGCAGCAGCGTGGGCCTCAGCAGCAGCAGCGTGGGCCTCAGCAGCAGCAGGTCCCCCCTCCCCCGAAGCGGCCGACGCCGCAGCACGCTCCCCAGACACCCCCGGGCAGCAAGCGAGGATCGGGGGCAGGTGATTAGGGGGAGATCACACAGGCACACTCACAGACACACAGGCACACTCACAGATACACAGGCACACTCACAGACATACAGGCACACTCACAGACACACAGGCACACTCACAGACACACAGGCACACTCACAGACACACACACACAGGCACACTGACAGACACACAGGCACACTGACAGACACACAGGCACACTCACAGACAGACACACAGGCACACAGACAGACACACACACACACACAGGCACACTGACAGACACACAGGCACACTCACAGACACACAGGCACACTCACAGACAGACAGGCACACTCACAGACACACAGGCACACTGACAGACACACAGGCACACTGACAGACACACAGGCACACTCACAGACACACAGGCACACTCACAGACACACAGGCACACTCACAGACACACAGGCACACTGACAGACACACAGGCACACTCAGACACACAGGCACACTCACAGACACACAGGCACACTCACAGACACACAGGCACACTCACAGGCACACTCACAGACACACAGGCATACTGACAGACACACACACACACACACACACAGGCACACTCACAGACACACAGGCACACTCACAGACAGACACACAGGCACACAGACACACACACACACACACAGGCACACTGACAGACACACAGGCACACTCACAGACACACAGGCACACTCACAGACAGACAGGCACACTGACAGACACACAGGCACACTGACAGACACACAGGCACACTGACAGACACACAGGCACACTGACAGACACACAGGCACACTGACAGACACACAGGCACACTCACAGACACACAGGCACACTCACACACTCACAGACACTCAGTCTGTCACTCACACACTCACCGGGTCACACGTGGCATCAGTGGGGTCTCCGCACGGCAGTGGGCCCTCCACATGGCTGGGGTGCCTCTCCAAGACATGGGACACACAGCGCAGCGTGGGCCTCAGCAGCAGCAGCGTGGGCCTCAGCAGCAGCAGCGTGGGCCTCAGCAGCAGCAGCGTGGGCCTCAGCAGCAGCAGCGTGGGCCTCAGCAGCAGCAGCGTGGGCCTCAGCAGCAGCAGCGTGGGCCTCAGCAGCAGCAGGTCCCCCCCCCCGTCCCCCCCCCGAAGCGGCCGACGCCGCAGCACGCTCCCCGGACACCCCCGGGCAGCAAGCGAGGATCGGGGGCAGGTGATTAGGGGGAGATCATGGGCAGGAGGCGGACTGGCGCAGGAGGCGCGCACGGGGGAAGCTGGGTTGGCACTTCCCCCTCCGTCCCACGTGGGGAGCGGAGGGTGCGGGGGGGGCTGGATCGCGCGCTTGTTTTGGGCTTCCCCCTCCGTCCCACGTGGGGAGCGGAGGGTGCGGGGGGGCTGGATCGCGCGCTTGTTTTGGGCTTCCCCCTCCGTCCCACGTGGGGAGCGGAGGGGGGAGGGTGTGGAGGGGGGGGGGCTGGGTTGCGCGCGGGGCTTGGTTTGGGCTTCCCCCTCCGTCCCACGTGGGGAGTGGGGGGGGGGAGGGATGCGGGGGATTCTGGGTTGCTGGGGGGAAACAGGCAGCGCAAATGGCAGGACACTCTGCTTGCCCTGTGCACGCGTGCCGGGACCACAGGATTTGCCGCCATTTTTTTTAACCCAATCAGGGAGGGGGATTATTTATTTATTTAAAAAAAAAAAAAAAATTGGCACGAGCAGGGGATTCATTGAGCTGCAGCACGGGTCGCCAGCTGCCTAAATCCACTCGCAACGGGCGACTAGTTATCATTATTTGTCGAGCACTGTATATATATATATATATATATATACCAACAATGATGAAGCCACGTTGGAAATGAATGGATGGAGGGTCATGTAATCCAGAAGTACCTGCCGGTGTTATGATGTTTCTTATGTATGATGGGGTCAAATAAGAACACGATGTCATCGCTACACGATGTTGGTTATGTATACAGTATTTGAAATGTTGATTTTGTTGGTGGCTTTCTGTATTTCGATGCTTCTTGGTATTGGGGATAGAGGGTAACATCTCCAATGGACGGTTAGTACGGCTCCAGGTGTGTTGTGGGGCTGGGTGTGTATGGCTCACAGGGGATGGTATCGGGGATGTATGTCTGTAAAGGTATGTATGTGTGTTTTTTTAAGTTTTTGCCTGCCCTTCCATCATACACCTGTCAGCCTTGGAGGGACACAGGCAGCCTATAGGAGCATTCCAGTGTACAAATACTGAAGTATGGCTTCTGTTTCAAAGGTGGTTTTGTGTATTGAGTGGGGCACATAAGCGGATGGTGTTGATTGTACTAATGTTTACAGGTGGTCTTGCTGCCCTGCAAACATGCAACGGTAATGTTACACCGTAAAAGCCGTCACGGATTGCCGTTGCAGGATTAAAGTAGCTTAACCGCTTTTGTTTCAAGAGTGTGCGGGTCCAGGGGGTCTTTTGTTGGTTTGCGCATTGTTTGATGACAACGGAAATACATGTTTCCCATATTTGAGGACACAGGTTTCGGCCATAACGTGCATTGTCGCCGCCATCTTGATACAGGCCACGACGTAGCTTCAACGCTATGCAGATGGCAGCGACATTCACCACCGATTACCCATACCGGGATGTGTGATTTATAAAGCAGGGGTTATCTGAAGTTGAATTCAATGCGGTTCAGCTCGTGGTAGACACGGCACCCACACAGTATAATGAACTTGTGAATGGAATGCTGTTTTCTGTACGTTGCGGATAGGTACAACGGAAACGAGATATAGTCATTTCTATTTGTAACTTTTGTACACAATTGGGTATATGTGTAATGGTTGTCCCGAGCTGAACGGCATGGGTTTCACGACCGGGAACCCGCTAGTTCACTAGATATAGGCCCTGGTATGAGATGCGGTTATGCTAAAGACATTGGTGTTTGGCGCGTCATGTGACCTGAACATTTTCATTTAGCAACGGATATCGCCATCCCTTTACGTGCCTTAGATGTGTTAATGTTGGTGGTTCCAGGAGCTGAAACTAATGGGGCACATGCAAGGAGACCCACTGCTCATGTCCAAACCTAGAACCAATCATGTGTATAATGCACGATCGCATGTAATAGGCATGCATTTACACGCTGCCTGTCCATGCATTTCTTGCTGGCGTATTGTAAGGATATATTTATATTGCTATGTAACTTCACGCACAATCTGACAGGGGCAAGAAGGAGATCGTGCAAAATGATGCTTCTGCCCAACGCAGGCCGTAAAAGCGCCAAACACAGTACTTCGCACAGCGTTTATGCCTTATCAATATTACAGCCACAAAAGGTAACGTATCTGTGGGCCAATAAAAGTTCCATACTGAAGATGCACCTAGGGATTCCGTCTTACATGTTAACTCACTGTAACGTGAAAGGTTATAATACATAACAGTGGGTGTCAAAAGACAACATGGCACTGCAGCAATATTAGTTATAACCTTGTCTCCCTGGTGCTAAGATTAGAACCAATCATTGCCACTTGACATAATTTGGAGACACTGGGGCTGGATGCATTGGTCAGTTTCATGCATTGTCAACTGCTGATTGGGATGCAGCAGCCGTACATAATTGCACACCTGTGCAGCCTAACACACACCTGACTTAATCACTTTCTGATAGCAACGCCTGTAATTCTGATCACTGTACATCATAGCTATGGCGGATGCACAACTACAGATCAAAGAGTTCTGCTTGGCAAGAAGAAGATGTGTTATTCAGCATGTACACAGGACAGGACAGCTTGAGGACAGACAGGATGACAGGGCCAACGACAAGTTGGAGGAGATAGGACAGGACAGGGTGGAGGAGAGAGTGGAGGACAGGAGACAGGGCAGAGTACAACATAGGGCTGAGGCCAATATTGTATTAGAACATGATATGATTGAGATAAATCAAGTGGATAGGAGACAGGAGAGAAGACTTAGAGTTCCAAGACAACGTATGGTACGTGAGCGTACCTTATTGGAAGGGTTAAGTGAAGAGGAAATATGTAGCAGATATCGACTGAGTTCTGCTGCACTGTTAGATTTATACTCGCAATTGCAAGAAGATTTGGATAGGCCAACAGAGAGAGGCCACTGTTGGGGCAGCATAGCCTGCTACTGAAGCTGGTGCTGCAGTAAGTACATGAGGTACTCGAAAGGCAACTGCAGCACCAGACACAGCAACTGACTGTAGCCCCTCAGTTGCAGCCATTTTTCCACGGAACGGAGGAATACAGAGCATTCTTGACAGACACAAATGACAAAATGATATAATACAACACAATTTCAGCACACGAATAACACGTTCACACACAAATAGAGATATATCTCTATAGAAGAAATGTCAGAGACACACACAGCAACCTTGGACAGTGTTAGTATAATGTGTAACTGATATATGCTGATATCGTCAGGAACTGCAATGCTAGGCTGTCAAAATGACACTGACAGTGCCTGAGGTAATTTCAGAGCTGTCAATCAACAGCTCGTGCTCTCGCGAGAGCCGCGCGTGTCTTTGCACGTGAGCACAACAAAGATTTATGCTTGGCAACGAACGCGCGGCTCTGCATGGCGAGTTTCACGCCAAGTGAAACACGCCAAAATTAAAAACAAATTTAAACAGAGGTAATGGAGTTTCCTGCATACGGCGAAAATGAACGGCAATTAAGTGGCTACTTTATTGCCGTTGCGCCGTTCATTAACGTAGCTCTCTGCATAAGCCCCTGTATTTGTAAACATGTATTATTTGCCTTAACTCTGTGCCCAGGACATACTTGAAAACGAGAGGTAACTCTCAATGTATTACTTCCTGGTAAAATATTTTATAAATAAATAAAGAAGGGTAAACAAATTTACCATGTGAACTTGCTGAAACCCTGGAAGATGCAGCGGTCCCTATTTATCCACCCGGTGGAGGAGGAAACGGACCTGGGTCCTCAGCCCCCACGGGGGAACATTTGTGGTGATGAGAAAATCCCAATGGGTAGACAATTATCCTCTGAACAAAATGGGGACTTGTTAGAACTAATTACACAATTCAATTGTGTTTCTGATTTACCAGGGCAAACTAATTTAGTTTCACATGTGATAGAGACAGCACCTGGGGTGAAAGTACGTTCTCGTCCTTACAGGGTGCCTGAAAGCCGTAAGGCCCTGGTAGAGAAGGAGGTACCATAAATGTTACACTTAGGCGTGATTGAGGAATCATGCAGTGAGTGGTGTAGTCCACTAGTTATGGTTCCTAAACCCAATGGGAAGGTAAGATTTTGTGTGGACCTCCGAAAGGTCAATGCGGTATCCAAGTTTGACGCATATCCGATGCCAAGGTTGGACGAGTTAATTGACGCCCTTGGTAACGCGGAATATATATCCACGCTGGACTTAACAAAAGGATACTGGCAAATACCTTTGGAGAAAAAGTCCAAATGCAAAACAGCCTTTGCCACTCCCATGGGTTTATACCAGTTTGTGACAATGCCATTTGGACTGCATGGAGCCCCAGCCACATATGCCGCAGCCTACCTAGATGACATTGTCATTCATAGTAAACACTGGCGGGCCCATCTAAATAGGCTGAAAGCGGTCCTCAAATCTCTAAGAGAGACAGGGCTCACAGCCAACCCTAAGAAATGTGCCTTAGGTAAGGCAGAAACCAAGTACTTAGGGTATGCAGTGGGAGATGGAAAAGTAAGGCCACTAGCCGACAAGGTAGCTGCCCTGAAAGAAGTTCCGAACCCCCAAACAAAAACGCAGGTACGCTCTCTGCTCGGTTTAGCAGGGTACTATCGGCGGTTCATTCCCAACTACTCAGAAGTTGCAGCCCCATTAACCGACCTGACAAAAAAGTGTGCCCCTACACAAATGGTATGGTCAAGGAGTGCCAGAGAGCCTTTGAGGACGTAAAAAGTGTCTATCAGAGGCGCATGCGCGAGGCTGGAGATGATGGCAGCATAAGATTGAGCTCTGTCCCCCACCTCCTATAACAACATAGCAACGCAGCACACAATCGATATTTAAAGTCCCGCAAAGTTAGCATACCACAGTGCCAACACCTGAGATGGCCCCGCTCAACGCTAAAAAAAAAAAAAGGCGATTTGCGCAGATATCTCGGCCGCTCTACCTCACGGAGTGCAGGAGCCGCATCAGCGCCAGAGTCGGCCGCGGGCTCCGATTCAGAGCGGGAAAATGACACAGAGGTGGTGCCGGTACGAAGAGGCGACTTTGACCGCCTATACCTAGACATGAAAGCCTATACCTAGACATGAAAGCCATGTTTGATGCTGGGCTACGAGATCTGAAGAAAGAGATTCAAGGCCTAGGAGAACGGACCGGTGCCCTAGAGGACAAGATGGCGTCCGCATCGAAACAATTGAAAAAATCGGACAAACGGGCAATATACATGCAGGCCCAAATAGCGGAGATCTCTGACAGACAAGAAGATGCCGAAAATAGGGAGAGGCGTAACAACATACGTGTACGGGGCATCCCCGAGGATATCACGGACGTGGAGGGGTTCGTCTCCAGGTGGCTCGCGAGCCTGCTGCCGGCTCTCCCAGATGCTGAATTAGCCATGGATCGCTGCCACAGAGCCCTCAGAAACCGCCCTGCAGCAACGGAGCAGCCGCGCGATGTCATCGCAAGGCTGCATTATTTTAAAACCAGGGAGGCGGTTTTCAGGATCACTAAAACGGAGGGCTCCTGCCGGTTTGAGGAAGTGTCGCTTCAACTTTTCCAAGACCTCTCATCACTCACGCTGGCTAGGCGAAGGGCGCTACAACCAGTCACCAAAGTGCTTAGAGAACGGGCAATAAGATACCGCTGGACCTTCCCGTTTGGCCTAATGGTCATAAGAAACGGGAAGGCCACATCGATGAAGGATATAGAGGAGGGTGCTGACTTCCTCAATAAAATCGGGGTGAAGGAAGGCCTACCTAAAAGCTCCAGGAAGGAGCTCAGTGAAGGAACAGAATGGAGGACAGTGGGCTCCCCAAAGACAAACCGGGATGCTGATGCCCTGGAGGAAATATGAACGGATCCTCAAGACTCCCAAAATCCAAGTTTAAAATCACCCAGTTTGTCCCAGGGATTGCCAGTTCCACAATGTCCCCCCCTATACCGAGCCCCCCGCGAAGTACAGAACTCTGAGTCTAAAGCACCGTCTTGACCCAGCCCTAAAACTAAAGCTGTAAGAGCTCAGGGGAAAAGACACACCAAAATAAACTTTCTTACCTGTAAAGGCAAATGGCGTCTGGAAATTTGAACGCAAAACGGCCATGATGGCGATGCTGGACCAAACGGACCGCATGGCGTCTTCCCGGAAGAGGAGCTTACCCCAGCAGGAGAGCAGGTACAGAGACGTCCTCCTTCGCGGGCTCTGGCAGGGAAAATGGCGGCCCCCGGAAGAACGTCACCGGAAGTGGGGCGGCCGCCATTTTGGAGGAGGCAAAGAGTCAGATTTGGATGACGTCACCTGAGGCCGGGGGAAAAACAACCGAGATCCCGCGAGATGAGGCGGTGATCATGAATAAAGACAGGAACCAAGGGGGAGTCACACGACAGGCACGGACGCGGCCACGGCCACGGACAAGGGCCCAGCACGCAGCATTGGCGGCAGGAATAAGTCCTATGTGAAACACAATTAACCCCTGCCTCACGCGACCCACATAGAGACACAGTATACAGAGAAGTATACAGAGAATAAAGTTACCCTTTACGATTATACAGGGACACAAGAGGGCCCCCCATAACACACTTTGGAGGAATGTTGACATAGGGGAGATAGTTGAATGTAGTTGAGGGAGGGGGGATATTGGGGATATAGGGGAGGGGAGGGGGGAGAAAAGAAAAAGAAAGGGGGGGGGGGAAGAAAACCATTGATCGTCACTGTGGATAACTGGGCCCTCTCAATGAGGGGCCCAGATGCCCACATTGGCAGTTAAATGGTAAACCAGTATCAGCTAGATTAAGGGGTCACAGTTGTATAAACAGGGAGGGCTGGTCAAGGGGCAAGACAATATCTAACCTCAGGGCAGCAGCGCGCAGAGGCACATACCATAGCAGAGGCATGCAAGAAGGTACACGAGCTGCAGGAGAACAGGGGCAAGCAGTTACACTATGTATTTCACACTCTACTTTTGAAGTTAACAGTTGAAGTTAAACGATAGAGCCTAATTAATAAAAGGTTGTCGTTACAACATTAAACAGCACAGACAAGGGAGTGGGAGGGGTGCTGCCCCTCGCGACGGCTTTGTGCATGAGTCTCCACATGGGCGCAGGGGAGAAGCCCCACGGGCGGCCCATGAAAGTCCCTACTAGGCCAGCCAAGCAGGGCGGGAGAGGGGGATGGAGGGCCATCCAGGGCTGCACGCCTGGGAAGGGCAAAGAAGGAGATTGGGGGAGCTAGTTCCCGCCCAGTTATTAAAAGTTAGAATGAGTGTTAAGTTGTGTATTTTTGTGTCCCCCCAGTGTGTCCCCCTTTGTATCCCCATGCCGCAGTTCCAGATCGCTGAAAGTAGGAATCAAATCCAGAGGCGCCAGCAACCCTCGTCGCTGACACCATGGGCTCCGACGGTTGATTACAAAAGAGAAAAGGTTTGGAAATACAATCATGAGTAAAGGGATCACTATTATTTCACACAATGTGAAAGGCTTTAACAGTCCAGGGAAGCGAAGACTAGCTATGGCGGACTACAAAAAAACAGACCCTGACATAATTCTATTACAAGAAACACATTTTTCTAAATCTAGTTCACCAAAATATATTGATTATAGGTTTAGGAATTGGTTCTCAGCTTCAGCCAAAAAAAAAAGAGGAGTAGCCATTCTACTGCATAACCGTTTGCCCTTAGCGATTAAGGGCCTCATGCAGTAAGCCCCGATAAGGCGTTTTTCGCCATTTTTTCCCTTCCAGATTCAGTAAGGCCCGATAAGTGGGAATTATCGGCAACTTTTGTTCCGAAAAAAAAAAATTCGCCACCCGGCTGCCGATAAGCCACTTATCGGGACTTTTTTAACCCGGCTGAATTCAGTAAGCCCCGATCAGCTTTTCGGTGCTGATCGGCAGGCCAGATTGGAGATTTTATGGCCAATCCGTCCCGCCAACTAAAGTTGGCAACTTGCTGGAGGAGAAGCATCGGCAAGGGCGACACTTAGAAAAAATCAGCCCTTTTTCCTGCCTGTGATTGATGCCGGGGGTCTCCGGAGCTGATACCCACACCGGAGCCCCCCGGCATGCATCCGAGGCAGGAAAAAGGCATTTAAAAGCCACTTCATTACCTTAGCGGCTAACCGCTAAGGCAATGAAGGGGTTAACCCACCGTGCCAGCGTTATTGTGGGTAGCGGGGGTGGGTGAAGGGGGTATTTGGCCCTGGGTGTGAGTTTAGGACTTGCGGGGGGGTTGCGGGGGCACTTAACGCCTTCACGACCGTAGCGGTTAATACCGCTACGGTCCTGAAGGGGTTAAGGCCTCCCGCTACCCACCCGCAAGCCCTAAACAACCACCGTTGGGGCTAATACCCCCTTCACCCACCCCCACTACCCACAATATTAAAAAAATACACACCCCAGCCCCACAATAACTAAATAAATAAATAATTAAAGAAATATATATATATATATATATATATATATATAAACCCAACAAACACCTATACCACCCTAACATACTGTATAGTAATGTGCACAATGACTATTATCCACAAATGGATAATAGTGCAGTTGTCCATTTACAATACATACACACCAATAAAGACTTTAAATACATGTAGCACTCACCCGTGTGCGGCTGCCACGATGAAGGCCATCCTCTTCTTCATCCTGCCCATGCCCCATCCGCTTCTGCAAAACAGACACAACAATTAAAACATCCAATGTACTGTCCCCTAACCCCTTAATCACCATAGCGGTTATTAACCGCTACAGTCATTAAGGGGTTAACCCACCATCACCCACATACCCTCCCCCACTAACCCCCCCACCCCTGAGGCCTAACCACCCTCACCCACTA
Organism: Ascaphus truei; assembly: GCF_040206685.1. Classification (NCBI taxonomy): domain Eukaryota; kingdom Metazoa; phylum Chordata; class Amphibia; order Anura; family Ascaphidae; genus Ascaphus; species Ascaphus truei. The sequence goes on along the minus strand of NC_134483.1, from coordinate 45,881,290 downwards.
CCCACAGGGGAGTCCTACCAAATACCCTTGGGGCCAATACCCCCTCCCCCAGCACATACAGTACAATAATGAGCCAAATAAATATTATCCACATAGGTATAATACATTATTTGGCCATTATTAAACACATTGAATACAGTAATAAAGTGAATTAAATTGTACTAACCTCATCAATAAGAAGTCTCCATCGCCAGCATCATCCTTGGGGTCCGTTGCCAAAATAATAAATAGCCAAAACATCTCAATACCAGTAACATAACAATGAACCCCTTAATCACCTTATCGGGTACTAACCTGAAAGGTAATTAAGGGGTGAAGCCATCCTGCAATACCAACAACACTTATGCATAACATCCTCAATGATTTACAAACCAATTGCCTAACCAAATCCCATTTAATCATTCAATCTGAAGGCTCACATGCCTCTTAAAACATTGCATTTACAGTGTATACATGTAGCATAACATGTAAAGTACATGTACACGCTGCAAATCAATGTTAACAATACAATAATCCCACTCAAATCGCCATACATCACAAGAAGTATTTTATTGTACTGTATGTGCTGGGGGAGGGGGTATTGGCCCCAAGGGTATTTGGTAGGACTCCCCTGTGGGTAGTGGGTGAGGGTGGTTAGGCCTCAGGGGTGGGGGAGTTAGTGGGGGAGGGTATGTGGGTGATGGTGGGTTAACCCCTTAATGACTGTAGCGGTTAATAACCGCTATGGTGATTAAGGGGTTAGGGGACATTACATTGGATGTTTTAATTGTTGTGTCTGTTTTGCAGAAGCGGATGGGGCATGGGCAGGATGAAGAAGAGGATGGCCTTCATCGTGGCAGCCGCACATGGGTGAGTGCTACATGTATTTAATGTCTTTATTGGTGTGTATGTATTGTAAATGGACAACTGCACTATTATCCTTTTGTGGATAATAGTAATGTTGCCCATTACTGTATTGTATGTTGTGTATTGCTGCTATGTTTATTGTGGGCATTTGTCCCCAATAAACATGCTACTATGCGTTAACCCCTTCATTGCCTTAGCGGCTATCCGCTATGGTAATGAAGCAGCATTAATGTATTTTAATAATATTGTGCGGGAGCAGGAGGCCCCCTGAGCTGAAGCGCATTTATTTGTGGCTCAGAGACCCCCTGCTTCCCGAGTTACAGGCCCCGGTTTGGGCCATCGGTTACAGTGTGGACGCCATATTTGTTGCGGGAACGCTATAAACATGGCGGCGACACTGCCACCCGATGACACATACCAGGGCCTGTAACTCGGGAAGCAGGGGGTCCCTGCTCCACAAAGCAATGCGGTTCAGCTCAGGGAACCCCCTGCTCACTGTACAGTATTATTAAAAATACATTCATGCTACTTCATTACCGTAGCACATAGCCGCCAAGGTAAGGAACGAGTCTTTATTGATGTGTGTTTTTTACTGATAGTGTAGATATGCAGAGGGTCTCCGGAGCAGAACCGCGTTGGTTTCAGCTCCGGGGACCCCGTGCTCCCCGAGATAAAGGCCCCTTTTGGGGTGCCGGTATCCCTCTGCTTTGTTTACAAGTCGCGGTCACGTGATCGGGACCTTTAAACGCAGAGGGATACCGGCACCTCATAAAGGGGCCTGTATCTCGGTGAGCAGGGGGTCCCCGGAGCTGAAACCAACGCGCTTCAGCTCCGAAGACCCCTGCACATGTACACTATTAGTAAAAGTTGTTTTTAAATACTTTATTTATTGCCGATGTTTGCGCTGAGAGAGCGGCTTGTCTCTCTCAGCTGCAAACATCTATCGGCAGAAAAGGCCTTATCGGGAGCCAGGCTGTATCGGCACAGGCTCATCGGCAGCTTTGCTTTCGCAGTGCTTCGGCAGGGATCGGAAGGATTCGGCCCTTACTGAATACTGCGAGGGCAAATCGCCAAAAAAAAGCCTTTTCGCAATTCTTGCCGAAAATTTTGTATCTGGGCTTACTGCATGAGGCCCTAAGACCATTAAAAAAGACTACAACGGCCGATTTCTGATTATAAGCGGCGAAATACGAGGTCAGCCGATCACACTGGCAAACGTTTATGCGCCAAGTGAAGGCACAGAAGCTTTCCTGGAAAGGTTCTTCTCCGTCCTCCAGAGGATAGCACAGGGATGCGTAATACTAGGGGGCGATTTTAATCAGACACTAGATCCAGTAATGGATAGATGCACCCCGGGCGGCAAAACTAACTCAAAGGTCAGACAAACCTGGCATAGAGGGCTGAGAACTAATAACCGTTTAGATATATGGCGGGAACAGCACCGCCAGGACAAAGGATTTACATTCTACTCCCACCCACATGACAGATATAGTAGGATAGACTACCTATTGGTATCCAGTAGAATGGTTTCACAGATCTCCCACTCGGGCATCCACGATATTTCGTGGTCAGATCATGCGCCGATAGAGCTGCGGTGCTCCGATTTTATTCTGGACAGACCAGGAGCGGACTGGAAACTTAATGAAGTTTTACTAAAAATCCCCGAAATTGCACAAAATGTAGGGGATAGAATCAGGGAATACTTTCAGGAGAATACGGGAAGCGTGACTTCGCAGGCTACCCTATGGGAAGCCCATAGGGCGACTCTGAGAGGAGAGCTCATAAGGATTGCAAGCAGGCGAAAGAGGGAGAAGGACAAAAAAATCAATCAGTTACAAGCAGAATTGGCAGTCCTCTCAGCTCGACATAAAAATAACAAAGATGCAATGACCCTTAAGGAGTTGCTAGACACTAAAACCAAACTTAATATCTTGCTGACCTCCCGTGCTGAAAAGGAGCTGACATGGTCTAAGCGGAACTTTTAGCTAACCGCCTTAACCAGGTGTTGTCCAAGTTGGTCTATCCTGATCAAGTGGGGTTCATATGTGGTCGACAAGCAGCTGATAACACCACACGGATTATAGATTTGATTGATCTGGCGCAAAAAAAACCATATCCCGTCTATGGTGCTTAGTTTAGATGCAGAAAAAGCGTTCGACAGAATTGATTGGCCCTACTTGAGTGAGACGCTGGGGGCGTTCGGCCTGGGTGGGAGAATGATAGAGGCAATTCTCGCTCTGTATCGGGGACCGACGGCGAAGGTCAGGCACCAGGGCTTCCCCTCGGAAGAATTCCGGATTAAGAGCGGCACCAGGCAAGGCTGTCCTCTGTCACCCCTTCTCTTTGCGCTATGCATCGAACCCCTAGCGGCGCACATCCGCCTCAGCCCGAATATAGCAGGAATCCAAATTAGTGACCAGCCACATAAGGTGGCCCTGTACGCTGATGACGTGATACTCACGTTATCACAGCCCCTCACCTCTCTGCCGAACGTCTTACAATTGCTAGGGGAATTTAATGCGATATCTGGGTTCAAAATTAACCAGGCAAAATCAGAAGCCCTAAATATCAACTTACCTAAGGCCACCGAGAAACTGATCACGGTGAACTTTGAATTCAAATGGCAAACCTCCTCCATAAAATATTTAGGGATAAATATCACTAAGCAATCAGGCACCCTTTATAAGGCGAATTACCCCAGACTAATACGGACACTGAAGGAAGATCTCCGGAAATGGGCAGGGTACAACATATCCTGGATTGGCAGGATTCAATCTCTAAAAATGAATCTCCTTCCCAGAATTCTGTACCTATTTCAGACTCTTCCGGTCCCTATAATCAGGGAAGAGATCCTTCGGTTACAGTCCGCAATGGTGAAGTTTGTCTGGGGTAATAAAAACCCCCGCATCAAAACTAGCACACTAATTTGGCCCACAACAAGAGGAGGATTAGCGGTACCTTGCCTGTTATCATACTTCAGAGCGGCCCAATTGACCCAAATTATCCAGTGGCACACCCACCCTAGTCGGAGGCGATGGGTGGAGCTGGAGGCAGCCTGCTGTGCCCCGGTGACATTGAAGGACCTGATCTGACTCCCAAATAAGGTCCGCAAGGACTTCAAACACCCGCTCCCCGCGATTGTCAGCTCTTTGGCAGTATGGGACAAATGCAAATATAAACACGTCTTAATGAGACAACACTCCTTGATGACCCCAATTTTGGGAAACCCTGATTTCGCTCCGGGCCTGCAGAAGAAAGATTTTATTATATGGACACAGAAGGGCTACACTCGCCTTTTACACCTGGAGGGTAGAATATCTATCAAACCGTTTGAGCAAATTAAGTCTGAAAAATCAGTTCCAAATTCAGAATTCTTTAGATACCTCCAGCTAAGAGCTTTCTATGATAAATTTCCCATTCGAGCTCAACGCACTAATTTTGAACAGCTCTGTTCTACTGGAACAGGAACCAAGGGACTTATCTCTACGATGTACAAGGCGGTAGTCTGTCCGACTCCTGACGCCGACGTGACATTAAAATATAAGAATAGATGGGAAAGAGATCTAGGGGACACACTAGAGGACGAGGACTGGGACTATATTGTCTTGGCGGCAGCTAAGAGCTCAATCTGCACGACATTGAAGGAGAACGCGTATAAGGTCCTGATGAGGTGGTATTTGACCCCATTACGATTATCAAAGTTTGTCAGGGGCTACCCTCCATTGTGCCCTAAACAATGTGGGGAGCAGGCAGACTTGCTGCACATGCTGTGGGGTTGCACCAAGATACTCCCAATCTGGGAAGATATCAGAAATTGGCTCCAGAAAATTCTCGATTGCGCGATCCCTTTGGACCCCTGGTTGTTTCTGCTGGCCAGACGCACCCCGGGGTTAAACAGGTCGGAGCACAAATTAATTGCACATTTTGCAACTGCCCTGAGGTGCGAAATCACAGCATTATGGAAGCAGCCCGAACTACCAAATATCCCAAAAATCAGAAATAGAATTTGGCATGTTTGCCGGATGGAACAGTTAACGAGTCTGGTTAACGACACCGGCACAAACTTTCTAAAAGTCTGGGCTCCATGGATAGCCCTGAACGATATCCCAGGGATCAATGCCTCCAACATACTGCTTTAATAGCTCTAGACGCGTTCTCCTTGGATGAGTGTGGCTGACGGGGAGACATAGAATACAGTCAGCAAAGAGGGACAACTAAATTCGGCAGTAAAGTGAGTGAGCAGGGGCTAGTGTACACACTCGCGGACGTACGCAAACATTAAGATAGCAGCTAGCCCGAGATCTGACGGACCTGAAGTCTTCAAAGCCCAAATGATCCGGAGCCTTTCTGGAGCCGTAATCTCCAGGACGAGCCCAGCTGAGCCGGAGCCTTTCTGTGGCAGCCTCACCCCTCCCCCCCCTCCCTACCTCTTCCCTTGTGTAGTCTGGTTGTTAGTCTGGTTGGTCTGTGCGTAACCCCGGTATGTCTTTTGTGAGTCCAATTACAAAATGAGTTGTCATGTGTACTGTTATATACGACAATGGGTTGGTAGAGTATGTGATGATTGTACCATACACTCAATAAAAACTTTTTTGGTTGAAAAAAAAAAGTGTCTATCAGAGGGTCCCGTCCTTAGAAGCCCAGACTTCGATAAGCCTTTTATCGTGCAAACCGATGCCTCAGAGATAGGGCAAGGGGCAGTGCTCTCACAACAGTTTGAGGAAGTGGAACAACAGATCCTTTTTCTGAGTAGGAAATTGTTCCCAAGGGAAAAAAAACTACTCAGTAATTGAGAAGGAGTGCCTCGCAGTAAAGTGGGCAATCGAGGCCTTGAGGCATTACCTGGCGGGAGTCCATTTTACGTTAGTAACAGACCATGCTCCATTAAAGTGGTTAAATACTATGAAGGACTCCAATGCTAGATTGACCAGGTGGTATATGCCCCTCCAACCCTTCTCGTTTAAGATTCAGCACAGGCCTGGAAAAGAAAATGCAAATGCTGATTTATTTTCTAGAGAAGGGGTGGATGGTCGGGCTTCAGCCGTGCGTGGCCCCAGCCACACACTAACAGGGGAGGAATATGACAGTGTGAATAAACGTCACCAGCCATATACCTGGCAGACCTATGTTTAGGTTTGCAGTGCAGCAGTGACGAGGTTAAGTTTCAGTTGAGAGGGCTGCTTAATTAGTCCGATCCCAGCTGCCTCATCAAGGTGTTTTAAAAACCCCAGGCTGTACACACATGCAGCCTAGCTGGTCAAGAGAGAGGACTGAAATGCTGAAGTAGATTACTGCTATAAGGTCTGTCTTGAAAATGCATGTTTGATGAACTGTCTGTCTTTTTGTATGCTTTCTGAAGCATGGAGATACACTGAAACTTTGGAGGGAGAACAGCTTGATTTAAGGACTGTTTTCTGGGACAGTTTTTTTTAATGCTATATTGTTTCTGTGGAGTTTGAACAGAAAGGGCCAAGCCCTGCTCAGGACTTATACTGCTTTACTTTATTTATGCTGAAGAAAAGCTCTTGTTATTTTTGTGTGCCATTTTGAGGCTCAATAAAGCCTTATCAAGAAAACCCGCGTGTGGTTGCATGTACCCTGCCACAGGGATATATAAAACATAATCCGTACATATCTCAGCCCGTCTACAGTGCATCAACCTCTGCTGACCTAAGAAACTACGGTATGATCGGAATGGATCTGCATGAAAACGCTGTTATGTCCTCCACAAAGGATTGCAACGATATGCTTTCGTGGGATAATCAGTACAGTCATGGAAACTACTGAGTTCCTTCGTGAAGGTAATTGTCATGTAGTATTTCAAAAGCACAATAGTAAATGTGCATCTAAAAGATAATTATTCAATTACTCTATTCACTGTTAACATCACCTTCACATAAGATTTAAAGGTAATATGACGTAAGTTACATTATGAAACCTATGAACATATTGTTAAGCAATGTCTACATGATCACCAAACGTTGGAATATTCTCACTATTGTAATCAAATAACCAAAAGCAGTTCTCTTACTTGGACCAGGGTAATGCAGTTGGCCTAGATGTGGTCTACTTAGATTTTGCAAAGGCTTTTGATACGGTTTCACACAAGAGGTTGGTGTACAAAATAAAGAAAATTGGACTTAGTAATAATATATGCACCTGGATTGAACACTGGTTAAAGGAGAGACAACAGAGGGTTGTCATAAATTGAACTTTTTCAGGTTGGGCTAAAGTCGTGAGTGGAGTACCTCAGGGATCGGTACTGGGACCCCTGCTTTTTAACTTGTTTATTAATGACCTTGAGGTTGGGATCGAGAGCAAAGTCTCCATCTTTGCTGATGATACTAAATTGTGTAAGGTAATAGAATCGGAGCAAGATGTAATTTCTCTTCAGAAGGACTTGGAGAGACTGGAAACGTGGGCAGGTAAATGGCAGATGAGGTTTAATACAGATAAATGTAAGGTTATGCATTTGGGATGCAAGAATAAAAAGGCGACTTACAAATTAAATGGAGATATATTGGGGGAATACTTGATGGAGAAGGATTTAGGAGTGCTTGTAGACTGCAGGCTTAGCAATAGTGTCCAATTTCATGCAGTAGCTGCAAAGGCAAACAGGATCTTATCTTGCATCAAACGGGCAATGGATGGAAGGGAAGTAAACATAATTATGCCCCTTTACAAAGCACTAGTAAGACCACACCTTGAATATGGAGTACAATTTTGGGCACCAATCCTAAGAAAAGACATTATGGAACTAGAGAGAGTGCAGAGAAGAGCCACCAAATTAATAAAGGGGATGGACAATCTAACTTATGAGGAGAGGCTAGCTAAATTAGATTTATTTACATTAGAAAAGAGGCGTCTAAGAGGGGATATGATAACTATATACAAATATATTCGGGGACAATACAAGGAGCTTTCAAAAGAACTATTCATCCCACAGGCAGTACAAAGGACTCGGGGCCATCCCTTAAGGTTGGAGGAAAGGAAATTTCACCAGCAACAAAGGAAAGGGTTCTTTACAGTAAGGGCAGTTAAAATGTGGAATTCATTAACCATGGAGACTGTGATGGCAGATACAATAGATTTGTTCAAAAAAAGGTTGGACATCTTTTTAGATGGGAAAGGTATACAGGGATATATCAAATAAGTATACATAGGAAGGATGTTGATCCAGGGATTAATCCGATTGCCAATTCTTGAAGTCAGGAAGGAATTAATTTTTCCCCTTAATGGGGTTTTTTGTTTGCCTTCCTCTGGATCAATAAGTAAGTATAGATATAGGATAAAGTATCTGTTGTCTAAATTTAGCATAGGTTGAACTTGATGGACCTGCGTCTTTTTTCAACCTCATCTACTATGTGACTATGTAACTTAACTCTTTATTTTGAAAAAACTTATTTCTTAATCGTTACAATTCCAAAGTTATGTACTGTTAATGTTGTAAAGACATTGTAATGTAACACCGTGCGATGTATTACTGCTGTCATGTGATTGCTGTTTAGTGGCATTATACAGTACTCCATGATGACATGCACAATTAAAGAAACACCAAGGTTCAGATAATGCTTCGGAATTACTCGCAGTGTATTCATGAGACAACAGTTATTAAGTATACTCCGCTATAACTTCTATCATGAGTGCAGAACATGGGAAAAAAAACTTTTACTTACTAATCATCATGTCTATAAACAACAATAACCTTGGTTGCAAAGTGTGCATTTATACCAATGTTATACGCATACGGCACAGTTATCGTCAATCAAATAAGTATCAGTTCTCTTCAAAGTTCTCTTCAAAAGTGAAACTGACAAAGCATTGTTATTTTTGTGCGCCTCACTAGACTCAAGCATTGGGGTCAAGTTCAGTTAAGTTGGGATGGTAATGTGAATAAAGGCTTTAGGCGCCGCCCCTCCTTTGTAACGCTAACCAAATAACGTCACACCACACAAGGTTGGAAGAAAAGGTCACAGCTTTATTTTAACACCCGCTGTTAAAATCACCCAGCCTGCCCGCCAGCCAAGCAGGATCCATGCGAAATGGGGGGGGGGAGATCCCTGCCGACAGCCAGCAATCGGCCCGCTCCCTCCCCCCGCCCGTATCATGTGCATGGCGGGGAGATCCCTGCCGACAGCCAGCAATTGGCCCGCTCCCTCCCCCCGCCCAAAAGCACTGTAAGATGGGAGGGGGAGATCCTCATTCAGCCGATGTTGGGCTGCTTCCCTCCCCCTCCCGCCCCTAGGGTCAGCTTAGGCCCAGCCCTAAAGCTGGCGCCCAGCCTTTTACCAGCGTTGATTGGGCATAGGCCGGCCCGGCCCTACAGCCGGCGCCTCCAGCCTGCCGCGCTGTTCTAGGGGCTCCAGCTGACAGGCGGACCCTAAAGTCCTCGCCCGTTCTCCGTCTCCTGAGCTTGGCTGGCGCGGCAGCTCCGCCACCCGGAGGCCCCTCTGCCGGGCACTGGCTACCCTGGGGCCGACATGCCCACCCAAAGCTGCGACCTCTGACCTCAATTCCTCCCGCAAACTCCCCTTGATGTTATGTAGGAACACCTCCAAACCCTTTGGCGATAGATGTACACCATCTCTTCGGTGCCAGCTGCCGTCCCTGGCGTCAATCTCTCTGTGCCTAAGGAGAAACACGTTAATATTCTTGCGTCCGCACGCTGCTGTGCCCTTTGGCCCTGATGTAACCTCTATATGCACTGGACTTCCACCTCCCCAGTTTTTTTATTTGCTCCGGCGTACAGCCGTTCTCAGCTGCCGCTGTAGCGGCGCCGATTCTGAAGGAATGAGTACCAAATAAACTAGAATCCATCCCCCCAGCTGCAAGGCACCGCCTAAAAACGCTTTGAAACTGGTACCTTGTGAGCGGCGTCGCGTCCTGATGGACGAGGAAATTGCCCCCTACCTTGGGCTTATGCCTTGCGTAGCGCTTAATCAGCGCCACTGGGCACACTTTTTCATTACGGTTCCTCGTGAGATGAACCCACACTCCCCTTCCCCCTTGGTCGGTTTTAGACCTGTGGATCTTGCACGCCACCGACGTAGCATTAATAATCACGTTTGAGAAAAGCAAACCCACACCCTGGCTTGCTTTAGATGCTGCCACTAGCTCGCCGACCCTGAAGGCACCAAAGAAAGCCACGGCAAATGCGACTCTGAACAGTTCCCTTTCCGCTGTATTGACACATACCTCTTTTGCTGCCCTCATCAATAACCCAAGCCTGTCTAGTGTTACCGGCTCCTTACCGTCAGTTCTCTTGGCTTAGCCCCTACCCCAGCCTATGAGGATTCTCCTTACTATGAAATCCTTGGTTATGTCCTTGCGGTTATGGAGCTTCAGGAAGAAAGCCAAACCTGCCAACATGGTCCCAACACTGGTCCGTGTCACCCCAGCTGTCTTCTGGGCCTGTAGGAAGCTAATGATCCGTGCGCTGCTACCTCGCTTACCCTTAACTCTGTCCGTTTGCTTGAATGCTAGCCATGTGTGCCAAGCCCGGAGGTAGGTTTTCCAGGTGCGTGGGGCTAGCGACTTCTGGACCAGGTCCATTAGTCCGATATCCCTATCTGCCAAAGGTGACGTGGGCACGTTAGACCTATGGCCTTTGCCGCTGGCGCTGCTCGCCTAAATGCAGTCCAATTGAACCGCGATAAGGCGTCTGCTATCACGTTTAATCTCCCCGGGACATGCTTGGCTTTAAAGTTGATGTTGCTGCGCATGCAGAGCAGCACCAGCCTCCGCAACAGCCGGATCACCGGGCTTGATGTTGCGGAGAGGCTGTTTACTGCTCCCAACACCCCAAGGTTGTCGGACCAGAATATGATGTGTTTGTTACTGAGCTCCTTAGCCCAAAGCTCCACCGCCACTATGATGGGAAAAAGCTCCAGGAAGGCGATGTTCTTTGTTAAACCCGAGTCTATCCATGCTTGGGGCCATGGTTCTGCGCACCATTCCCCTTTTAGGTAAGCCCTGAAGCCTAGCGACCCCGCCGCGTCTGTGAACAGCTCTAGCTCCTGGTTACTACGGCCCCCTTCTATCCATAGCTTTTTGCCATTAAAGTCCTGGAGGAAAGCTTCCCAGACGCCCAGGTCTGATCTAAGTTCTTTAGTGACCCTGATGCGGTGCAGTGGTCGGGATGCCCCCGCGGTCGACCTCTCTAATCTCCTGCTGAAAATCCTGCCCATGGGTATGACCCTACATGTGAAATTTAGGAGCCCGAGCAGTGCCTGCATCTGTCTTAGTGAAACCTTCCTAGCACCCTTGCATTCCTGAATAAGACCCCTCAGTTTGATAACTTTATCCCTGGGCAACCTAGATTCCCCGGCCACTGAATCGATCTCGATCCCTAGGAATGATAAGGTGCTGACCGGGCCCTCTGTTTTGTCCTTAGCTATGGGTATCCCCATGTTACGCATTAGCCCATAGCTGCTCTCTAAGAGCCTCTTGCAAAGTGTGGACTCAGTGGGCCCCACGAGGAGGAAATCATCCAAGTAATGTGCTATAGTGTCACACCCCGTACGATTCATTATGCACCAGTGTCTAAACGTGCTAAATGCCTCAAAAAAGGCGCAGGAAATGGCGCAGCCCATGGGTAGGCACATGTCCACATAGTAAGCCCCCTCGAACTTGCAACCCATGAGCCTGAAACTATCTGGGTGTAATGGTAGTAGGCGAAATGCTGACTCTATGTCCAGCTTGGCCATAAGGGCCCCCCTCCCATAAGTCCTGACTATGGTGATGGCCCTATCGAACGATTGCTATTGGACATGGCACGCCTGCTGATCGATAGCGTCATTGACGGATCTGCCCTTGGGGTAAGATAGGTGCTGAATGAGCCTGAATTTGCCGGGTACTTTCTTTGGAACTACCCCTAAGGGGGATATGATTAAATTGTGTATGGGCAGTGAGTGAAATGGCCCTGCCATGCGTCCCAGGCTTATCTCCTTGTTAATTTTTTCACGCACAACGTGCGGGTAAATCGAGGCGGATTTAAGGTTGCGCCTTGCGCGGGTGGTTACCAAATTGGACCCCACTGGAATGACAAAACCCTCCCTAAAACCTCTCTCGAGAAAATCCGCTGTCGCCTGACAAGGGTAGGCCTGGAGCCATGGCAGCATACATTCTAATTTAATTGGCGTTTCCGCCCTTGCCGGGGCCACTATCAGCCTGCTTGCCGGTGGTCTTGGCGTTTCTAAAACATTTGTGCGCTGGGTGGCCACCGCTGCAGATTGAACAAACGTGTAGGAACCTACACTCCCCTCCCTTTGAGCAAGAGTTTTTATTGAAGGCCCAGCACTCTGATCTCTTGGGTTTACCCGGTGGTTGATTAGCTGGCCGCCCACCCGGCCCCCTGGCAAAGGGAGCCAATTTCTCCGGTGTAACCCGGCGGATCCATAAGTCCAGGTCCTTAGTGCCAAAATTCAGAACGGGGTTACCGTGCATCTTGTGCCTAAACTCCTCATCGTATTCGTGCCACGCTGCGCCCCCATACGTTTTGTGTGTGTCGTGTATCAGTTCGATGTACTTAAGGACATTCAGGCCCTCCTCTGGGTGCTTCTCCAGCAGGCAGCTGGCTAACACTAGGTAACCCCTTAGCCAGTTGTCCATGGTTTTATGCTTGTTACCGCCCTCATCGCCCGCAGCCTTCGCTTTTTTCTTGGCCTGCAACCCCTCAGTAGAAAGGTCGTATACATCTGTGAATTTCCCTTTTATAATTGCCTTTCTCACCCTGGGTGTAACCCGACTGGAGAGAGAGGTCATAGCGCAGGCGTATGTGTCCTTACCCTTCATCGCTGCGCTGGCGCTGACGCTACCCTCCTTTGTTTTTGGGGCCTTGCTCTCCCCCGCTGCCTCCTGCGTTGCCCCGCTTGGCCTAGCCTTAAGTGCCCGGTTAATTCCCACTAGCTGTTTCTTTAGGAACATATACATCGGGGTCTTGTGTAGTCGCGTTGCACTCTCTGACTCTGAAATGTCGCTGTCGCTGTCACTATCCGAATCGCTAGTCTCAGTACTAGACATAGGATTCATTTCCTTACCCTGAATCCCGTCGGTCGGGTCAGCATCATGCGCTGACCCAGAAGTGGAGCTTGTCGACTGGGTGCGGCGTCGATTGTCCTCTTCGCCGTGCGCTGCTGAAGACGGGTAGAGGCCCTGGTCCGACTCCCAGGCGTGAGATGACCACTCATTGGCCGCTGCTTCCTGCTGAAACTGAGAAGACCCAGCCTGCGGTTCCCATGTGGGATCCAGGGGCTGGGTCACATTAAATCCCCCGACCCGACGTGACCCCTGGGTGGGAGGGGCAGGGGCCCCACGATGGCTGGGGCGGTTATACACTGGACCGCCCGCGCCCCTGCCAGCTGGAGGTAAGTAGGTGGGATGGTTGGGCATGGCGTATGGCGGTATGAAGTATGTTGGTGCTTCACGGTAGTAACCCCGCTCACAGTCTGTCCTGTACTGTGAGGGGTAAGGTTGAGGTCGCCCTGAAGGGTGAAATTGAGGTCGCCCTGCAGTACCGCTAGGGGCCTCATGGTGGCGCTGCTGCATTGAAGAGCCAAGGCAAAAGCCTGCCTCTGCAGACCTGCCTGTGACCTCCTGTCCCCTTAAGGAACTCGGGCAGGGAAACCCCCCCTCCCCCTGCTCATAGAAGCCTGTGGAGTGAGAGGGAAGCAGGGGGAGGGGCCAGGCTGCAGCCCGCGCAGGGGAAGAGCGCCCCTCCCTCCCCTGCTGCTGCACATGGGAGGGAGGCGAGTAATGGCGCCGAGGAGCACGTGGACCCCGGCCGGAGGGGTAAGTGAGCAGGCGGAGCGGGTCCTGGCAGTCCCCCCGACCGGGTTGAGAAAGGAAGGGCGGGACTTGGCCCGCGTGTGCCCCGGGCGGCGCCTGATATTCCCCGCGATCGGGGTGAGGAGGTTGGGGGAGCTGGATGCGGCCGGGGAGGTGATTGAGCCAGGGGAGCGGGGCCCGACCAGCACGCGCCCTGGCCGGCGCACGCGGCGCCAGATGGTTCCCGCTGTCGGGTTGGGAGGGCTGGTAGTGGGGGACCTGGCCATCGGGCAGTGCGTTGCCGTCATCGGCAGGGGGGTGAGCGGGCTGGTGACGCGGGGGCTGGCGGAGGAGAGGCCGCACACTATTGAGGGCGGAGCGGCTCTCCCCAGAGATCTGGTCCTCCAGGCCTGAAGGCTGGCGGCGTGGGGCCCGGCGAGACCGCGCTTGGGCAGGGGAAGGTGAGCGCGGGCAGCGGGGCTTCGCAGGGGCCCGAACCGGGAGGCGGCCTCGGGAAGGGGGGCGCTTGAGGGAGGGCCTGGGGGCAGTGGAGGGGACAGGGGAAGGAGCGGACGCTGGCGGGAGGCGTCTGCGCTTGGCGGGGGACCTGGCCGGGCTGGGGGGATGGGAACCTCTGCGCTGGGATCGGCGCGGGGCAGGGACACTTACCTGATCCTCTGTTGCAGCCGCAGCATCGGATTCAGGATCCAGGTGGGTGAGGCTGGAAGGGCTCGAGGGGTCTTCATACAGCGGGGAGCTGCTGTAATCCACGAGGCCGGTCATCATATCTGGAAAGATGTGCAGATCCGCAGCAAAAATCCTGTAAGGTAAGGGAAAAAATTCCGTTAGCTCTGACTCTTCCCCCCGGGGACCCTCTCTTTATACCCTCTCACCCTCCTCCCCCTAGATGGGAGGGGACAAGCAGCCTTCCCACTCTGTGGGGGAAGGGGGGTTATCCGACCCCCCAGCTCACGCCAATCAGGACGTCGCAGCCCTTAAGGAGCCTACGACCCCATTTTGGGGCCTCTGTCTCATCAGACACGTGACATTGGAATAACATTCCATTTAACAAACACTAGTTCATATTGGGGGAGGTGTATACTTAACACGGATGGAGGAATGCACGTCTGACTTCCAAAAGACGGACATCACGGTGTTTTAACATCTTTTATGTGAGGAACATTTGTAGAAATAGTACACCTTGTGATTCAAAATGTATTTAAACTATATCACGGCTGAACATTTTGTAATGTTTCTGTTCACAGATGCAATTACAGCAAACTGAGAAGAAATGGAGCATTCCAGAGGAATAATGCCCTGCACGTTCATGTTTCTCCATGTGTCAATGTCATGTGAACAACAAAATTATTAAATGTTTACACGCACGGATGTATTGAACGTGTGTTTGTTAGCAAATGAAAAAATAAAAGTAGTACAAATTACATTTTTCTATCTCTCGCTATGTTATGCTTCCACATGTGCACAGCACAATAAACTGCCACATTCCGTTTACATGTCAATGTGATGTACAGTATAGATGAAACGTGTCATGCACAATTACATTTAAGTTACTGCACATACGTGTACACAACTGTGTTCCACTATATCAGTACAAGACATACACATATACGTTACCCAATTCTGACAAAAGTTAATAACATCTAAATTTATACTCATTGAAACGCAAAACACATCATGTAACATGTGTGACATGAGATAAAAATGTACAAATCAACATTCCAACATGTTACGTGTAAAAGATGGCACATGTATACTATTTCTGTGATTCATTACAAATTAAATAGACATAAAGGTAACAGAAAGTCCCCCCCCCCTCCATAACACCGTACCTCCAGTGTTACATGATGGGTCATCATGTCACTGTCATCGCCTATCGTTACGGGGTACAGTTAGTGGGCACTGTTTAGGGGGGGGGGGTGCGTTGCGGCTAATGAGAGAAGTCCAAGTAACATTGGGGAAACTTTCGTTAAAAGCGACGTATATAAAAAAATATTTTCTTTTTTTACCCTCCTGTCTCCTCCCTTCTCAAAAAAAAATACTATACATGAACAAAAAAATGTTGTCACAATTAATGTGCCTACCTACATCCTATGATCTGCATAATTTTAACATCAACATAGACGTAAGAACATTAGCACATGATGATCATGCACATTTCGGTAAGAACAGGCTCACACACAACAAAGGGGACATATACTGCTGCGACCAGCTTTATTGCTGCATTTGCCCGTCTTGTCCCGCAGCTGTTTTCGGGCTGGCGCCGAACTTGGCCGCGCGCCAGCCAGATCTTCCCCGGTCGTTCCTCTCCCCTCGCGACCTCTGTCCCTGCTTCTCCGGGTCCCCCTCTGCCTTCCCACATCCCCCCTTACTGCGCCACCACCTTCGGGGAGCCCTGGGCATGCGCGCACACACCCTGTACAGCGTGACCGCGCATCAGTGACGCGCGGCACGCAGCGGGGAAAAAAACAAACAAGCCGCGTCTTCCCGCGCATTGCGGTGGCGGCCGAATAAGACTCAGCTCGGCCACCACTGTAATTAGCGCATGTTTTTGAAGATTTCGAGTAAGGTTACACACGAATAGTACCTACACTGGTTTTATGGACATAAATCGTCACGTGCACATATGTGTGATAACAATGAACAGACACAAATGTTGGCAAACGATTACTTATGTGCATTGCTAACACGTTTACATTTTTAAAGACATGTAACACATTTAGCACGTTTGACGCAATATATGTGGTGACCATTTCACTAATGTAGTTATATACAGCAATTTTTTCTTATAATTCTTTCCTTTAACGCTGTAACTATTATGTTTTACTGTTAATATAACAGTTTGGCTATATGAAACTCTAAGTTAAATAGCTTTTTAACAATGAACCAAAAACATACTGCGCAGGGCTATAACAAGTGCTATTCACCACACATACAAGTACATAACTTGTCACACAAAAGTACAACTGTTAAGCATCAATATATGCTGGTATGTGCTTAATATTTTTATTACATTACTCTGTAAAAATTACACATATACATACCGTATACAATGATGCACAGTCACGTATAATGTCATATTCCATGGTTAACCTAAGAAGAAGGAAATATTTAAAATTAAATGGTGCCAAAAATAAAAGACCTCTATTGTCCATCAAAGTATAATTTGTATGATGATTACCTGAGAAATATGTGGCAATCACATTACGACGTGTCTCTACTCCACTTGCTGAGTGCTCATGGTCTGCAGCATCATTGGTAAAACATCCTCCTCTAATCCTTCGCGTATTGCGCAACTTACATTGTGACGTAATGCTAGGTTGTGTAAAATGCAGCAACAGATTACTATCTTGGAAACCTTTGATGGCTTGTACCGCAAGGTTCCTCCAGATTTATCAAGGCAACGAACACACTGTGTAGATATATGAGCCACATTGTATCGCTCCTCTGCAACAGTGGCAGGGTTCACCAAAGGTGTTAGGAGCCAGGTTTGTAATCCGTATCCAGAGTCACCTAAAATTAGAAAACAAATATGAAAAGTAATGAAAATAAAAACTTACAACAAATATTTTCAATCTTTTATGAGACCTATATATGACATACATAAACATGGAACACAGTTCTTGAAAAGGAACAATTACATGTTATACACTTACCAACAAGCCAACCATTTGGAAAATAACCTGTTTGAAACGCATGATATACTGAAGAATTCTTGAGGATGGAAGAATCGTGGCTTGAACCTGGATATTTTGCTACAACATTCATTATCCTCATTTGATAATCGCATATTACCTGAACATTCATCGAGTGAAAGTGAGGATGATGCAGCAAATTTACATTTCATGGACAAAACTACATTAATTAATGAGGATACAGTTACATGTGCCATATACTTCAATAAAATTGTTGATGTTCTTATGAATATACTACAGTCAAAAAGATCAAGCCCCTTTGGAACATTCTATGTCATTAATTATTTTAAGCGAATAGAGTTCCAACATCGTGGTAGTCCACATGCTCACATTCTCCAACCAACCCACTTGGTGCAAAAAAAAACCACGCCATTGCCATGATAGACCAACTAATATCTGTATCGGCTAGCAATGCTTCTGGACATATCAAACTTCAAACACACAAACATACATTCACGTGTTTCAAGAAAATTGCCACAGATAAGTCGTTTTGAAGCTCCATTCATGCCGTGTCACAAAACAACTATATTAGTGCCAATGCCCAAAACAGACCAACGTCAAAAAAAATATGCTGCTCATTACAAAACAATGTGGAACAAATCTAGAGAACAACAATTACGCCAATATAGATACATTCTTTATGGCCAATAATATACATTCATACGACTATTCCTTAGATGTTCTCAGAGCTGGTATTAAAAGACCCAAAAGTTGAGGAGGCGCATGCGCGAGGACTAGGTGCATGGAAGCCTAGAGTGTGAGCTCCGCACCCCTCGACGACTAATTAAACACTCAAACACATAAATATCACTCAGAACCACGCAAAATACAGGGATTGCAGCAGGGGAAGCACTCGCAATGCCAGCTAAACCGAAATCAGGCCGTACATCCACGGTACTCACCAAATACTTCAATAAGCCCGATGCGGCCCGCAAAGATGGAACGGGATCCCCGACGCCACCCACAGGCTCAGACTCCGAAGAAGATCAGGCACCGGAGGTCTGCATGGCCCCAAAAGACACAGAATCGATCACCCGCAGAGTGATGCGAGAATTCTGCAACGAAATGAAAACGTATATGCATAATGAACTCGCGGATCTAAGACGCGATATCAACAACATTGGCGCCAGAACAGACGAAATAGAGACGAAATTAGATTCCACAATAAAAGCTGTTCGCAGACAAGATAAAACCTCGGCCAATCTTCAGGAACAAATAAACGAGCTAGCCAGTAGGCAAGAAGATGCTGAGAACAGAGACCGTCGTAACAATATAAGGATACGAGGGGTCCCTGAGGAGATTGCAGACCACGAGGAGTTTGTCACAAAATGGCTGACCAGTCTCTTCCCGGACAAACCTGAAGCAGAACTACACTTGGACAGGTGCCATAGAGCCCTGAGGTCTAAGCCGCAGCCTAATGATCCCCCAAGAGACATTATTACCCGTCTTCATTACTTTAAAATAAAAGAAGCGGGGGGGGGGGCGTGTCCGGCACGCTGAGGAAGATGGACGTGTGAGAGCTGAGCTCCACAGGCCCACGCGAATAACATATCAAACAAACACCCTTTAATCCCCCCCGACCCTAAAAAAACTTAACTCCTACCAGGATAAACCCCCCGTTATGGCAACTAAACAAAAAGCGCCACCGGGCCAAGGAGCAATCAACTTTTTCCCGCAATCGCAGCGGAGTTCGGAGCTCTCCCCGAAAAATCAAGATGGCGGCGGGCCAGCAACAGCACGAGGCCCCAAGCAGCAGGCCGCGGCAAAGGAGCAACGGGAGCAAGCACGAACCCCAGAAACCATCCCTACAAGGGAGTTTATGCAGGAACTGATGGCAGGCATGCTGGACAAACTTCATGCCTCCATCCAGCAAGATCTAAAAGCCGTAGTGTCTGAATTAAGAACTGAAATATCAGGCCTAGCGGAACGAACGGCGACGCTGGAAGCCAAGATGGAGGAATCCCTCCAAACTCAAACCACAACAGATAACGAAATCTTCCGGCTGGGAAGGGAAATTTGCTTCCTGAGAGACAATTTAGAAGATCAAGAAAACCGCGAGAGAAGGCAAAATCTGAGGATCCGCGGTATCCCAGAAGCAGTCCTACCGGAGCAACTCCAGACTTACCTTCTAGGGCTTTTCTCATTCCTGTGTCCAGACTTAGACAGCAAGGAACTCGAAATGGACAGAGCCCATCGGGCCCTTGGACCCAGATCGGAGGACCCACACAGAGCAAGGGACACAATAGTCCGCATGCACCATTTCCTCACAAAGGAGAAGCTGATGACTGCATGCAGAAAAAAAGACACTCTCACATATCAGGACGACCTGTTGGAAATTTACAATGACCTGGCCAAACAAACCATCCTTAAAAGAATGGCACTCAAACCCCTAACCGTTCTCCTTAGAGACAACGGAATTAGGTATAAATGGGGGTTCCCATTCAAGTTGGTCGTTACCAGGAATGGGAGAACCCACGTTATCAGGCACCCCACTGAAATGACAAGAACGGCGAAAGCTCTGGGCCTGTCCCCCCCTCCATCGTGGAGTATAGATCCAGAGGACAACCGGGAGCAGGAGAATGAAGGCCCGGCAGTGAGGGCCTCTGAACGCCTAGCAGGCCGCAAACAGAGACAATAAACATTTCAAAAAAGTACCTCTCTGTTCTCCCAGTTCCAGCACCGCACCGTCACGAGCCTTACGGGACAGCATGTCAACCCAAACATTGCCTAAGTGAAGACCGCACCGAAGGAGACAGAAGGGGGCGCCATACCAACCCGAGCCAGAGCGGAGAGGAGACCGACCATCGGGACCGGAGTGACCAACACGGAAAGCCGCACATGCATCCAGGAAGAGCCACCCACGAGACCAGCACGCGGCTTAACCACCGGTCCCGCAACAAGGCTCCCTTTGTGGTTGGGAGGGGGGGGGATCTGCGGTGGCGGGTGGGGTGGGTTTCCCATTCATGGGGTCCTGTCCGTCGGAGCCCCCACACGGACCCGCCTGCTCGGGCCGCCGCACCCCCCCCCCCTCATCAACCGTGAGTACAATACCGCTATAACAATGGCTACTACGCATACCGGAACGGCCCCCACCTGCGCTGGCGATATACGCACCTTCCGTGCTAACCGCTATAAGCTTCAAGGCTCAATGTAAGGACAGAATTGAAAGTGACAAGTGCTAATTCCCAATCCCCAAAAGTTAACAGTTAGTAGGAGTTAATAGTAATGTTTCCCTCACCCCATCCCAACCCCGTCTCCCCTCGCCCCCACTCCCCCCAGTCAGCCCCCAATGGTCCCCCCCCCCTCCTCCCAATCCAACTGTTCCCCACCCCCCATCCCTTACTAACCTAAATAAACACATACTTGGGCCCGCGGACCCAAGAGCTCAGCCTCACCTATGAGGACACCAACCAGCTGACAAAAAGACAGCACTGCGTCAGAGAAACACACACCAGACTCACTGGGTGTTAGGAAACTGACTGTAACCTGCATAACAACATACCACACTGCAATCACACACACACACACTACGGGTTAACTAAACAAGGCACCAGCAACGCTGATATAACTGCCCCCACCGTCAGCCTCTCACCAGAATGGCAGCCCCCTCCCTCACCCCACCCACCGGAGATGTCCTCCCCTCCCCCCCCCAACTACTAACCCCCCCACCCCCCCACCCCCCGGAGCGCTAGCCCCTAACCATAACGGGCGGGGTAACATAAGTGAACCTACCCGATCTCACTGGTACACCCCAAAAGTGTCCCGCTGTTCCCACACAGAGAGATTAAATGCAATAAATAAATGTATACCCTAAAGGTTAAAACCCACAACCACAAGGCAGACGCACTGTAATGTATATTGCTGAAGGTATCATGACTGTATTGGAAACTGTTTAACTATGTGCTGAGGGACCAGATATGAGCTGGCATAATTCCAACCCCCTCAACACATAAGACTTAACCCACAGAATGTATATACCATGTGTGACAAGGAAACCTGCACTACCAAATGTAAAACTGTAAAGCTGATCCTCTTAGCTATGTCAACAAATGTACTGCTGTAACCAAATTGCGAACCATGTATCATACCTATGCAAACGATGTTGCAACAGAACCCTAGGGACCACTGCTGACCATTTACAGATTCTAGCCTACCTCCCCCTCTCCACACCCCCCCCCCTCCTCTTACGCCACAGACGAGGCAAAGCCAGAGGAACTCGGGACTACAAAATGTTGAAGTGAAAAGTTGCTCCCCATACTCATATTAACGTCTGCATTGTTGTTATCAAAATAGGTACCATGTCTTATAACCATGTAAAGGATGACGTAACAGTTCACTGATCAATTACAGACCATGCCTTATATTCTCTTCTTCCCTCTTGCCAGCTCCTTACCCCCCCCCCCCCCTCCCTCCCCCCCCTCCCCTCCCACCCCCCCCCCTGAGTAGCCCACCCCCATCCCTTCCCCCCCTCCCCATGTACCTGTAATCAAAGGTCGAGGGGCCGAAGGGCCATACAAACAACAGAGGGCCAGGACCTCACTGTTGCACCCCTGACCTAGGGCCCCGAACCCACCCCAGAACGGGTAAACCTACCCGGATGCCGGTCTCTAGGAGACAAGGTAAAACCACATTAGGACCCTTCCAAGGCCTACTCTCTCTTCTCCTCTATCTGCTGATCCTGTCCCAGCAGATCTATCCCCCTCCCCTCCACCCTATCCCAACCACCCCCTCGCCTGAACAGCTCGAACACAAGCCCCCAAAGAAAGATATTGAAACCATACCCCCTACTCAAAAGATCTATACACCCAAACGCACCATCTCACCAAAAAATGGAAGCAAGGCCTCGACTAATGGGAAAGCTGAGATCTTAGGCCTACGCACTACAAAATTAAAACATTAAAATGGCAACGACAGCCCCAATTAGAGTTAGATCCTTAAACGTAAAAGGACTACAAAATAATAGAAAGCGACGATTGGCCCTTCAGGACATGAAAAAAACAGGGGGGGACATTATATTCTTGCAGGAGACCCACTTCACATCTCAGGACCCCCCAAATTTATTCAAAACAATGTTCCCAATAAGCTTTTTTGCTTCATTCAGTAGTAAGAAAAGGGGTGTAGCTATCCTGATCAGACAAGGCACCCCATTCAATCATATCAAAACAACAGCGGACCCAGAGGGTAGATTCCTAGTGGTGTATGGCTCCTTAGCGGGCTCGACAATTGCCCTGATCAATGTATACGCCCCGAACGAAAACCAAACTGAATTCCTGCAGACAGTTCTCGAGGGCGTTGACCCTGGATATCTATCCTCGATGATAGTGGGAGGAGACCTAAACATGGTATTGAATCCCGCCGAGGATAGATCAACCACGATGGGTCCCCCCCGTACAGCCCAATCCCAGACCAAGGGGAAAAGGTTTAGGGGTATTCTAAACGAATTTTCATTGGTGGACACATGGAGATCCCAACATCAGGGCCAGAGAGACTATACTTTTTACTCAGCTCCTCACCAGACTTACTCTCGAATAGACTATTTCCTGACCACAAAAAATGTACTGGCGGCAACTATAGAATCAGACATTGGCTCGATCACCTGGTCGGATCACGCCCCAATCACCTTGACATTATCACTCCCCTTTGAAAAAACGATAAACTACTCCTGGAGACTTAACGATTCGCTATTGAACCACCCAGAGATAGAAAGGGAAATAAGAACCTCACTTAAGGACTATTTCTTTTTCAACACAGGTACAGTCTCCTCTCCAGCAATCCTATGGGAAGCCCATAAGGCAAACATCAGAGGAAAAATCATCTCCATCGCCTCCCATAGGAAAAAAGCCCGCCTAACACAAATCAAGGAATTAACCGATAGTATTAAAACATTAGAACAAGCCCATAAGGCCAACTCTACTAAGAAATTATATAAAATGCTGACAACAGCTAGATCAAAACTTAGGCAGATTCAGCTGGAGGATGTGGAAAAAGCCCTTAAATGGACAAACCAATTATATTATGACAAGGGGAACAAGGCAGATAGACTCTTAGCAAGTAAACTAAGAGGGGTGCAAAAGCGATCCCAAATAACGGCTATCAAAAGCAAGTCTGGTGAGATACAATATAGTGATAATAAAATTGCAGAGGAATTTACTAAATACTACACGGAGTTATATAACCTTAGATCTAAGAATGACCGCTCCACGCCAATAACTATAGACAATATAACACAATATTTGAATAAATGCCAACTCCCCACCTTAACGGAGGAGGAAAACACAGTCCTCAATGCTGAGATAACAAAAGAGGAACTGGAAATAGCGGTCAAATCACTAAAGATTACCAAGTCTCCCGGCCCTGACGGTTTCACCAATGTCTACTATAAAAGATTCCTACCCACACTATCCAAACATCTCCTAGCAACATTTAACCACTTCATGGAGGGGAACCAGATTCCCGCATCAATGTCTCTAGCTAATCTAGCCATCATTCATAAGGAAGGCAGAGACCCGATGCAGTGTGGAAGCTATCGTCCAATCTCCCTACTCAATAGTGATCTCAAACTATACAGTAAAATCTTAGCAAACAGATTAAATCCCATCTTACCGAGACTAATAAACATAGATCAAGTCGGATTCGTCATGGGCAGACAAGCCTCAGATAACACTCGGAAGATAATCGACATAATTGAGCATGTCCACCTCTCAGGGACCAAAGCACTCTTGTTAAGCCTAGATGCAGAGAAGGCGTTCGATAGAATAAACTGGCAATTCCTGGACCAAACTATGCGTAAATTCGGATTCAAAGACGCATACTTAGAGGGGGTCCGTAGATTATACCATAACCCATCAGCAACGGTAAAATTACCAGGCGGCAATAACCAGAGGTTCGAGATCACAAATGGTACTCGACAGGGGTGCCCCTTGTCTCCTCTCCTCTTTGCGTTAACCATAGAACCATTGGCATCAGCAATACGACTCAATAGTGACATCCAAGGCATAGAAATTGGACAAAGGCAGCACAAGATATCCTTATTTGCAGATGATTTCATATTAACCCTCTCCAAACCCCAAATTTCCCTACCCAACCTTCATAAAGAACTCCACGATTTTGGACAAATATCAGGTTATAAGATAAACCAAGACAAATCGGAGGCCCTGATTCTAAGCCTGCCAGAGCCAGAGGTGAAACTCCTCCAATTAAACTTTAACTACCGTTGGAGCTCCTCCTGTATCAAATACTTGGGAGTTAAGATATCGAGGACCTACCAAACTCTATACCAACATAACTATCCGGCCCTGTTCAAAAAAATTAAACAAGACCTAGACAAGTGGGGAGAATACCAAATATCATGGATCGGGAGGATAATCTCGGTTAAAATGAACATACTCCCTAGGTTACTATATTATTTCCAGACACTCCCGGTCCACATCCCTGGCTCAGAATTAAAGAATATTCAAAAATCAATTTTCCATTTTATTTGGCAAGGTAAAAAACCTAGAGTCGCCAAAACGGTTCTTCTGGCCCCAAGGGGGAGAGGAGGAATGGGAGTTCCAGACGTGTCAAGATACTACCTGGCCGCACAACTACGACAGGCAGTGGTCTGGAACACTAATCCAAAACAATACTGTTGGCTAGGTATAGAAACATATTATGCTGGGACGCCTTCACTACCAGCTTGCCTTTGGTCCATGAGTAAGGAGGACATGCCAAGTAGCAAATTCCAATTAGGCCCGATGAGACACACTTGGGAAACTTGGACGAAATGCAGACATAAATTTAAGCTCACATCACCTCACTTCCAACTTACACCAATTCACAAAAACCCAAAATTCCAACCTGGCTGTGAGCCCAGACAACTTGACCAATTTGAAACCAAAAACATTAGAGCAATTGCCGACTTCCTGAGCTTTGGGCAGTTCCTGAGTTTTCAAAATCTACGAACCAAATATGAACTAAGAGACCTAAACGTCTTCAAATATCTACAAATTCGGCACTTTATTCAAACATTATCCCCAACGTTGGAATTTCCCCCTCTCACTGGCTTTGAAAGGCTCTGCAGGGAGCCTGACCATCAGAAAGGTCTCATAACACAAATATGTGCAGAGCTGGAGAGAGCCTCAGAAGCTCCAACACATGACTATATGCTGCATTGGGCAGCTGAATTGGGCATTGTTATAGACCGAGAGGATTGGGAAAGTATTTGGGAAACAGCCTCAGGAACTTCCATATGCACCACAATAAAAGAGAACATTTATAAAATCCTGTTCCGCTGGTATCTTACCCCAGCCAAAATTAGCCAAATCTACCCACTGGCCTCCGACCTATGCTGGAGAGGCTGCGGTCATCGGGGGGACATGGCCCACATCTGGTGGTCATGTCCAGAAATTCAAAAATACTGGGAAATAATACATAATCTTATAAAAGAGGTCACAGACCTCACAATCCCAATTGAACCGCTGACCTACCTATTGGCCAGGCCTTTAGAGAAACTGGACCGACCAACAGGCAAATTAATCTCCTTGATCCTAACGGCGGCGAGATGTGCGGTGGCGGCCGCTTGGAAGAAAGTGTCCCCCCCCTCCAGACAGACGGTTATAAACAGGATTAATGAAGTCAAAGACATGGAGAGACTGTCTGCATTCGTGAAAAGGTCCACCACAGCCTTCAACAAAACTTGGGATCCGTGGTATACACGTATGACCCAGGCCAATAGAACTACCTTCTGAGGATAGACTTGGAGGTCCTAACAGGAGACGACAACTGCCTGAGCAAACCAGGACAAGGGGGTGACACACCCACCTCCCTTTCCCCCCCCCCCACTCTTCTCCTTCCCTTCTACCCTCTTTCTGTTTCAACTCCGCGCCATCCCGATTGACCCCGGAGGAACAGGGGGACGCGGAGTCTCTCTCTCTCTTTCTCCTAAAAATGTTGAAAACTGTATTAGGCCATATATGATCTGTCTTTAGCCAATTTGTTAACAATTACTACTGCCTAATAAAAAATTTTGAAAAAAATAAAATAAATAAATAAATAAAAGAAGCGGTTTGCCAAATCACCAGAGCAGCGGGCACGGTGGAATTTGAAGGAATTAAAATGTTAATATTCCAGGACCTGGCCCCCATTACCTTGGCGAAGCGAAGGACCCTACTGCCCATAACCAGGATGCTAAGAGACAAGGGGGTACGTTACCGTTGGATTTTCCCCTTTGGTCTTATGGTCCTCAGGAATGGTGCAGCCATTACCCTGCGCTCGATTGAAGAAAAGGGCCAATTTCTGAAAAAATTGGGCCTACGGAACGAACGCACTGACCTGGAGGGAGCTGCTGCATCCACGTCCTCTCCTGAGCCGAGCTGGAGCA
Source organism: Ascaphus truei (assembly GCF_040206685.1). Taxonomy (NCBI): domain Eukaryota; kingdom Metazoa; phylum Chordata; class Amphibia; order Anura; family Ascaphidae; genus Ascaphus; species Ascaphus truei. The sequence goes on along the minus strand of NC_134483.1, from coordinate 45,854,608 downwards.
AAGTGACGACTTCGGCGCGAAAATCCCAAGAAAAGACACACAATTGATACCAATTTAGGATCAATTAAGGCTTAAAAGGGCAATACCGGTAGACTGTCCGTTTGTTCACAAAATGGTGGAATAAAGTTGGTCTCTTCAACCCGACATCCAGACGTGGAGGCCATCTTGGTACACCCAGCCGAACCTACAGATACCAGAAATACGGCGTTCAGACTTACCCCCGGAGGCAGGAGATCTGACAGACAGCATAACGAGGAGGAAGCACAACACCACCCCCTCATCCCACTCATCTAACAACCGAGAGTCCGCTGGTAGATCGCCGAAAAGCTGCGTTGCAGACCTGGACTCTGTAGGACAGTTACCCTTACATAGCGATATAGACACTTAGAAAATCAACTATTGCAAAGGGATACAGACCTACCAACTCAGGACTACAATGTGAATGTAGCAGTTATATATAGACTCCCATTATGTCAGGGTATTACACGGAAGGGATTAAGGACAATACAGTTCTATGTCCCGTATTCAAATTTATAAAGATACATAATTACTGAGGGATGACACATAGGGGAGGGGGAGCCCCTGACCCCAATTCCTTTGCTAACTCTAATTCTTAATATAAGGCTACGGGGTATTAATGAGTTGTAATTGCCAAACAGATACCATGACACCTGGATCTAACCACGTAACCTGGATAGTCAGACCTGACCAAGACAGACCAGACCAGACCAAGAGATATACCTATCATATCGACACATACTGCCATATGTATAGCCTTAGTTATGTTAGTAAAGTTAACCATGTTGGTTCCAAAATAATCTTATCCATCTGATGAGATATTAATAGTGATGTTGTTATATCTCTGTGAATGTTCCACGAGTGTTAATTAACGTTTTCAAAATAAGCAAAGTCGAGGGAGGCCGGCTCCCATCCCCGGCCCTCGCTATGTTGCCGAAAGAGAAGGTCCTGGGTCGAAACAGGACATTCAATAAAGTCCTTTGTGGTGAAAAAGACTGGTCCTACCCGGTCACCCTTGCGCCAGACATGGGCGTATGGGCTGCAAACTTTCACCCAAAGGCTAGAGATCCGACGGGGACTTTGATCCCAAAAGGATCTCCCAAGTTATTGTATTTTGTGTTTTACCTTGTGTTTTCTTTCCCTACCCCTCCCTATCCCAGTTGGCCACGAGACTCACAATACTCCAAAGGACACCCCAGCCGTTCGTCTCCAAATCGGTGGGTTGAAGAGAAGGTAAAGCACAAACACCAACTCCTCTCACTCAAAGCTATGGTTAGGATAGTTCAGACAGAGATATCAGAATGGGCCTGATAATCCTATCACATAACGTAAAAGGACTAAACAGCCCAGGGAAACGTCGCATTGCTTTTGCCGACTATCAACGTAAACAAGCAGATATTGTTCTCTTACAGGAGACTCATTTTAGCTCGACTAGCGCCCCAAAATTCTTAGACAAAAGATTCCACCAATTCTACCTCTCATCATCCACAAAAAAGACAAAGGGTGTAGCAATCATATTCCACAATAAATGCCCATTTAAAGCAGATAAAATAATCAGAGACACAGAGGGCAGATACATAATTTTAATCGGCACAATAAATGGACAGACTCTTACAATAGTCCACTAATAGTAGCAGGAGATTTTAATACAACCCTCAATCCCAAACTCGACAGATCGGGCTCACAGCTTCGCAATACAAAATCCGCCACCCGCACACTCCGAGCGGGCCTAAAAGAGAACAGTCTCCTAGATATATGGCGGGAACAACATCCCCATGAAAGAGATTATACCTTTTACTCGCACCCTCATTCTTCCTATAGCAGAATCGACTACTTCTTTGTTTCTAGTAGACTGGTCCCGAAGATCTCCCATACTGGGATCCATGATATTTCATGGTCAGATCATGCGCCTATAGAGCTAAGGTGCTCCCAGCTAATCCTAGACAGACCTAGAGCAAATTGGAAACTAAATGAATCCCTACTAAAAAAACCTCAGACAGCCCAGGTAATAGGCGAGGAAATTGATCAGTTTTTCACCCTAAACAAGGGATCTGCCAACTCCAGCCTCTCCCTATGGGAAGCCCACAAGGCAACGCTAAGGGGCGTTCTAATCAGTATCGCCTCAAGACGGAAAAAAGAACGAGAGGCCAAGATTAAGCTCTTACAATCCAAATTAAAAAATCTCTCGGACTCACATAAACAGTCTAACGACCCGGGCTTACTCAAACCAATCAAAGATGCCAAAATTGAACTTAACTTACTTTTGACTTCCCAGGCTGATATTTCACTGAATTGGTCAAAGAGGAAATTTTTTGATAAAGCAAACAAGCCAGATACTATGCTCGCAAACAAATTGAGAAATAGACCCCCTAATTACAGCATACAAGCCATCAGAAGACTATCTGGGGCCATATCCGGTAACCCTACCGTAATTGTCGAGGAATTTAAGGCATATTACGAGAAATTATATAATGGGGATAAAACATTACAAAATAAGACTACAGAGCGAGTGCGTGATTCCTTTCTCGCGAGCTCGACTCTGCCAAGGTTGACGAGGGAAGAGAGAGAGGGATTGAACTGCGATTTTTCCATGGAGGAACTTATTAGCGTCATCGATAATCTAAAACCCTCAAAGGCTCCAGGCCCAGACGGCTTTACAGGCCTTTACTATAAAAAATATAGCGAATCTCTGGCCCCGCACCTGCTCTCCATGCTTAACGCGGTGTTAACAGGAGATCCATTCCCAGAAAACATGCTCCAAGCGTCAATCTCTATAATTCACAAACCTGGCAAAGACCCATTAGACTGTAAAAGTTACAGACCCATCTCGCTTATCAACACGGACATAAAGATATACGCTAAATTGATTGCCAATAGATTAAGTCAGATCCTACCTAGACTGATACACCCAGATCAAGTCGGTTTAATTAAAGATAGACAAGCGGGAGACAATATCCGACGAATCATTGATCTGTTAGAAATAGCTAATTTACAAAAAGTACAAATTATGGTGTTAAGTCTAGATGCAGAAAAAGCTTTTGATAGGATCGACTGGGCATACCTAAGGGCCACACTTGGAGCATTCGGTTTCGAGAATAAATTGATACACGCTATCATGGCGCTTTACGCAGGGCCGACAGCCAAAGTCATACACCAAGGTTTTCCTTCAGATCTATTTAAGATTAAGAGTGGGACGAGACAGGGCTGCCCCCTCTCGCCCCTACTCTTTGCTATGTGTATGGCGCCGCTAGCAGCCAAAGTTAGAGATAACCCTGATATCTCAGGACTCCAAATCGATGACCAATCACATAAAATTGCATTATACGCGGACGACGTCCTACTGGTTCTGTCGAGGCCACTTACCTCTCTCCCTAACCTCTTCAACCTGTTAGACCAATTTAATAAAATCTCCGGATTTAAAATAAACCAGACGAAATCCGAGGCCCTAAATGTAACTATACCTAAATCAGACGAAAAACTAATCTCCCTAAATTTTAACTTTCGATGGCAACGCACAGCAATCAAATATCTAGGAGTATTAATCACAGACAATTACCGATCACTCTATAAAGCAAACTATCCCAAACTAATCAAAATACTAAAGGAAGATATAAGGCGCTGGGCGAAATACAAGATCTCATGGATCGGCAAAATATTTAGCGGCAAAATGAACCTTCTCCCGCGTATCTTATATTTATTCCAAACCCTCCCGGTACCATTGAATCTGAAGGATATTAGTGAGTTACAGGCCTCCGTCCTTAACTTTATATGGGAGGGCAAAAAAGCCTGAGTTAAAAAGCAGACCCTATTGAAACAACCAACAGAGGGGGGCCTAGCAGTACCTTGCTTGTTATCCTACTATCAAGCGGCCCAATTATGCCAACTTTCCCAATGGCAGATACACCCAGAATTGAAAAGATGGGTTGCATTGGAGAACAAAGCTTGCTCCCCACTGGAGCTAAGCAACTTATTATGGACCCCAAAAATAGCAAGGAAAAATGCTATACACCCACCGCTATCCTCAATGACCAATTCTTTAGCAATCTGGGATGCCACTAAATTCAAATGTGGACTTACCACTAAAAACACCCTAATGACGCCCCTTTGGGGAAACCCTCATTTTGCTCCAGGTGTGCTTAGCTCAAATTTTCAAATCTGGAAACACAATAATATAACAAGACTAAAAGATCTGGAGGACGACAACAAAATCATAACATTTGAACAAATTAGAGAGGATAAAAATATCCCACACTCAGAATTCTATAGATACCTCCAGGTCAGAGCCTTTTATAATATCTCTAAACCACATCCACCGCTGACAACATTCGAACAGCTCTGTCTCAGAAAGACAAATACAAAAGGACTTACATCGCAGTTATACAGAGAAGTGGTCGGTTCTAGCGTTAAAGTAACACACAAACTAGGATATATGTTAAACTGGGAGGCAGACTTAGGAGAGACCATAGATATGGATGATTGGACCCAAATCGCAACCTCTGCAGCAAAAAGCTCGATTTGCACAACATTAAAGGAGAACGCATATAAAGTCCTTATGAGGTGGTATCTCACCCCGCTTAGATTATCTAAATTTGTAAAGGGAAGCTCCCCATTGTGCCCTAGACAATGTGGAGAATCCGCTGATCTGTTACATATGCTGTGGTCTTGCCCCCGGTTAATCCCGCTGTGGGAAAAGATCAAAGATTGGCTGCAACGTATATTGGACATAGAAATTCCATTTGATCCCCGACTCTTCTTATTAGGCAGAGCCGTTCGGAGTATCACAAAAACAGAACTCAAGCTAATAGCTCATTTTGCTATAGCTGTGAGGTGCGAGATCGCAGCATTATGGAAGCAGAATGAAATTCCTATAATCCCCAAGATTCGGAACAGGATTTGGTTTGTATGCCAGATGGAAAAATTAACGAGTTTAGTTAATGACACTGGCGAAAATTTCCTAAAAGTCTGGACGCCTTGGCTGGAACAGACAGACATCCCAGGGGTGGAAAGATCCACAATACTGCTTTAATAATTAGTAGATGCGTTCTCCTATAATGCGGTTGCTAACGAGAGTCTACTGCCTGGAGGGCTATTAGAGATTACTGATCAATATATAAGCAATACACTACTCTCGCCCTCCACCAACACGGATTGACGAATTCTGGAACCACAGACTTAGCATGAGTCCATGGCCCCCCCTTCCCTCCCCCGCCCCTCCCTGACTTCCCCCTACCCCCGTTCCAATGTCTTATATTATTTAATATATACTATGTAATATTTGTCGTATATCTTTATGTTTATACCACCCTGTTAAACTTCGAATAATGCTTGCGTTTCGCTAAGATACACATATGTTATTGATATCGCATGGCGCAGTACTGTTTATAAGCTGTATCTTGGCTGTGCTTTCAAAATAATAAAAAATTACAAGTTGGAAAAAAAAAAAGACCCAAAAGTTTTCCTAAAGAGAGAACCAAGTGAAAAGTGGCACAATCCTTTCAATACTTTCATATTTAACGTTCTACAGTCCAATACTGACATACAATTTATAACTGAAGAATACTCTTGTGCTGCGTATGTCGTAGAATATGTTAACAAAACAAATAGAGGTACCAGTAACTTACAACGACAGATAATTAACATCATGAATGAACATCCTGAATTTGATTTCATTGAAATTACCAGAAAGCTAAGCATCGACATGCTCAACACCGTTGAAATCACAAGCCAAGAAGCCGCCTGGTACTTGCTACGCCAACCCATGTCTCAGAGCTCAGTAGTCGTAGTTTACATACCCACTGCCTGGCCCATTGAACGATAGCGACTTAAGAAATCCAACGATGAAATGAATGAAAAGGACCTCACAGATGATTCCAGTGATATTTGGAAATATAACTGATTTGATAAATATGAAAAGAGACCATTTCATTTAGAAGATTTAACATTGGCATCTTTTGTTGCAAATTACACATGTAATGCCAAAAGAGTTTACAAAAAACGACAGTTTCCACGCATCATACGCTACCGTAATTATGACATGGCTGAAGATATTAACGAATATAAACGTGAAATTGTTACTTTACACATACCATTTCGCAACGAGGAGGACATTCTATCAGAAATAAAATGTACTGTATTACCATATACAATAATAATGAAGAGCTCATCTTACAACGCAAAATATACGAATCCGACTTGAATATTCGTAAAACTATACATATATGCAAAGAAATGTGCAGAGGAAGGGACAGCAGATCCCGACAAGCCATGCCAAAACGACTTAAATACGTTAGTGACTCGATTACAGGAAGACCCCAATGCATTCAAACAGTTTTATGATAATCCTGAAAGTGAAATGAATGCAGATCTTAAACTCGCCACCCTCAACAAACTTGGTGCTATAGCTAAGAAACGTGAGAACTTACTCTGTAAGGAGCAATTCTGCAAACTAATGCAAAATGCAAATGAAAAACAAAAAGGACTCTTGATGCATGTCATTTGGAGCCTACTTTCTCCAAATAGCGAACCACTTCAAATATTCCTTACTGGCCCCGCGGGCTGTGGCAAAACTTTTGTCATACGCCTTCTAATGGACATTTTCAATCGCTTCACTAACACTGATGGATACTGCAATTCATATATTACTTGCGCATCAACTGGAAAAGCTGTCGTCGCAATACATTGCACTACTGTACACACTGCACTAAAAATATCTATTTCTAAAAATTTACCTCTTTCGACTGACGTTGTACAACAATATAGAAGTCTTTTCAAATACATCAAAGTGATTATCATTGATGAAGTGAGCATGATAGGTGCTGAGTTAGGCCGAGTCCATAGCAGGGGAGGTCGCGCTGAGCCGTGCCGACGCTCCGTGCTGAGCCCCTGCATCCTCCATGAGGATGTCTTTAGAGAAGGCTCACGCGAGCGTCCGCAGGCGTGCTGAGGCGGCAGCAATTTCATCCGACAGGATTTCTGTTTCCAGACCGCGCTGAGCAAGTCACGTGGGTGGCCAACAACCAATCAGAGGTAAGTGAAGCAGAAAAATGGATACATGTAAGTAAAACTTTTGTGATTATTTTCTTGTGTGCCTTTTGCTTTGATTTGTGCTGTGATTGTGCTGTGACTTGTGTGCTGTGACTTGTGTGCTGTGACTTGTTTGCTGTGATGGATCCAGCACTTATTGAAGATTTGATCAATGAGGTCTCCCTCAGAGATCCATTGTGGAACCAACGTTCCAGAACTTATCATGACAGAAATGTCCACGATAAGCCCTGGAAAGAGATAGCGCAGCTACTGAACACATCACGTAAGTATTTTCCCCCCTTTTCTGCGTATACATGTGTATTTGCATTCCCCCCTAAAAGCATACCCATACGCCTGTACACGTATTTTCCCCCCTTTTCTGCGTACACATGTGTAATTGCATTCCCCCCTAAAAGCGTACCCATACACCTGTACTTATGTATTTTCCCCCGTTTTCTGCGTATACATGTGTAATTGCATTCCCCCACTGAAAGCGTACCCATACGCTGTACTTATGTATTTCCCCCCCTTTTCTGCGTATACATGTGTACTTGCATTCCCCCACTGAAAGCGTACCTATACGCTGTACTTATGTATTTCCCCCCCTTTTCTGCGTATACATGTGTATTTGCATTCCCCCCAAAAGCATAGCCATACGCCGGTACACATGTATTTTCCCCCCTTTTCTGCATATACATGTGTATTTGCATTCCCCCCAATAAAGCGTACCCATACGCCTGTACTTATGTATTTCCCCCCCTTTTCTGCATATACATGTGTATTTGCATTCTCCCCTAAAAGCGTACCCATACGTCTGTACTTATGTATTTCCCCCCCTTTTCTGCTTATACATGTGTATTTGCATTCTCCCCTAAAAGCGTACCCATACGTCTGTACACGTGCCAGTAATCGATAGTATCCATAGTATAAAAAATGCATGTTTTATCAATTGTATTTTATATCCAAATTGATGGCATGTTTTTTTATATCTTTTTTGTAGCATCAATAGCAAAGGGGAAGTGGAAGAACCTTTGTGATGGCTACCGGCGGGAGATGAAGAAGTTCAACCCACCACGTTCAGGGGACCCTGGACCAAGCATCGGTGAAGGACCATCGATGTGGCCATATTTTGAACTCATGAGTTTTCTGAAGGACCATCGACGTGGCCATATTTTGAACTCATGAGTTTTCTGAAAGAGCAAATGCTGCCAGCGAAAACAACCTCTAATTTGGAAGAACCCGGAAGCTAGGAAGAGCCCTTCCTGGAGTTGTCCTTCGTGGACGATGACCCGTGTTCAGAGCCTGTTTCTTCAGTATCAACGCTCGAACCTACAGCAAAAAAACAGCGTCCCAACACAGATTTGAAGCGCAAAATGGTGCAAATTGAAGAAAACAAATTTGGTTTGATGCAAGCCATGATGCAGACAACCAATGAAGAATTAGAATTCTTTAAAAGCTTGGTCCCCTATGTCATGCCTTTGGACAAATTGTCAAAGCTTCGGCTGCGACAAAAAATACAAGAACTTGTTTTGATGCAGTGGCCGAATTTGAGGCGCATAACTAGAACTGTATTTGCAAATTATAAAAATTTCCGTTAAGTGGAAGCTATAGGCCCATTTCGTTGTTGAATACAGACTTGAAAATATATAGTAAAATTTTAGCGAACAGGTTGTCTCCGATCCTCCCAAGACTCATTCACATAGATCAGGTGGGCTTCATTCAGAACAGATAGGCCTCTGATAACACCCGAAAAGTTATTGATATAGTGGACTGCGTACACCTGACCGATACAAAGGCGATTCTGTTAAGCTTAGACGCGGAAAAAGCGTTTGATAGAATCAAGTGGGCTTTTTTAGATAAAACATTATTAAAGTTCGGATTCTTGGGACCATACCTAGAGGGCGTTAGAGCCCTGTATAGGTCGCCCACTGCCTACGTCAAACTTCCGGGAGGGGACTCTACTCCTATTATAATCAAAAATGGCACCAGACAAGGCCGCCCCCTGTCCCCGCTCCTCTTTGCATTAACAATTGAGCCACTGGCATCCACAATTAGGGAGGATCAAAATATCCAAGGTATCAAGACAGGGGAGATAAACTATAAGATATCTCTCTTTGCAGATGACATTATATTGTCTATAGCAAACCTATTGATATCCTTGCCCAACCTCCAGCTACAATTAAATCAATTTGGCAAAATATCCTGGTACAAAATCAATAACGACAAATCTGAAATACTAAACTTAAACTTACCATCCACAGAGATGGCAATATTACAATCTAAATTTAAATACAAATGGGCTGTGAATAATATTAAAAACCTAGGAATCAAAATAACAAAATGATCTGGGATCTCTATAAGAGTAACTACCCTCCGCTGTTTGAAAAAATAAATAAAGACCTGCAGCAGTGGAACGATCTACAGGTCTCCTGGATAGGTAGGATAGCTACAATAAAAATGAATGTAGTCCCAAGATTACTGTGCCTATTCCAAACAATCCTGGTAAAAGTCTTGTTGACGGAACTTAAAAACATCCAAAATAGATAGGCTCACAGCGCCACACTTTACAGACACAAGACATACCTGAAGTTACAGACAAAGGCAAAACAGTGACAGTAGCAGACATAGAGACCTGTCCATTCAACTTTGATATTGTCAATGCAAAATCACCCAGATACTGCATTAAAATCTGCGTCATCGGCGGGGCTTGGAGCCGAAACAAGATGGCTGTGTGATGCTGTAGCTCCACAAAAGGGTGATTAAACATCTATAACCATCCTAGCTCATACTACACCAAACTAATTGATACTGTTCAAATCTGAATAACCCAAGAAGCACTGATCATTTCAAGGACATAAATTCACCCATAAGACATTAAATTGGATATCTTACGAATAACCTGGGTACTGGGGCCTACTGTGCAGAACAGCAGTTGCAGCCCCAGAGCAGAGCTCCTTCAAGGATCGTGACCCAGTGTCAAACTCTCCCCTGGCTTCCCCTGCCCGCAGAGAGCAAGAGCTATTATAAGGGCAAGCTCACAGGAGGGAGAACTGGGTGAGTAACCCATAAATATTCCATAAAGGTTCCAGCCTGGGGCAGCACGAGGCTTAGGAGAGGCTGAGTATCACCCAAAATGGCCGTCACTGCCCTGTAGCGGTGGGTGAGCGGAGCGGAGCTCCGGGCATACCTGTCCCCAGCCGGAGAGCGCCTCTCTATATCCCCCTTCCTCCCCCTTCCTCTGCCTACTCCGCTCCGCTGTGGGGGTGATTGGGGCTGCCGGGGGTGCTGACCAGGGTGGTGCGGGGCTCTGGCGCGGCTTCTGCCAGTCTAAAATGGCCGCATAGTGAAGGAGAGGGGGCTCGGTACAGGATATATCTTATCCTGACCAGCGGCCGCGCGGGGTGAGCCGTGGGCCGTGCCGATCTCCCCCTGCTTGCCTGCGCTCCCTCCGCTTACCTCCGCCTCCCGGTGCCTCCGAGGTGAAGTCTGGGCAGAGCTGCTGCAGGGGCTCGAGCAGCCGGGTTTCATGCGTTCCAGCCTGCGTGTCAGCCAAATCCAAAATGGCCGCCGCAGGGCTGATTTAAAGAAACAGTTCCCCACAAGACAGTAAATAAATAAATATACATTTAAAAAAAAAAAAAAAAGCAGCCTAACCAAGCTAAGGGACTGTAGAGGCTGTAACATCACTTGCAAAAGCAGGTTTATAAGACTCTACACTGTTTGCAATAACAAATTGGTTCCCTGAATTCAAGAAAGGCAGATTTGAGGAACTGGGAGCTGCGGCTGGGGGTGAAAGGGGAGAGATCATCTTGCCTCACTAAATTGCTGTCAGAATCATACGGCCACTGTGCAGAAACGCCTCCGCTGATGTGGAGCTCCCCAATGCTTGGCCACCTCTGATTAAAAAAGAAAGAAAAGGGCGCATGCGCGGCGACTAGGGTTATGGATGCCTAAGTGAGAGGCTCCGTCCCAGCCGGCACCAATATTAAATAATAGAAGCATAAAAAACCGACGATCAACAGTGAAACACAGCAGCCTAGAAATCGGAACATCTAAGGATGCCAAAGAAAGTGGCTACACGCAAAAGAACCTCCGTGGTAACCGACTATTTCCAAAAAGGAGAGCCGACGCTAGTGAGTGGAGGGAAAGACAGCGGGCAAATGGCGGCCTTGGACTCTGAAAGCGACAGGTCCACGAGCAGACCTGCAAGCAGAGCGGGGGCCACAGATCAGGACTGGGTCACGAGAACTGATATGAAGGCATTTTGCTCGGACATGAAGTCCTTCTTCCAGAAGGAATTATGGAAGCTTAGGCAGGATATAGATAGCATAGGGGAAAGAACAAACACACTTGAGAACAAAGTGGACGCACATGCTACTTACCATCAAAAAAATGACAAGTCCATGGCCAAACTACACAGACAGATTGCTGACTTGCAGGACCGACAGGAAGACGCGGAGTACCGGGACAGGCGTAACAACATACGCCTGCGAGGAGTCCCGGAATCCGTGTCAGATCCAGAGGATTTCACCTCAAACTGGCTCCAACATATACTGCCGGATAAAAGTGAGGCTGAACTGCAATTCGACAGATGTCACCGGGCCCTGCGGTCTAAACCACAACAGGGTGACCCCCCAAGGGACATCATCATTAGGCTTCATTATTTCAAAATTAAAGATAAGGTGTGCCAAATTGCCCGAACTGCCAAGACCCTGGAATTTGAAGGGGTGAGACTGCAGGTCTTCCAGGATCTAGCCTCACAAACCCTGTTAAAAAGGAGAGCCCTCGGAGCTGTCACCAGAGTCCTAAGGGATCATGGAATTCGCTACCGCTGGCTTTTTCCCTTCGGCTTAATGGTAATCAAAAACGGAGTGGCCATTACCCTAAAACAGCTGGAGGGAGGAGCAGAATTCTTAAAAAAGTTGGACTTACCGGTCTCTCCCCCGAGCCCCGAACGACAGGTCCCCGCTGAAGCTCCTATTCCGGCGGCGTCCTGGCAGCGTGTGGAGCCGTCAGGGAGCAAACGCAAGGACTGAGGGCTGCCTTGTGGCTCTCTACCCCCGTGCCGGGAGTTAAAGGAGCCTTCCCCGGCCCAAAATCTAACAGAGAGAAGTACTTTGTGATCTGATCCCCTCGGGGGACGAGAAGAGAGTGATGCGGCCATGTTCTTAAAGCTATGGAAGAAGGCTGTCACAGGGATCCTCTGGTGGCGGGATCTGGAGCCGCGGCTATCTTGCTTCTGGCATTGGGGGTCCGACCGGAAAGAGACACCTAGGGGATGACGGCGGCATTTCGACTGAAGGTTAGTCGATCGATAGACTGGCGGAGGGCACCCCCGTGTGGTGAAAAGATGACCTAAAGCAGCAAACAGATCCGGGGGACCCATTTAACAGAAGGAACCTTGGCGACGGAGGAAGCAGAAGCCGGACTGGATCGGGAGGATGAGCAACACAGACTCCAGCAGCACTACATAAGTTGATCTCTATAGCAGGGAGGGCTGGGGAAAGGGGGGGACCAGAGGGAAGCGCAGAAGGTGGCAAGAGGAGTGAGGAGGGAGGTTAGTAAGGCATTCAGAGAGAGCAAGCAGGGGTCAGAGAGGAGAAGGATGACAGGTAGAAGGGACGAAGAGTTTGGGGGAAGGAGGAGAGAACAGGGAGAGGATAAGCAGGAGGGGGGTAAGAAAGAGCGGGGGAGGGAAGAGGGAGAGAACGAATAGAGAACCTAGAAAGGGGATCTGCAAAGACGAGAGAACACCCTCGTAAACAAGAGAAAGGCCCTGCTTCTGGAAGGGAGGTAGGAGAGGGAGAGAGGATGATAATCTCAGGTGAGAGAGCTTGGAAGTAGATGAGATAGGAAGAGTAGGCTGAAGGTGGTTCCCTCTCAGGGAGGAATGCCCCTATCCATTGTCATATAATTAACATCTCTCTCCAAACCTTACAGTCGGGAGCTCCTGAGAGGAGGAGCGGGGAGTTCGGGGCTGTTTCGACGAGAGGGGTGGCCATCAAAGGGGACATCGCCACACATGGTCGCTGCTCCGGGACCGGACTCCATTTACCCGAGGACTCCAGAACAATCAGCACCCCCTTTATGGAGTCAAAGAGTCCGGTAGCAAGGGAAGGCAGGGGAGGGGGGGAGGGATGACGTGAATAAACGATACGCACAGGAGAGATGATGGAGGCTACAGTCCGAGACTTTTCACTACTCTGTCTCTCATAAATGTTAACCCTAGGTCACACTTAGCGTAAGGGGGAGACCCCCACGGGATTAGCCCACGGACGGGAGGAGAGGGGGGCCACACACCGCACACTCTATTGGGACACTATGATCGCCGCCAGTCGTATTGGGAGACGACACAAAGAAGGCTGGGGAAGACGAAAAGGACTTAACTAGTTCTACTGTTTCACTGTAAATAGTTTTTGTGATTTACACATGTCGGTTTGCTATGACACACAACGTATGCCTAAGGGAGAGGGAGAGGAGGGGGAGAAGCATTGCTTCCTTTTTTCTCTTTCCATCTCTATATTGTTTACATATATTGCGTAGATGGTGCCGGGTTCGGGACCACCTGGGCCGGCCGCCTGCGACTCAAGCTGTGCACGAATGGGTCACTCCATCATGCACGGACAAGTCCCTCGGGCACCCGGCCACGAGATGTGGTTGGGAGTTAGGAAGCCCCCACCGGGCATTCCAGGGCGCAAGGTTCGCCTGAGGGCCAAGGGACCATTGCTGACCAAGGTCAGCTTCGGCCCCTCAATTGTTTTGTTCCCCCCTACCCTTCCCCACCCCCCCTTCCTCCCCCTCCCTCTGTGGTGCGGGCGCAACCCCCGACTGAAGTAGATGGGCCAGAGAGCTCAGAGCCTAAAGGTGCCTACAATATAGATAGCACTTACAGCGATAACAACAACCCCACTACACCATGTCGTTGACTATGATATCCCACAACACTAAAGGTATAAATAGCCCGGGCAAACGCCGAATAGCTATAGCGGATTACAAACGCAAGCGGGCCGACGTAGTGTTTCTACAAGAGACGCACTTTAGCTGCAAAATTACCCCCAAATTCTGGGATAAGAGCTTCAAGCGGTTTTACCTTTCCTCTGCAAGGATGGAAAAGAAGAGAGGAGTGGCAATCTTGCTTCATAACAACGTCCCATTTATAGAAGAGGTGGTTAAGAGAGATAAAGAAGGTAGATACCTAATCTTAGTAGGCACTATACAAGCCCAGCCTATAACGCTGGCTACAATATACGCTCCATGTGAGCAAGACCCCTCATTCATTAACGGGTTCTTTGACACACTGAGATCAGTGGCCAAGGGTGATTTAATTGTGACAGGTGATTTCAATGTAGCGATCAACCCAGGGATGGACTGGTCAGGCCCCCAGAAGGCTAACAAAAAGTCATATATAGATGCCCTCCTGAAAGGTCTTAGGGATAGCCAACTAATAGACATTTGGAGGGAGATGCATCTGTTAGAAAGAGATTACACCTTTTTCTCGCACCCCCATACCTCCTATAGCAGAATCGATTACTTCTTTGTCTCTAGCAGACTGGTCCCGAAGATCCCCCACTCAGGGATCCATGATATTTCATGGTCGGATCACGCACCTATAGAGCTACGGTGCACACAAAAATTTCTGGACAGGCCGGGAGCAATTTGGAAACTTAATGAGGCACTGTTGAAGGTCCCAGGGTCCGAACAAATAATTAGTAAAGAGATAGATCAATTTTTCCAAATTAATATGGGTAGTGTTCAATCCCACCTTGTACTGTGGGAAGCACACAAGGCAACCTTGAGGGGGACCCTAATTAAATTAGCGGCTAAAAGAAAAAGAGAAAGGAATTGGAAAATCAATACCTTACAAAATAAGCTTAGAGAATTACTACTCAAACATAAACGAGATCAGAGTTCGGCCCTTCTCAAAGAAATTCAAGACACTAGAGTCGAGCTTAACCTAGTCTTGACCTCCCAGGCAGATAACACGGTGAGTTGGTCCAAAAGGCTATTCTATGATAAGTCAAACAAACCAGATACCTTACTGGCCAACAAATTGAGGAATAGACAGCCAAATTATAGTATCCGGGAGTTAAGGCTAAAAACAGGAGCCAAAACAGCCAACCCAAAACTGATAGTGGAGGAATTCAGGAGTTTCTATGAGAACCTCTATAATGGTGAAAAGGTGGCACATAATGGTAAAACCAAAAGGACCATGAAGGACTTCCTGAAGGGCGCACACCTACCAAGATTGAGTGGTTCGGAAAGGGAAGTTTTAGGAGCAGATTTTACTTTAGAGGAACTTACCCAGGTTATTCAGAGCCTCAAACCCGCCAAGGCACCTGGACCTGACGGGTTCTCCAACCTTTATTATAAAAAATACATTGAGCTCCTGCGGCCTCACCTCCTCAGAATGTTCAATGCGGTGCTAGATGGGGCTGCATTCCCGGAACAGATGCTCCAAGCGTCCATCTCAGTAATTTATAAGCCTGGGAAAGACCCATTAGACTGCTCAAGTTACAGGCCCATTTCGCTCATTAACACCGATATCAAAATATATGCTAAATTGCTGGCCAACCGATTAAGTCACATCCTGCCCAGACTCATACATCCAGATCAAGTCGGGTTTATTATGGGTCGACAAGCTGCAGATAACACCCGACGGATCATTGATCTGATAGATATAGCCAATACACGTAAGATCCCAGTTATGATGTTGAGTCTGGATGCTGAAAAAGCCTTCGACAGGATTGACTGGCCATATCTGAGGGCCACGCTTGGAGAGTTTGGGATGGGGGCGCGGGTGATCAATGCTATCCTGTCACTATACCAGGGACCGGCAGCCAGGGTGATCCACCAGGGATTTCCGTCGGACCCGTTCCAAATCAGAAGCAGCACCAGACAGGGGTGCCCATTATCCCCCCTTCTATTCGCAATGTGTATAGAGCCCTTGGCAGCACAGATTAGAAATAATCCAGATGTGGGAGGCATAGAGACGGGCACACAAACGCATAAGATAGCTCTTTACGCAGACGATGTCTTGCT
Organism: Ascaphus truei; assembly: GCF_040206685.1. Taxonomy (NCBI): domain Eukaryota; kingdom Metazoa; phylum Chordata; class Amphibia; order Anura; family Ascaphidae; genus Ascaphus; species Ascaphus truei. The sequence continues at coordinate 45,838,528 of NC_134483.1, read as the reverse complement.
CACAATCTCAAGGCCGCTTACTTCCTTGCCGAACCTATTCAACTTGCTAGGGAAATTTAATGATATATCAGGCTTTAAGATCAACCAATCTAAGTCTGAAGCCCTGAATATAAGCCTCCCGAAAGAGACAGAAAAGTTGATACAGCTCAATTTCAACTTTAATTGGCCGAAAAAAGGGGTGAAATACCTAGGGGTTATAATCCCCAAAGATTACAATAGTATCTACCAGGCGAACTTCCCCAAACTGATCCGCGATCTGAAGGAAGAGCTGAGAAAGTGGGCATCTTTTAAAATCTCATGGATCGGACGGATACATAGTATAAAGATGAATCTCCTCCCACGTATACTATATTTGTTCCAGACATTACCGGTGCCACTCAGACTGACGGATATACTCTCACTTCAGTCTGCTATATCCAAATTCATATGGGAAGGAAAAAAACCGAGAGTAAAGGGTATGATTCTAAAGAAGCCAACATTGGAAGGGGGCCTGGCGGTACCTTGTCTGTTATCTTATTACAAAGCAGCACAATTAAGCCAAATCTCCCAATGGCATGTAAACCCGGATTCGAAAAGGTGGGTTGCATTGGAAAGTGAAGCTTGCTCCCCAATCGAGTTAAAAAGCTTGATATGGTTACCCAAAACAGCCTTGAAGCTGCTGAATAAGCCGCTGGCCTCAGTGGCGAACTCGCTGGCTATCTGGGAGGCCAATAAAAGTAAATGTAATCTGCTATCTAAAGGATCTCTGATGACTCCACTGTGGGGAAACCCAGATTTTGCTCCAGGCCTGTACAGAAAGGAATTTTCAATTTGGAAGCAATTAGGCATACATAGACTCCGAGATCTAGAGGGGAGCAAAGATATGAAGCCCGTTGCACAAATTAGAGAGGAATCAAACGTCCCCCCCTCAGAAATATTTAGATTTCTCCAACTGCGAGCATTTTACATTAGCGTTACCCCACGACCCCCACTAACCAAGTTTGAAAAGCTCTGTCTAGTTGAGACGGATACCAGGGGACTCATATCGCTGTTGTACAAAGAGGTGATCGGTTCAGGAGTACAAGCTGACCACAAACTGAGGTACATGGATCAGTGGGAGAGAGATCTGGGTGAAGTCCTAGAGACTGAAGAGTGGAATAGAATAATTATGGCATCTGCCAAGAGCTCTATATGCACAACTTTAAGGGAAAACGCATATAAAGTTTTAATGCGATGGTATCACACTCCCTTGAAATTATCTAAATTCATACCAGGGTACTCCCCCTGTGCCCTAGGCAGTGCGGAGCAACGGCTGATTTGCTACATATGCTGTGGTCTTGCCCGAGGATTAAACCGCTTTGGCGAAAAATCAGAGATTGGCTTGAGAAGATTTTAAATCTTAAAATTTCCTTGGACCCGTGGCGGTTTCTGCTGAACAGACCGTCCTTGGGGTGGACTAAATCAAGTAATAAACTAGTTGCTAATTTCGCAACAGCTACTCGGTGCGAGATCGCAGCACTATGGAAGCAACCCGAAATTCCCCTAATTCCAAGATTCGGAACAGAATTTGGTTTGTATGCCAGATGGAGAAATTAACAAGTCTAGTTAATGACACTGGCGAAATTTATCTAAAAACCTGGACACCTTGGTTGGACCAGAGGGACATCCCGGGAGTAGGAAGAGATACTATCCTGCTTTGATAGTAATAGATGCGTTTTCCCTTGAATAACGCTAAGCGTAGGAATCACGCAGAACACATAGTGCCAAGAACACCCTCGGCAGGCTCGCGAAGTGGGTATCTAAGACTTCGAGTGGATAGGTTCCCCTGGAGGTGCTATGGATATAACAACCTTTAGGAGTTGAAACTCCACGATTCTATTAGTCCTAGCGGGATTGACTCCCGCACCACACCACCCTCCCCCCCCTTCCCTATCCCCTCTCTCCCCTACATCCCCCCCCCCCTTTTTATTTTATTTTTATTTTTCTGTTAGCTGTATCCCAATACCTGTTTGTGAGAAATGTCAGTTTGTAACACAATTTCTTTGTACAATGTATGGTGAAGATTTTGTTGTACATGTTCTTTGCTGAAAAACTCAATAAAACCAAAGTTATAAAAAAAAAAAAACATCCAAAATAGAGTGTTCCAATTTATATGGAAAAATAAAAGGCCAAGAGTGGCGAGATCAGTAATGTTGGCACCCAAGGAGGGAGGGGGCATGGGGGGTACCTGATATAACAAAATACTATCAAGCGTCCCAGTTGAAACAAGTGGTGTCATGGAATAACGACCCCTCATCCGCAAGCTGGTTGCAGATGGAGTCGGTCTTTGTGTCCCCTCGCTCCCTGACATCGACCCTCTGGGGTGGGTCGGGTGAGTGACCTACTGGAAGGTTTGAGTTGGGATTGATGAGGTGCACGTGGGAGATCTGGTCCAAAAACAAAAAGAAATGCGCACTCAATTCGAATCCCTCATTGTTAACTCCTATATATAATAACCCAGAGTTTCCTCCAGGGTGCATAAAAAACTCCTTTAAGAAACTAAGGGAGCTCAATATTGTAAGATTAGAAGATCTGGTGATCGGAGGCAAACCAATGTCATACCAAGAGGTGCAAACAAAATACCAAACACGAGATATTCCAATTTTCGGCTTCCTACAGATTAAGCACTTTCTGCAATCAGTATCGCAGAACAAGAGCTTTCTGAATTTAACAAAATTTGAAAGACTATACACAGTAGGGGTGCACCAGAAGGGTCTGATCTCGAGGATATACACGGGACTGACTTCGTCATCCACCCCACAAAATCATAACTATATGTTGAAATGGGCTGAAGACCTCGGGATAGAAATAGATAGGGAAGACTGGGAGGATATCTGGGAATCGGCAGCTAAAACATCAATCTGCACGACCACGAAAGAAAACATATATAAAATTTTATTCCAGTGGTACCTAACCCCGAGTAGGCTGAGCCAGATCTTCCCAGGCACACCAGATCTCTGCTGGAGAGGGTGTGGCCTGAGAGGAGATATGGCACATATATGGTGGTTCTGCCCACAAATACAAAGATTTTGGACACAAATCCAAAATATGCTGCAGGAAACCACGGAGCTGAGAATCCCTTTGGACTCAGTGACATATCTACTAGGAAAACCTATTGAGGAGGTCCCTTCCCCAGTGGGCAAACTGATTAGATTTATTCTCACGGCCGCACGTGATTGGGGGGGTCAGACTAAAGGGAATACCCATATATATATATAGGGCTTGTCTTTCTGTGTACTCCCCTTGAATCCCCGCTTCAGGCTGTGAACTCTCCCTGCAACAATATTACAGAAGTTTTGCCTTTCATACCGTCTTAGGACCTCACAACAAGGACATTATTTTCATGATAATGGGGGGGTAAATCGACCTCCTTAACTGGGCACAGGGTCAGGAAAACACCGAACAAGCAGAGACTGGGAGCACATAGGACAATGATTTTACCCACACTGTTTTCCCGTCTCGAGCCGTGATGTTGGCGCCATGACGTTCACGTCGGCGCTTCGATACCAGCTGACCACGTTGCTCCGCAGCCCGGCACCATGACGTTCACGTCGGCGCTTCGATACCAGCTGACCACGTTGCTCCGCAGCCCGGCGCCATGACGTTCACGTCGGGGCCTCGACCCCTGATGACCCCGTTGCTCCGCCTCCGTTCGCGCACGCTGGCTCGCCTGCAAATGCAGCACGCCTCAGCACTGCCAACCCCTCTATGGGCGTGGCCTTAATGTCTCAAATTGATGCCTGGCTGAAGCAAATAACTGGAAAAGTTGAAAGCAACTTTGGTGGGCAAAGCCTCTTTCTCATTGGCGACTTACGTTAGTTACCTCCGGTTCGAGCAACACCCATCTATAAACAAATTAAACAACGTATTGCGGGACCCACTTTGTGGCGTGGACTGAAATACTATGAACTAGATGAAGTTATGCGCAAGTCAAACATAACCTTCTCAACTGTGCTAACTAAAATTGGTAATGGCATAAAATTAGATGAATGCGAGCAAAAACGAATTGAATCACGTTTCTGCACCAAGGAAGACGCGGCCCATCTATGTGCCAACAGAATACATCTCTTTTTACATAATGATTCAGTCAACACCGACAACCAAATCTATCCTGAGTGCCGCACCAGAAAAAACTATTTCAAAGGCAATAGATATCTTTATTGGCTGTAGAAATGCAGAGCAGGAAGCCCACGTTCGACAAAAACTATATAAAATGTCTGTTCTGGATACCGGTGGCTTACCCTATGAACTACCGCTTGTCATTGCAAAGCCATATCTCGTAACAACTAATGTAGATGTCTCTGACAGCTTAGCAAATGGCGCCTTAGGATCATTACCTCACATCCAATACAGCGATGATGGACAAATACAACGGGTATGGCTACATTTTCTTACATCGCCCAAAGTGGGGGAAAAAGCTCGCAAAAAATCCGCTCATTACATGCAAGCCAACAACATCAACCCATCTGCTGTGTCAATAACAAGACGGACATCAAGTATAGCACTAAATAAAAATAGAACTATCAAGGCTAAACAAAATCATTTTCCATTGATCCCGGCTTGTGCAATAACAATACATAAATCACAAAGTGGCACATTTAATTCCGTAGACTACGAGTATGAAAAGGGACATGAGCAACAATTAGTATACGTTGCTTTATCACGAGTCACTGACATCAATGGACTGTACATTGTCACAGCAAATGGTCAAAAGAAATTTTATCATGGACTTAGAAACGCTACGTCCACAATTGACCTACAAAATGAGTTTTCAAGACTAAAAAACAACAAACTACAGACCATGCAAGAAACTTTACTTAATGTACTCAAAGACCCAACTAATTGTTCTGTATTCTCACTAAATTGCCAAAGCCTCACAGACCTCAGATACAGTTACGCAACAGTGTAACATATTACTACTTTCCGAGACTTGGTTACACAATAATGAAAATGTTACTATTGCTAACTTTGAGTGTGTTGTTAAATTTAAACGCCAACAAGTTATAGTCGGTGGAGTTGCTATATATCATAACAAACACAACAATAGACATATTATGAGGCCTCATATGCATATCATTGACCGTCAGACTACAGGGTTAGCAGTTAATGTCCCACCAATTGGAGACATATGTGCAGCAGAGTATCTTACCTAATGGCAAAATTGTCCTCTCCATCGTCATATATTGTTCCCCAAACCAAACAGTACAGAATATCATCAAATTCATTCATTTAATTCTACTACCGTACTCTATTGAAGGTGAAGGCTTGTTCAACAAACATTATGACAAACTACCCATCATATTAACTGGTGATTTTAACATCAACTTTCTATCTCAAGAAGCTCTACCACTTATTACATTACTACAAGAAAAATTCAATTTAACTCTCAACACCAATCCAGCCATAGCAACTACAACATCCGGATCCACTATTGATGCGGTTTTTCAACGACATTGAGATAGTTTACAATCGACAATATATGTATCTTACTTCAGTTATCATAAGTCGATTATTTCATGTATTAAAAATGATAGTATGGATTTTTAAAAGCAAAAATAGAACTATACAATTGTAACATCTAAAAATGATTCCATTTTATTACAAACATCTATAACAACATCTAATATTATTGTTACTTTATATGTTGCTGACAACACACAAAAAAGTTTCACTTACTATGCGCGTGCACAGCACACACAGCTTTTTTTTATTTCTGGACATTCTATTCCGTTCTCTTCTTCAGTAAATGTTTTTATTAAGTGTATTCCTAGATTGTCGTGTGTCTGTCTATCAAGGAAATAAATGTCGGTTTATTTTGCTCAACCTGTGTGCTCAATCTAGTTCCCCAAAATATAAAATTGTTGATAAGTTTCGTCCATCGTGACATGGTGCCAGCACACCCAGGCCCTCCCGGATTCCAGGGTGCCCCCTGAGTGGTTAACATATGTTATATTTCTTGTTATCCTGTATAAAGTACAGTATGTGTCCTCATATTTTTTATGTGTATGGCTAAGGAGCCCCAGACTACTGTATACAGTATGAACTCGTAATGTTAATCTCTACTTCAAATATAAATCTTCAAATTACAATTACTGTACACACACACAGACTTGCAGAACTGTACGGCTGTACAGTAGGTTGACTTGCTATTAGACTTTTAAGACAATAGCTCTTTCTAGACGGTATTGCAAACAACGCTAAAATGCAATTTTCTGCGCTCGATAGAAACCCGAGTCAATTGCTATACGGTTGGAAAACATAGCGCGTCATGACCCCGGTGTCCAGAGCGGTACATCAGGCGAAGTTTTAGAATAAAGGCTGGCGCCTCTGTATTACTTCACCTCTCTGCAGCATTTGACACCACGGATCACCCTCTTCTCCACATTCTCCATACTCTTGGTATTCGTAACAAAGCTCTATCCTGGATCTCCTCTTACCTCTCCCATCGTACTTTCAGTGTCTCTTCTTCTAACACCTTCTCCTCCTCCATAGATCTCTGTGGTTGTGCCGCAGGATTCTGTCCTGGGACCTCTTTTCTTTTCTCTGTACACATGTTCTCTACGTGACCTAATCACATCCCTTGGGTTTAAATATCACCTCTATGCTGATGACACACAAATTTACTTTTCAACCCCATACCTTACACCTGCTGTACAGACCAAAGTTTCGGAATGCCTCTCTGTGATATCATCCTGGATGGCCCTCCGCCGACAAACTTAACATGACAAAAACAGAGCTCCTCGTACGTCTTCCCAAACCTGGCCTTACTACCTCCTTCCACATTACTGTTGGAAGTACCATCATTCACCCAGTAGCCCATGCATGCTGCCTAGGGGTCACACTTGACTCCTCTCTCACATTCAAAACGTCTCTAAAACCTGTCGCTTTTTCCTCCGCAATATTACCAAGATTCGCCCTTTCCTCTGTTGCTCGACTGCCAAAACTCTGACTCAGGCCCTCATTCTCTCGCGTCTCGACTACTGTAACCTCCTGCTGTCCAGCCTCCCTGCCTCTCTCCTGTCTTCCCTACAATCTATCCTAAACTCTGCTGCCAGAATCACTCTACTCTTTCCTAAATCTGTCTCAGCACCGCCCCTGCTGAAATCGCTCTCCTGGCTTCCTTTCAAATCCCATATCACACATGCAATTCTCCTCCTCACTTTTAAAGCTTTATACTCTTCGGCCTCTCATTAGATCTCATCCCTAATTTCTCGCTATGCACCATCCCGACTCTTGCGTTCTGCTCAAGGATGTCTTCTCTCTACCCCCTTTGTATCTAAAGCCTTCTCCCGCCTTAAACCTTTCTCACTGACTGCCCCACACCTCTGGAATGCCATTCCCCATAATACCCGACTAACACCCTCTCTATCCACCTTTAAGACCCAATTTAAGACACACTTGCTTAAAGAAGCATATGAGTAGCACCGTAGATATTACTAGACACATGATACATAAAGCTTGGCCACCTGCAGAAGCACTTACCAAAATGCCCTCCTACTATCTCTGTACGTTCCTCCTACATACCAATTAGATTGTAAGCTCCTCGGAGCAGGGACTCCTCTTGCTAAATGTTACGTTTGTCTGAAGCACTTATTCCCATGACCTATTATTTATATTATATTATTTGTTATTTATATGATTACCATTTGTATTAATACTGTGAAGCGCGATGTACATTAATGGCGCTATACGAATAAAGACATACAATACAACAACACTGTGGAGGAAAGACAGCAGTGAACACTTCGCTAGCAGGAAGGTTTATGCTCAGCCGATGAACCAGTGAAATGGCTGATCATATAAGGCAAACAGGAACCAATGAGAACAAGGCAAGAGGAGGCGGGTCAGGAACGCCTGCTGCGGAGGCTCGTGACGCGGTACCTCTGCACGTAGAACGCGCGTCCCACGTGTACGTGACATGCTGATGACGCCCCCGTGCGGGCACAACCCAGAGGTGGGACCGCAGGGCATGGTTTAAACTTCCGCACGTGTTGCACGCGCGCCGTAGTCCGACAGCTGATAGATGGACCAGGTGACGTGCCATAGGAGGCGAGGGAAGCGGAGCACCCGATCGCAGGCCGAGGTAAGCAGGGGGTGCGCTGAAGGTAGTGGGACTAACGGATCCTTACAAGCTGCTTGTGCTTTAAATTCTTTGTCATCTGAACAATTACATCTAAGACGTTGGTACTGCCCACTGGTATCCCTTTTTTCAGAGGTTCTACATGGTGGCCATCGGCTTGTAGGTAGTTATTTGTTGCCTTTTTTTTCTAAATATTGTGGTATGTATAGTTCCATTAGCATTTTTGGAGATTGTGAGATCAAAGAAATTAATTTTCTTTGTATCATCTTCAAATGTCAATTTCAGATTGTGTACATTTTTATGGAGTGCCTTGATGAAACTATTGAGGTGTTCCCTTTAACCCCTCCAAATTAATAGTACATCAAAAATATACCTGATCCATAGGTCTATTGATTCTGTGTATTTCATCAATCGGTCTTCTAATTTTTGTTAACTTAGTGATTTAATAGAAAGTTGCTATTGTTGGGTTATTGACTGTCATGAATTTGACTTCATTCAAAACTTTGTTTTTAAGCCCTTCCTGCATAATTTTTTTAATAAATTCTGCCGTGGGGTCTTGACTTAAGATTTTATAGCAAGCCTGGTCTCTTAATAACCTAAGGTTTTCTTTTTTATAGTCTTCTGTTTTCCGCAGTACAATGTTGCCACCTTTCTCTGATGGCTTCACTGTTGTATCTTCGTCCTCACTCAGAGCTTTTAGGGCTTGCCAATTTCTTTTTGAGAAGTTCTATACAGGGTTCTGTTTGGACATTGCTAAATTTACCAAATCTTTAGATACCAGGCCTACAAAGGTCTCTATATAGGCACTTATATCAAGATTGGGTGTAAATTTGCTCTTCAGTTTTAATGTTGTGAATGGTCCATGTCCTGCTCGATGATTTGTTTCTTCTTGAAGTGCATCTAGTACTGTAGGTTTAAGTTTTCCAGATCATTAGAGTCAAAGTTACTATAACCCATGTTTTTAATTGTGTTTCTTTTATTTTGAAAAATGTATGCAAGGCCAACTTCCTAGCAAATAAGTTCAAGTCTTTAGTGTTTTCAAAAAGATCAAATTTATTATTTGTTGAAAAAGACAGTCCCTTGGTGAGGACTTCTTCCCTGTCTTTGTCTAAGACTGAGTTTGAGATTTATAAATCTTGTTTTCTCCTCAGCTGTATTTAGATCTATCAGGGACGCCTTTGTCTTCCTCTGCGTGGCCTGAAACCCCAGATCTTCCTATCTCTCAGAACTACCCCACTCTCTCCTTGTCTTGTGCCTATGTGGTATCCCCTGATGTTCGGGGAACCTTCTTCTAAAAAAGATAGACCAGAGGAAGTGGCGGACGTAGATGGATTCGACTCATAAGCTGATCTTTGTCCTCTGTCCTTAAAATATTTTGCTTTTTTATTTTTTATTTTGGCCGTCTTTGATGACTCTGAGTCGGAATGTTCCCACTCTGTTGAGGATTCACTTAGATCATTATTAATATCTGTATTTTTAGACACTTTCCAGTGGTGTTTGAAAAAAAATTCAGATTTAAAATCTTGTGCGTCTCTTTGGAACTTTTTTGTTTTCTTATTTTTAGTTCCTCCACATACTTTTCAATATTTTTTCTCTAGAATATGTTCAAAGTTCTCAAAGTCTGGTGGGCTACTCCATTTTGTTGCCTCACCTTTTTGTTTATGTAGATATAAGTTAACTGTTTTAAGGTCTTTCAGATCCTGTTCAATCAGAAGATCCATTAGATCATGAGAAAATTTTAACATTATTGTGTCCCAAAAAAAAAGTTTCATCCACCATCTGTTGTGAAGGGCTAATATATGCCCTTAATCCATGTGGGATCAGATTAGACTTTAGGTATTTCTTTAAACTCGTGATTTCCCACCAAAAAGTTCCAAAGAGACGCACAAGATTTTAAATCTGAAAAATCTTTAAACAGCACTGCAGTGTCTAAAAATACAGATATTAATAATGATCTAAGTGAATCTTTGTACTACTGTCTATCAGATACAGTATCTAGTGAAATGTGATGACACACATATGCGTTTCAACAAGGTTCCAATTTGCCATACATACATGAGCAGAAATGAGATGACACGCAGATGCGTTTGAACAAGTTTCCAATTTGAGAAACACTCCTTCGCGGAATACATATTTTACATTCGGAAGAAGAGGCAACGTTGTATTGTTCTATTATTATTTTTCCCGTTATTATCCTGTCCAAATAAAAATGTTCATTCTTTAAATATAATTTTTTGTGCGTTCATGTTTTTACTGTCTAGACACTTACAGTAGTACTATACCTAAAGTTCTAAAGGCATTTAAATATATAAAAATGTAATTGATACTGTATACAGTACATAATAAAGTACTGTATGTACAATATACAGTATAAACCTAGAAAATGAAAGTGTTTGCTACTATTTAGATACACCAACAGCAGTAGTACTGTACTACTGTCTAGCAGATATAGTATCTAGCGAAATGTGATGAAACGCATATGCGTTTCAACAAGGTTCCAATTTGCCATACACGCATGTGCAGAAATATGATGACACGCATATGCGTTTCAACAAGGTCCCAATTTGCCATACATGCATGCGCAGAAATGTGATGACACACATATGCGTTTCAACAAGGTTCCAATTAGCCATACACGCACGCGTAGAAATGTGATGGCACGCATATGCGTTTCAACAAGGTTCCAATTTGAGAAACACTCATTCGCGGAATACAAATTTTACATTCGGAAGAGGCAACTTGTATTGTTCTATTATTATTTTCCTCTTTATTATCCTGTCCAATAAAAAATTGTTAATTCTCTAAATATACTTTTAGTGTGTTCATGTTTTTTTTGTTTCAACAAGGTTCCAATTTGAGAAACACTCATTTGTGGAAAACATATTTCACATACTGTACGGCAGAAGAGGGAGGCGACATAGAAAGGACTTATTTCCCATGTATACTGTATGAACACATAACGTTCATAACGTTATTCTTCAAATTACAATTACACACACGAATTACTGTACGGCAATAAAAGACACGTTGAATTGCAATTACAGTACATCTTTAAGACAAAAACTCGCGATTGCCCACTTCAGTTTCTCAACGGCATTGCAGATAAGGGTAAAATGCTATTTTCTGCACTCGATCAAAACACTACTAATCTCGCGAATTAACGCGAAAATATCTCGAGATTTTAAGATCCATCACCCGTTTCATCCAACACATGAAATGTTCGAATAACGGCCGCTGCATTTGTATGTATCCTAATTAGGAAATCATTTTATTATCCAATTGATATTTACATATAATTATTTTATAATTGATTCTTATGAGAGCGTTGTTACAGGAGGAATCTGCAAAGCATGAAAACACATTATAAACCACTATAAAGTTTAAACTGTTCTATAAAAGATATTCCAGATTATGCAAAAACTGTAAAAACATAACATAAATACGTTACATAGCTAAGTGTCCACACTATATTATAGCTCCGAAATACATACGCTGCTAAAACAAGTGCTAACTGTTCATTTTTCTTTATAGTTACTAGAAAGTCTTCTCCAGTTGTGGTAAGTAATTCACATACTTTGTTGAATGGCCATGAAAATGAATCCTTACGAAATGGTAGGAAATTAAATCTCTCTCACCCTGAGCCGGAAGTCCTGAATATTCCTGAATTCTTTGAGATTGAGACATTAAATGAATAAATAGTAAAACACATGAGAGGATGTCTCCCCACCAGGTAAGTGTGTGTGTTGTGATTAATTGTGTGTATGTTGTGATTGGGTGTGCGAGTGCATGTACACAAGTGTATCAAATTATCAGTGCAATTCAGGCTCAAGGAATGTCCTCAAAAGCAAAAAAGTACAAACTCCCCACATCCCACACAGTACGACAACTCAAATGACAGCGGTCTGACTGTACTTCCAATAGGGGATTTTTGTGTTTCTGTAAGGAATCCGCTCCTGGGTTTTGCTGAAACCTTTTCCTTACAGAACCATGCAGCTTCTAGACAACTTCCCCCTTGTTTCTGCAATCAGCATCACCTGCTTCTGCAATTAGACTGCAGCCTGCTTCTTGCTGCCTCCTGTGCAGATCTGCCTCATTGGCTGCCTGTTCTATTTAGCTCCTGCCCGCCCACCAGGAAGTTGCTGAACATAGACTTTCTCTAGTAACTGTGCTTGCCACAGCATCTCTGTTTGGCCTGCCTTGGTCTTCTTGCCATTGCTCCTAGTTACTGGCAAACTCCGCCGCACCGCCACGGTTACACTGAAGCCTCTGTGTTTCTTGTTGTCCGCAGTGCCTGCTCCCTGTACCTTCCAGTGGCCTCCACCACTCTCAGCTGTACCCGGCTAGGGGGTGCTGTTCTGTGCTGTAGCACTGGATCCTCAGTTCCTGTTGCCTATCTGCATACCCCTCATGCAGAGGCCTGCATCGTTGTTCCTGTTACCTGCTGCAATCTCCTGCTTCCAGTAGCCTCTACTACTCACAGCTGTACTCGGCTAGGGAGTGCTGTTTTGTGCTGTAGCACTGGATCCCCTGTTCCTGTTCCTTTCTACGTTGAAGCACCTTCGCTCAAGCGTCCTGTTGCCGAACCCCAGCATGAATATTGTTTACCCAGCCTTCTCTAATCCTGACCCCGGCTTGTCCACGGATTATCCTGCCTTCTCCAGTCCTGACCCGGCTATGTTTGACCACGGAATTCGCAACCCGGATCAGGCCTAAGGTCTAAGGTCGGCGTATATCTATCCCCACCTCAGCCCCGTGGACCGATCCATGTTTGTGGTGAGCACAACCGATAGTTTCAAAATGTATTCCCCACCCCTCCCCCTTATCTATCCATTTCCTGAAATATCTTTCCCCCCTCATATTGCTTTTTCACCCTTCATGTCTCTTTTCATCCCAGCACGTCTTCCACCCCCTACCATCTTTCTTTCCTCCACCAGCATCGCCATTTTGCAAAATGGACACAGTTGCGAAGTGCAGAGGTAGGGAGTAATACACCGACCTTGGCCTGGGATCAGAGGCCTGGGATGCAGGGGTAGTCAGGTCCAGTTCTGGGGTTGAGACAGGCGGCAGGCAGGGGTAGTCAGGTACAAACAGAAGTTCAAACAGGCTGGCAATCACTGAAACAAAGGCAGCGCTCAAGGGGGAACAGAGTACTTTGCACAAGAAAAGACAGAGAGCAATTGCCTGCTATTTATAGACCAGAAGCAGCTGCTGGCAATAGAGGACCAGAGAGGCTGATTTCCTGTCAGCAGCCATCTTAGGTGTGGCAATATATGACCTGGTCCGTCGGCCATCTAGGTATCCAGACAGATCCCTTATACCTCTTCCCCCTAATATCTTTCCTCTCCCTCCTCTAGCAGTTATTTATGTCAGCTCTTACCCCATTATATCTCTCCTCTCCCCCAGCATATTTCTTTCTACTCTCCCCACAGCACGTTTCTTTCTACTCTCTCCTAGCATGTCTTTCTCTTTCCTCTCCCACACCAGCATGTATTTCTCTCTCCTCTCCCCAGCACGTCTTTCTCTCTCCTCTCCTCAGCATGTCTTTCTTTCTCCTCTTCCTCCAGCATGTCTTTCTCTCTCCTCTCCCACATCAGCATGACTTTTTCCTCTCCCACACCAGCATCTCTCTCTCCTATCCCACACCAGCATGTCTTTCTCTCCTCTCACGCACCCGTATGTCTTTATCTATCCTCTCCCCCAGCACGTCTTTCTCCTCTCCCACACCAGCATGTCTTTCTCTCTGCTCCCCCCAGCACGTCTTTCTCTCTCCTCTCCCCACCATGTCTTTTTCTCTCCTCCCTGCCATGTCTTTCTCTCTCCTCTCTGCCATGTCTTTCTCTCTCCTCTCCTCCCTGCCATGTATTTCCCTCTCCTCCCCACCATGTCTTTCTCTCTCCTCCCCTCCCCACCATGTCTTTCTCTCGCCTCTCCTCCCCACCATGTGTTTCTCTCGCCTCTCCTCCCCACCATGTGTTTCTCTCTCCTCTCTCCCGCATGTCTTAATTTTATCATACACTTTATATCATTATTTCTATCTGATCCTCCTCATGTTTATATCTTATTAATTTCCCCTCATGTCTATTTTTTCCCCATCTTTCTTCTCTCACTCATGCTCTCTTTCTATTTAACAACCTCTCGTACCTTTCTTTTTCCTCTTATGTATTTCTCTCCTACTTTATTTTTCCTTTAGGTTTTTTTTTCTCTTTCTTTGTTGATCTCTTCACCTTTCATGTCTGTTTCTCCACCTGGTCTGTCCCTTCCCTCTCACCTCTCTCCTGAAGGCCCCACTCACTGGCCAAGGTAGTTGCTCTCTGTCTTTTCTTGTGCAAAGTACTCTGTTCCTGCTTGAGCTCTGCCTTTGATCCTGCGATTGCCTGTCTGTGATTGAACTTCTGCTTGGACCTGACTACGGCCGTCCAGACCACTGTCTGAGGCCTCACCCACTCAGTGCTCAACAGAGAGAAAGGGATTTCGTCTTCTGTCTGCGTCCTGTAGCTCAATTACTTGCAGGAAGGGGTCCTGGATAGCAGACTGGCTGTCCCCCCTTGGCTGTGGCTAGGCACCAACCTCCACCTGCAGATATTTGCTAAGGAAGTTACTTCTAAAACATGTTTTGTTTTTCTTTTCAGCTACAGATGAAAAATATAATAGGTAATTTAAATACAATAAAATGCATTTTGTTATATGCAGCAAGTACAGGCGCAATGATGCATTGCAATAGAAGAGTAATGGATTTTTATAGCTGCACCGTAGACGAAAAACTTGATATAACCCACCATAAAATCCCAGTGTCAGCTCCTTGTGGCCTTGGGTATGTCCCTTTATCTCCCTGTATCTCAGGCACCAAAAACCTCTACGGGGCAGGGACTCGGGATTGCAAAAATGTATATGTACAGGGCTGCTGCATACACTGGCCGCACTATGCAAGAAAACTCCTTAATATGTCTTCTTATTGGGCCTCCCTGAGTAACAGACTCCGGTACAATTCGAGGAAAATTGGGAACAATTGCAGCAAAGATATTGGCTCTAAGAGATGCAGTGGCTGTGTTCCAACATTGTGTGTGTGTGTGTGTGTGTGTGTGTGTGTGTGTGTGTGTGTGTGTGTGTGTGTGTGTGTGTGTGTGTGTGTGTGTGTGTGTGGTTTGTGTATATATATATATTTTAAGTTATGGTGGGTGAAAAAGGCGACAGAAAACCTCCAACGTTAGCATATAGCCAATAAAGAATATCACTTGTGAGCACATTCACATGTCTTGAACCCTGCCTTTCAACCATTATCACCTAGCATAGTGTTCCCATTGCCGCAAGGGATTCTGGGAAATGACATGCAAATGAGCACACAGTGTGTCACCTTCTGCCTGGAATATCCATTCAAATGGAGCCCATTTAATCTGATGTATCGCCATTCACAAAGCTTTTAAGCACAGCATGGGACTAGCAAAGGAAGTACAGACAACTCACAGACATGTTTCAACCTTGACGGGTATCATCAGTGTGAGGTTGGTCTACACTTGTTTTGAAATATTTCTAGGCTGGGTAGGTTTACCATATACATTTTAAGTTATGGTGGGTGAAAAAGGCGACGGTGGAGGTTTTCTGTCAGAGGCCAGCGGATTAAAGCCTTGAGATCAGATTTCATAAACCGTGGTTATAACCACAGAATTGTAGACCAGCAAATTCACAAAGCCACCAGAATACCAAGAAGTGATCTCCTTGAATACAAACAGAAAGAGACAAGCGACAGGGTACCTTTGGTGGTATAACCCATACCTAAAAGCCCTACGCAATTTCGCCAGGAACTATAACCCATCCCCCAGAAGGATACAAGACGGCAACAGGTCTTCCCTGAAACACCCTTATTATCATACAGACAACCTCAATCTCAAGAAAATTATGGTGAGGAGTAAAGTATTCAGCAGTACAACTGAATGCAGGACGAGACCATGCCATGACGCAAGATGCAAAACCTGCGCAATGCTCCACACAGCGGACACAATACAAATACCACACAGGAATCTGGAGTACAAAATCAGAGGAAGGTTCACCTGTTCCTCCAGCAATGTCGTGTACCTCATCATGTGCATGAAATGCCCAGGGGGCTGCTATTACATAGGTAAGACGGGACAGGGGCTAAACAAGAGAATGAACCTGCATCGCCACAGCATCACACACGGAACAAGAGATAGTCCTGTTGGCGAACATTTCTCTGACTCTGGCCATAAGATGAACGATCTGAGGGTGGCCATACTCAAAGGTAATCTTAAAACACCGAAAGAGAGACGGTTGCATGAATACAAATTTATGCAACTGTTCGGGACACTCAGTGGTGGCTTAAACAGAGACCGAAATTTTATGAGTCATTACTGACACAAGTGAACTCTCTTCCCATGAGCGCTATAGGCCATGTCTATACATACTGTGCTATATGTATGCACACACAGCTGTCTCTTACACATAGAAATACTCCATGTTATTCCATTCCTATATACCAATAGGGACCACATACTGTAGTATCTACACACACTTTTAGTAATGCAACACTCTCACATTTCCACACCTACCCACACCATTAATATACACTCCCACTCCACACACCTTTTGTAAAGTACTGTATACACTGTGGGCTCTTCATTCATTTATATTTACATACACACACACAAATACTCTTACATCACTAACATTCAGGGACCATTTAACACCTCTAGCCATAAATCACATCTACACACGGGGGAGGGACAAGCATAGATAACATTCCAAGAGACACTGTTTTTACGTAAACACTTTGCTTGCTTTATTCATTGTAAGACCGCCGGAAGAAGAGATCAGTGTATCTCGAAAGCTCGCACAAATAAAAGCATTTCGTTAGCCACAGAACGGTATCATATATTCATTTTTTATTATATATATATATATATGTATATGTATATATGTGTTAGGGAGTCCAGGAGTTAAACTCCCTTTACAAGGCTAATAAATACAGCAAGAGTTCCGCGCTCAGGCTGCGGTCCCAGTAACTACTACAGCGCAAGTCTCGGCGTGCGCTGTGCAATAAAACTCCACCCCCCAGTACCTTCAGTCCCAGTTGCTACCTAGACGCGCAAATTTCTTCTGCGTTGCACGACAGCTTTTCAGGGAGGCAGGGGAAATTGAGCTTACCCCTGGAGACCGCGAAACGTGGGTCCCGGAGCACCAATGAACTCGCAGCTTTCCCTAGCCAATCAGACAACAGGGAATAGCAGCCAATCATAGCGCTGTTTTTTGTTTTACTAGGAAAGAAAAAAAACTTGAAAAAGACTGTCAGTATTTGTAGTTGTTCCTTTTGGTGGCATTTCATTGATTACAATCAGCAGTGTTTGTACATTTTATGTTTAGCTGAAATAAAAAAATTAGAAAACATGGATAATTGTACTATCCAACAATTGATTTCTGAAATCCAAAAAAGGGACCCTCTCTGGAACCAACAAATAAAAGCATATCATGACAGTATCTGGCAGAAAAGATGTGGCGTGAAATAGGAGAAATAATGTCACTGACAAGTAAGAGAACTTGTAAATATGTGTAAATCTTTTAAATGTCTTCATTGTATTAACAATTATTATTTAAAAATAATGTTATGTATTATATTAATGTATTATTCAAATTGAGGAATATGAAGTCATAAATCTGTTATATATATATACATATATATGTGTGTGTAAATATACATATATGTGTGTATATATATTTTTATTTATATATCATTTATATACATACATATATATTATACAGATATAATACAAATACATTTAAATTGTTAATTGTATTATATTGATCATGTTAGCTACAATAATTGATATATAAAAGTATTATAAAAACAAAATATTGTTTGCATTGCACTACACACTAAATTATTTATGCGGCAAATAATTGTGTAAACTATAGGCCCCTTTCTGGATAACTAGTCACCATGCTTCTTGTATTAGATTAATTGTACAATGAAAAGTGCTCATTTTTATGTTAAAATGTTTTTTGTTATTTTTTAGCTGATGTACTAAAAAACAAAAGTTAAAATCTGCGAGATTCTTTCCGCAGAGAACTTAAAATTTTTAGAAAACCCCGTTCTGGGGACGCAGCATCAAGCTCGTTTGACAATACTTCATCCTGGCCATTTTTTACAATGATGGCATTTCTTCAAGAACAAATGAAGCCAGCTCACACTGATTCAAACCTAGAAATTGTGAACATTTCAGAAGAAATGATAAGTGATGTCCCAATTGAAGAAGAATATACGTGTAATACTAATATCCCAGAACCTCCAACAAAAAAAGTAAAAACAAGTAATGAATTTAAAAAAAAAACTTTTATCTTTAGAAGAAAGAAAAATTCAAATACTAACAAATTTGTTACGAGAGAATGTCCCAAAGGAGAGTCCGGAGCAAGAGGAAGACTTGCATTTTTTTAAAAGTCTTATCCCAATCATGCAGACATTGAATCCCATCAAGAGAATGGCTCTACGCCATGAGATACATTTCTGTGTGTTGAAGGCAGTTCAAGAAGAACAGTATATATATATATATATATATATATATATGTAGCCCCGGACCCCTGTCACCTCTGTTCCCCGGGGTGATGGCGAGTGCCGCCGGAGTCAAGCGGCGGACCCGCCGGCATGTCCAAACAGTGGGGGCCGAGCAGGGAGCGCTCCGGTGCTCCGGAGGCTTCGCGGCGGCCCGACAGTGCAGGGCGCCATCTTCTTGTGCATTGCGCATGCGCAGTAAGGGAATAGCCCCGAGGCCGTCGGCTAGCTCGCGCATGCGCAGTGATAGCGCGCGAACCACCCACCAATCAGGAAAGGCTCTTGGAAGGGATTACAAGTCCCATGAGCCTCAGGAGCGCCCCACATGATGCCAGGGTGCCAATAGGGCTGCAGTATCTCCCTGCTCTCAGGGATTGATACATTTCGCGTGCTGGGAAACACGTTAGTCGGTGCCAGGAGAGACTATGGGAAGGAGGTGAGGGTGCAGGGGTCAGTGACCCACTGCACTAGGCCAGCAACCCCCTAGGCCCTAGTTAGCCCTGAGCCACTCTGTAGGTTGTGTCACTTCAGGGACAGGCCCTAGGTTAGGGACCCTGGCCCTTTTTGTGTCAGCAATACAGTTAGGGACACAGCGGACGCTGCGCTTCCCATTCTGAGGCTTGGGATCAGGCCTACTCCGCAGAGAGAGTGGAAGCATATCCTGGTGGGCAGCTCTGCCCGAGCACCGCACTGGTGGAACCGGACGTTGCCCAGGAGGTCATCGGATCCTTTTTGAAGACCCTTGAACGCCCAGGTGCAACCGCACTGGGCAGGTATTGTTAATTAAGTGCACCAACTACACTGTACTCACACATAGTGGCAGCGCTGACCACGGGACAAGGGTTATACTGTGGACACGGTGTGGGGGTGCACGGTGGTGGGAACGAGGTATACACTCCTAGGTGAGAGTGAATGACATTTGAGACACTTGGGACTTTGGTATATGATGTGGGGTTATTCCCCCTGAGGAGCAGTGTTACAGTGTGACACTGAAGTATTGTTGATGCATTGTTATGGTTATGTTTCATATACAGTAAACTGTTCTCATATATATTTTGGTGTATGTGCTTACTGTGTATGTGGGTCCTGTGTGGGGCACATTCTACACTCCTAGAATCCTGCACAGGTGGAAGCGCAGTGTATTGTAAGATCGTTCCAGAGGATTCACCCCAGACTCTCACTGGCGGAGGCTCAGGCCTCCTGTGAGCCTAACAGGTACTTACAGCAAGAGCGATACCCCTCACACTATGGTGCAGTTTGGGGCCGTACTAAGTGTGCAGCCCCCACACGCGCTCAGGACCCCGCTATCTACTTCCTGGGAGCCGCCAGTACATTATTTTGGGGGTGAACCCCTTGGAGATGCCTCACAATCCCCCAGGGGTTCCATAACCCCTGTTGAGAATCACTGCGTGCTCATTTTCCTTGCCAAACTGTGGACTTCACACATCATCATCCAGGAACGGACTGAGTGCCCTCCACAGATCCAGAGGGCCCCCCTGCCTGGTCGGATGATCGCTGGTCCCCTGTTCCTCTCCTGATAGTGGATGAAGTTTGACGAGTCCAGCTGTCCCCGTGTGGTAACCCCACTTATCCATTGCTTGATTTTATACACTTTGATGTACGCAGAACTTATTATTCTCTAGTAAAATTTACTTTTTATACTGTATTTCACTATGTGCGTTGTGCGCCTTGTTCTTTCTTTGTTTCTCTAGTTACAGGGGTGTCGAGCCACCCCCCAAGAAAGGCTGCAGACGCACTACTTGTGCACTCACACCTATAAGGTCATCAATATTGTTTATTATACACTGTATTCACTTTTGTGTATTATACCACGTCATTAGCTGCGCACTATCACCTTTTTTGTATACTTCGTAAACAGTATCTGCGGGGATCAAGCCCAACTCACCCCATAGCAAATGTGATCCGCAGCAAACTAATGGAAGGGAGTTCTCCTACGTTCACTGGATTGTTGCGCCAGGTGAAAGTCCATGAAGCACATGCCATGTTACACTCTCCCACGAAACCCAAGGGGTCATCTGTATCGAAGGTCAAGGGACCTATTGAGAAGGAGGAATCTGCCACCCTGTCCAAGGGGTACAAGCCAAAAGCCTCAGACAGAACATCTCCCACGTACAAAGGTTCGGCCTGAACGCAGTGAGGTTGTCTGCTATAACTGCGGTAAGAAGGGCCACTTCTCCAGTGACTGTCCAAAGAGGGAGGACCACTCAGAGGGAAAAAAAACCAATAGACGAAATTCAGCCCGGTCAATGGTCTGTCACGTACAGAAAGCAGAGTCAGACCCAGGAACCCCTACTGGATCCGATGAGGCCCCTCCTGATCCCGGCCTCAGTGGTGACGCCTCACCATGGGATGCTTACAGTCAGGTAGGCCCATCTGCCATCGTGCGTGTTGTACTAGAAGGAATCTATGCCTCTGCCCTACTGGACACCGGATCCCAAGTGACCATAATATACCAAAAATTCTATGACCAACACCTCAAACACTGCCCCTTGCGGTCGGCGGAACATATGAAGGTGAGGGGGTTAAGTAACGAAGATTATCCCATCTATGGGATTGTAAGGGTTCAACTGGGGATACTCCAACTGAACACCGGCAAGAAACACCCCATGCATGTGGAAGCCATTGTATGCCCTGAGCCCCAAGAACAGTGTAGGTATCTGATCATCTTGGGAACGAATACTGATATAGTGCAAGCTGTAATCAGAGCATACCTGAAAGAGACCAACGAGTTGCCGATGGCCAATCTGCTCCTCGATCCCGTCCTACGAGAGGAGTGCAACAGGGTATATGTCTTAGAGCGTCACGGGGACCTCTACAACCGTCAAGCCGGACTGACGACAATTTTACCAGGGGGAGTGCAACATATGGCCGTCTGGTGCTGCTATCCCGATCGAGAGAAGACCGACCATCTTTTCTCTCTGGAGAGTACCCCTGAGGAAGAAGTTCAGAGAGGGTATAGGGTACTACCCGAAGTGAGGGAGTGGACGATTAAGATCCCTATACGAACCTACGTGTATGTGCAGAACATCTCCCCCTCCCGATGGAATTTGATGCCGGACAGAGTATGGGTTGCATATATCCGGTCAGCCCTGTGGAAACAATGCCCCAGGTGAATGCGGTGGCAGTGAGTGAGCGGTAAGTCGATTTGGACTTCAACTTCGGCGAGTCGACATTGCCCAGAGTGGAAAGAACGGCTGAGAACCCAGCTGAATAAGCGACGGACTGTGTTCTCCACGAGCGAAATGGATGTGGGGTGCAGTCGCAGCGCTCAACATACCATTAGACTGAGTGATGCCACCCCGTTCCGGGAACGTTCTCGTCGCATCGCCCCGAGGGATGTGGACGATGTGAGGAACGTCTTGCAGGAAATGGGGACCGCTGGGATTTTGATGGAGTCTCGGAGCCCCTACGTATCACCCATACTGGTGGTGAGGAAAAAGAATGGATCCGTATGACTGTGTGTCGACTATCGCACCCTGAACAATCGTACGATACCGGACCAGTACAACCTTCCTCGCATTGAAGAGATCCTGAATGCTCTGAACGGAAGCCAGTGGTTCAGCGTGCTCGATCTACGATCCGGGTACTATCAGGTACCCATGAATGCGGAGGATCAGGAGAAAACAGCCTTCGTCTGTCCCCTACGGTTCTACCAATTTACACGTATGCCCCAAGGTATATGTGGGGCCCCTGCTACCTTCCAACGACTGATAGAGAAGACAATAGGGGACATGAACCCTCTGGAGTGTCTCGTCTACCTGGACGACATCATTGTCTTCGGAAGAACTCTGGAAGAGCATGAAGAAAGGCTGCTTAAAGTGATAGACCGTCTTGGGAAGGAAGGGTTGAAATTGTCCCTAGACAAGTGCCGGTTTTGTCACACCTCGGTGACCTACGTGGGGCACATCGTGTCTGCTCAAGGGATCGCCAACGACCCAGCCAAAGTAGAAGCGGTAGTGAACTGGCTGCGTCCCGAGAATGTCACAGAGCTACGATCCTTCCTGGGGTTCTGTGGGTATTACCGTCGCTTCGTGGAAGGGTACTCTAGTAGAACTAAACCCCTGAACAATCTGTTGAAGATATACCCCGAAGAGACCGGAAGGAAGGCCGTATCGGCTCGCCAACCGTTTGGTGATAAATGGACGTCTGAGTGTGAACAGGCCTTCCTGAAATTGAAGAAATGTCTGACCGAAGCGCCGGTGCTTGCGTATGCTGATCCCGAACAACCATATGTTCTGCATGTGGACGCCAGTCTCAATGGACTGGGTGCCGTCGTGCACCAGAAGCACCCCGAGGGCCTTCGGCCTGTCGCCTACATCAGTCGCAGTCTGACCCCCAGTGAACAGAGATACCCCGTCCACAAGTTGGAGTTCCTGGCTCTCAAGTGTGCGATCACCGAGAAGCTCCACGATTACCTTTACGGGGTGACGTTTGAAGTAAGGACGGAAAACAATCCCCTCACGTACATCAATACATCGGCCAAATTGGATGCAGAAGGACACCCATGGCTGGCCGCTCTGAACAATTACCGCTTCTCCCTGAAGTATTAGCCAGGACCCTTGAATGTCGGGGCTGACGCCCTCTCCCGACGGCCAGGGCTAATTACTACTCAAGATGAGGAGGAATGGGAAGAACTCCCAGGACCCGGAGTGCGAGTGTAGCACTGCCGCCATCGTCAATGACCGAGTGGCCTCCTCAGAATTAAGGGTGGCCGATTCATTGGGATGCCAGTCGCAGGCTGTCCCAGCCGCCTACTGCAATCCAAAAGGGATGAACATAACGCATGACAAAGTGCTACGGTGGAAAGATCTGGTAGACTACCAAATACGAGATCCTGTCGTTAGTATTATTAGGCAAGCCGTCGAAAAAAAGAACCCAGCCCTTCTGAAGTGTGCCCCCAATGACTTGGTGGCCTTGCTCATGCGGGAAGTGGATAAATTCGAAATAGACAACTGCTTACTCTATCGGGTGGTGCAATACCACAACCACCCGGATAGGCGACAACTAGTCCTTCCTAAGAACTTGCAATACATGGTGTTGAAGTCCCTACATGATGAGCATGGACATCTCGGAGTAGAGAAGACCTTTGGGTTGGTCAGAGACCACTTTTTCTGGCCCAAGATGCGAGAGGCCGTAGAACGCCACTGTCGCCGTTGTACTAGGTGTATACAGCGCAAGACCCTGCCTACCAGAGCAGCACCCATGGGCCATCTGAAGAGTTCTCTCCCAATGGACCTTGTGTGTATGGACTTCTGTGCATTGAGCCCGACAGCCGGGGAATATGCAACGTGCTGGTCATCACGGACCATTACACCCGGTATGCCCAGGCCTTCCCCACGAAAGATCAGAAAGCCATCACAGTGGCAAAAATATTATGGGAAAAGTACTTCGTGCATTATGGTCTTCCCAACCGCCTTCACTCAGACCAAGGCCGGGACTTCGAGAGTACGTTGATCCGAGAACTGCTCAAAATGCTGAACATCGCCAAATCCCGAACGACCCCGTATCACCCCGAAGGAGATGCACTGCCAGAGCTGTTTAATCGAACCTTACTGGACATGCTAGACTGAATGGAGTCGACACATGGAGGCCCTGGTGCATGCGTACAATTGTACCCGACACGAGTCAACTGGATTCTCCCCATACTTCCTCATGTTTGGGCGAGAGGCGAGATTGCCAGTGGATGTACGTCTTAAGAGTCTCGACGGATGCGATACACAATGCTACCCATTTCAAATATGTGCAAAGACTTAAAGACAGTTTGCAGCAGGCCTATCAACAGGCTGAGAAATCTACGGCTAAGCTGAACGCTGGCAATAAAAGGCGATACGACCATAAGGTCAAATATCGGGAGCTTCGTCCTGGGGACGCTGTGTTGCTTCGGAATCTGGGAGTCCCGGGAAAACACAAATTGGCCGACCGATGGAGAGACGGTGTATATGAAATAGAATCCCAGATGCCTGGCCTCCCGGTCTATCGCATCAAAGACACTGAAGGCCGGGTAAAGGTATGGCACCGTAATCATCTTCTCCCCATTCCACAAGTGGGAGATGAGGAAGCACAGATACTGGCCACACCGCTCAACGGTGAGTCCGACTTATCAGAGAAGGGTCAAGAGACTGTCAATAACGAGACCCACTCTGAAACTCCTGAAGATCCTATGGAAGGACCCTCTCAAAGGGACTACTCCACAGAAGGGGCATCTCCCGGAGGAGCTACGGGTAAAGGGCCCCGTAGGCCAATGCCTACTAAGGTGGCACCAACAGGCCAGCCTTTGGATCCACAGAGCCCGTGCTTTGTGCCTAACAGAGACTGTTCAGAGACATTTCTCCCCTCAAGGGAAGAGGCTGAGCCTCAGGACTGTGTTTATTACTCCCCCGAGGGAGTTGCAGAAGAACAGCTCCGAAGGAGCCAAAGAGTCAGGTACCCTCCAACTCGGGTAACCTATGATCAAATTGGGGCACCCCATTATGAGACTCAGCAGTGGTATATTTGCCCAATTTCAACTGAGGCATTTTATGCCTTTATGAACCCTCTTTGACCACCGTGTACCATGTAGGTGCTGAGTTATGAAATCTTAACAGGCATATACCTGGACAACTATTCTCCACTTGGGGCTACTGAGACAGGCACCCATCAGGGCAGCTATTCTAATGTTCTATCTATGGCGCGAAGGACCCCACGTCATAGGAATTGTTTTAATACCCTTTATTATTATCATGTTGTATGATTATGTTAGCCTAACTTTGCTGAAGATACTTCTTCCCTTTGTGAATCCCCCCAGACTACATTTGAGTCACTTTAAAGCCGGGTTATGCAGATGTTTACAGGCACATATTTGGACAGCCATACTCCAGTTGGAGCTACTGCACAAGGACCCCGCGCCATACCAGCTGCAGCAGATTGATTTGCTATCAAATCCGTCATATAAGGAAGACACAGAGACCCCTCCTCCAGAATCTGACGACGCTTACGAGCGAAACGCGTTGTTCCGAGGAGGATTTTTGGACATCATACACCACTGCAGTTTCCCCTGGATTGCCGTTCGCCGCCAGACTTTTCGGACGCGTAAGTCATGGTACAACGCCGACCGCGCCATACAGGAGCTGCCGTGAGTTCTGGGACATTTCCAATCTGACTTTTTACTTCTTTTATTCATTAAAGTTCTGTTTTGTACCTCGCTTACCTTGCCTGTGATTTACCAAAGACGATTGTGCTCCACCTATAAGGCTGGGATTATCTCTGAGTGTCTACACTCACATATGGCCATGTGAGTGGTTTTTATATATCTATTTTATCCACACTATCATTTATTGTCACATAATAGTGTCATAACACCTATTGCTGTTCTCCCCTCCTTCTCTCCTGAGATCTGTGTCAGGACCAGTGATCCATGAAGCAAGCCGTAGGCTAAAGCCACCTTTGTTGTGATGTGTTTACACTCACACATGGCCGTGTGAGTGATTTTGTATTACTTCCTTCCATCCTATTTTCCCTCCCTTCACCCATTTAATTTTTAGCAATTTAGGCTATTGTGTGACTTACATTTTGCTGTTTGTTTTTGTTTTTTCTGGCTTGCGCTCGCCTCAATGTGTCTTCCTACTGTGTGAGGATCGTGGGAGATCCGTTACCGGCTGAGCAGCAGCAAAGACCAGCGGCTAGTATTGCATGATTATATTATTTATGTGCATCATTGCCGCCTATCTACATCCACTTTGAACTCCAACTAGATTTTGGTTATTAGTGTGTTTAATTGTGAGGAGCGCCCCAGTTTTCTTGTATAACAATTGGTTCTACCCCAGAATTTAAGATATATGGTATTGAAGTCTCTACATGATGAACATGGACATATCGGTGTAGAGAAGACCTTTGGGTTGGTCAGAGACCGCTTCTTCTGACCCAAAATGCGAGAAGCGGTAGAACAACACTGTCGCCGTTGTTCTCGGTGTATACGACGCAAGACCCTGCCTACAAGAGCAGCTCCCATGGGCCACCTAAAGAGTTCTGGCCCAATGGACCTGGTGTGTATGGACTTTCTGTGCATTAAGCCCGATACCCGAGGAATATGCAACGTGCTGGTCATCACGGACCATTACACCCGGTATGCTCAGGCCTTCCCCACTAAAGACCAGAAAGCCATCACAGTGGCAAAAATACTATGGGAGAAGTACTTTGTTCACTACGCTCTTCCAAACCGGCTTCACTCAGACCAAGGTCGAGATTTTGAGAGCACTCTGATCCGGGAATTGCTCAAAATGCTGAATATTGTTAAATCGCAGACAACGCCATACCATCCCGAAGGAAACGCTTTGCCAAAACGATTTAATAGGACCTTGTTGGACATGCTCGGAACCCTGAAGGGTGCGCAGAAAACTGAACGGAGTCGACACGTGGAGGCGTTTGTACACGCGTACAACTGTACCCGCCATGAGTCAACTGGATTCTCCCCATACTTCCTTATGTTTGGGCGAGAGGCGAGACTGCCAGTAGATGTACGTCTTCGAGTGTCAACGGATGGGATACACAATGCTACCCATTTCAAATATGTGCAAAGACTTAGGGACAGTTTGCAACAAGCTTACCAACAGGCTGAGAAGTCTGCAGCTAAACTGAATGCCGGCAACAAAAGACGATACAACCATAAAGTCAAATATCGGGAGCTACGTCCTGGGGACGCTGTGCTGCTTCGTAATCTGGGAGTCCTTGGAAAACATAAATTGGCGGACCGATGGAGAGATGGTGGCTCAGTGAGTAAAGACACTGACTGGCACTGAGAGTTTGAAGCAGGGGAGCCTGGTTCAATTCCCAGTGTTGGCTCCTTGTGACCTTGGGCAAGTCATTTTATCTCCCTGTGCCTCAGGCAGCGTCTATACTTACAGACGGAACGGAGGGGAGGCGCACCCACGCTGCGCGATCACATCTATTGTCGTCTTTAAGGATGCCTATAGAGGGCGCCAGCGTGCACATCAGACAGAGCTCACAACGGCGCGAAATTGAAGAAGACAGAGCCAAGTGATTTATTGCGTGATGCAATAATCACATGACCTGTCTTCTCCAATCAAATTAAAGTAATTTTTCCTCATAAGTACTGTACATAGTTTGTCAATCACTTATCCCTTGCTGATCCTGTTATCACTTGTCCCTTGCTGAACCTGTTATCACTTGTCCCTTGCTGATCCTGTTATCACTTGTCCCTGTAAAAAGTTTCTCAGCCATGGATCCTGTCAAAATTGAAAAATTGATCTCAGAGGTGTTCCTGAGGGATGCCTTGTGGAATCAGCGCTCCAGAGCATATCATGACAGAAATGTCCATGATAAGCTCTGGAACGAGATAGCACAAATATTGGGCATTACAAGTACGTATATTAATTTCATATGAATGTAACTTTTGTTCATATCAAAAAAAAATATTGACGAATGCGCAATATAATTATTTATTTGTATACCTCATAGCGTACGTCATATCTTCCCCTGATGTATTCTTAATTTACCTCATAGCGTATGTCATATCTTCCCCTAATGTATTCTTAATTTACCTCATAGCGTACGTCATATCATCCCCTAATGTATTCTTAATTTACCTCATAGCGTACGTCATATCTTCCCCTAATGTATTCTTAATTTACCTCATAGCGTACGTCATATCTTCCCCTAATGTATTCTTAATTTACCTCATAGCGTACGTCATATCTTCCCCTAATGTATTCTTAATTTACCTCATAGCGTACGTCATATCTTCCCCTAATGTATTTTTTTTAAAGTACATAATGTTTTAATGTTTTTTTATTAGATAAAGAGGCAAGTGGTAAGTGGAAGAATCTTCGTGATACATTTAGGAGGGAGTTAAAAAAAAGTTAAGGAGCCACGCTCTGGTGACCCAGGCCCAAGCTGTGAAGATTACACCTCAACGTGGCCATATTTAAAAAATATGGCGTTTATTATAGACCAAATGCTCCCAGCAAAATCCGTTTCTAATCTGGAAGAGGCCGGGACTCCGGATCAACCAATTACAGAATTATCGTTCGCGATTGTGGAAGAGAACCCCATGCATTTCAAATTTAAAATAATTTTTGTGCAAAATTACATCCATCAATAACAGTAAAAATTCAGGAGGAGGGCCAGTAAATGCATTGAAGCTCAGAAGATGTTCTCTGCTAGCTTCAATGCCTTGAAAATGATTTTTATTTGCAGCTTATTGGTACTGCAATGGGGTCAAACATGGCCCCATCATATGCTAACCTATTTATGGATACTTATGAACGTAAATATTTTTTTGAAAATCCATCATGCAGTAAACATCTGGTTAGGTTCTTTCGCTATATTGATGACTTGTTTCTGGTTTGGTCAGGCTCTGAGGCAGTTACTTGCATTTGTTGACACACTTAATAGTTTACCCACTACTATACGCTTCACACTGTGCTTCAGCACCTCCGAGGTAGCCTTCTTAGATACAATTGTATATAAGAATAATGGTCGTTTGGCAACCAGGCTTTACCGAAAACCTACGGATAAAAATACGCTACTCTTAGCATCCAGCCACCATCCGGTACCCATGAAGAAAGATTTATCCTTTTCACAATTCTTGAGGGTCATAAGAATTACCACAGAACCTTCGAGATTAGAGGCAGCACTTGAAGAAATTAAGGAGTCCTTTCTAGAATGTGGTTATGATCGGGTAGAGGTGACTATGGCACTTGAAAAATCGAGGAATATAGAGAGCAAGATTGTTAAATCCACAAAATAAAAAGGTATGCGATAACCGTTTTAATATCAAAAGCACCTATACAACAGCATCTAACTACATCCGACGTAGCTTTTTACAACACACCCACATTTTGACCAAAGACAAGCAAATTGGACACTATTTTAAGGATCCTCCTCGTTTTTGCTATCGTCGAGGTCGCAATTTGGGAGACTTGCTCACACAAGCGGATCCACGTTCAAAATATAGCAAAAAACAGTCATGGCTGACTAGACCAGTGGGGGTTCATAAATGCCGGGGATGTGTCAATTGCCAATGTATGGTTCTTGGAAAAAGTTATCCACATCCACACCATGGATACCGTATTAAGATTTTTTGAATTGTGATTCAAAATATGTGATCTATTTCATCAGGCAAAGGAGTCTACTTAAACAAACTATCTGCTTAACTTGCCATGGGCTTTGAGATTAGTTGCATACCAGTATGATGCTCATTCATGCTTTAAATATGGCAGAGTGGGTTTAATATTACTGGGAACCGCCATGATCCTTATTTATTAACTGGCGGTTCGCGCATGCGCAATGGCTCCACTGCTCGTTTTAAATTATTTATTTTTTTCCCTCCCTGCATTGCCGGACGGCTCGCACATGCGCAGAGAGGCTGTTTGGGCTATAGGCGCCCAGTACTCTATCTGCATCACGCGACGGAAGCTAATAGACACATACACAGCTTCCCTCAATTCATACATGTGCAGGGAGCGCGCTCTACGTGTCACTTTAGAGGTCTAGTTGACACCAGCTGGTCTGACCATAATGGGTTGTTCCTACATTGAGCATGTAAGTAAACCAATTAGATTTGATAATGTGGTGCACCTGTTTGTCATGGTTTGGTAAGGTACATATATGTGTTCTATTTCACTCTGTTTGTACATCACTTTTGGGGGGGTTTATGGTATATAGCTTAAACTAGATGTTCGTTTTGACCCTCGGGGCAGACAACATAGGTCAGGACACTCCTACACCATTATAATAGATACATCCATGGAGATATTTACACTGTATGTATTCACCTATGTGGAGTTATTGGTCTGAGTAGTGCTGTGTAGAAGAGGTATATATGGGACCCAATTCATTACAGGACTACCATCTATACAAACTGTTAAGTGGTTCATATCCCGAAACATTACATTGATATATTTCTGTTGTTGAAGAATCAATACACTCTTGCTAGGATCCTACTGAGAAATAGTATCAGCCTCGCCATATGCATTAGCACAGTTTTACATTGCATAGAATCAACACGAATGACCGAAACTACACAAAGGTTCCATGGTGTACAGTGTAAGTGAGCATATGCATTTTGCTCAAATTAGGCGCTATATATTTTAAATAAACCTACCTAAATGTACTTGCATGCACTATGTCTACATGCATATTTACCAGCAACAACATACATTGTGTGAGTATATCACAAAGTATACGCTTGACTACTATCAATTCCGGCAAATAACTTGCCTGTATGGATAGGTAATTTATTGCAACGGACATACAGTATATAGGTCTCCTGGTATTTAAGACCATATACGTACAGGATTAGGGCTCTGAAACTACAAATGTGGACCCAGATTACAGCAACATAAACTGAATTACCCTTCATACATGTAGTTTTTCTTCAAACATGCAAGCCATAAGTCTGGGCAGTAATTACGCAAAATCATTACATACAACTTGCCAAAATACACATAAACAGACTGATCCAGCGATAGATAGGCATGCAAACTGGAATCAACACACTTAGTTCTTATCCCACTCAGAATATTCCGTAATAAGACATTTTACACTTTATTGTGGTTCAGAAAAGCTGTCTATAGCTTTAAAAGGGAGGTATAGACACCCCCATCGTTCGGTAGCAGCATACATAAAAGGACAGCGCTGGGAGGCGCATGCGCGAGGCTGGAGCGGATGGCAGCATAGAATCAGAGCTCCATCCCCCACATAACATTACGAAAAAGGCAGTAATCGACAACAAAAATACCCAATAAAAGTAGTGACAGTGAGGCAGATACTCCCGTGATGGCCCCACTCACCGCAAAGAAAAAGAAAGAGGGAGATTTAAGGAGATATCTGGGCCGCTCTACCCCACGAGGCGCTGCTACAGCAAGGGCGCCTGAATCAGCAGCGGGGTCTGAGTCGGAGAGGGAAGAGGACCCCCCAAATGAGCCCACACAGAAGCCTGTCCGAATCTGCGATTTTGATCGCCTATACCAGGACATGAAAAATATGATTTATGTCGGGCTCCAGGACTTAAAAAACGAGGTACAGGGCCTGGGGGAGAGGACAGGGGCCCTCGAGGAAAAGATGGCGACCGCATCTAAGAAAATAAAGAAAACGGACAAAAGAACCTTATATATGCAAACCCAGATAGCGGAGATACTGGATAGTCAGGATGCCGAAAACCGGGACCGCCGCAACAATATTAGAGTGCGCGGGGTCCCGGAGGCAATCACTGATGTGGAGGAATTCATATCAAGGTGGCTAGAAACAATCCTGCCCGACATACCGGCAACAGAAAGAGCCATGAACCGCTGTCACAGTGCCCTTAGAAGCCGCCCTGCAGCAATGGAGCAACCGCGTGATATTATCGCTAGGCTACATTACTTTAAGACACGGGACGCAATCTTCAAATGCGCCAGAGCGGAGGGGGCCTGCCGGTTCGAGGGAGCCACGATGCAGTTGTTCCAAGATCTATCCCCGATCACACTAGCGAGGAGAAGAGCACTGCAACCCGTCACTAAACTGCTGAGAGACCGGGCAGTTAGATATCGTTGGACCTTCCCGTTCGGCCTCTTGGTTATAAGGAACGGGAAGGCCATATCAATGAAGGACCCGGGAGAGAGTGAGGATTTCCTCAATAAACTGGGGCTGAAGGAGGGCCCGACAAAAAGCCCCAGGAGAGAGGCACGGGAGGAGACAGACTGGAACACTGTAGGTCCCTCCAAATCACCCCGAGACCCGGCGATACCCGCAGTAATTTGAGGTGAATGCCTAAACACAGTTGACCGAATACACGGTCTAAAAGTTAGGGTACAGCGTTACCCAACAGTTGGTTTAAGAAGAGAGCTTGCCGCTTTGCCTGACAGGGCCAATACCCTGCTGCTGATGCCACTAAGAGTGCTGGACTGCTGATCACGGAAGCGCGCCCTGTACCAAGAGTGCTCTGAGATACCAAGAATCTACGGGAAACCCGTAATCCTCCTAAGCAAAGGGAAAAGAAAAGTAACAAAAATTCAAGCCCCTACCTGTTGCTGCAAATGGCGGATCGCAGTGGAACGCAAGACATCCAACATGGCGCCACAACAAGCGCCTCACCGCATGGCTTCGTTGCGGAAGTGAAGTGCTTCCAGACGCGGGAGCAGGTGAGGAGACGTCCTTCTTCGCGGGCTATCTGAGGGAAAATGGCGGCCGCCGGAAGAACGGTGCCGGAAATAGAGCGGGCGCCATCTTGGAGGAGGCAGACTGCCGGCGATACCGGAAGTCATCATCATCGCGCACCGGAAGAGGCCGCAAACCCGCGAGTACCGGCGCACACTGGCGCGGCGACGCCAAGACACTCACCTACAACTCGGAGAGGAAAGAGCGACGAGCCAAAGGCGGCACACAGTGCAAAGAAAGCAGGCGGACATCGGAGGCGACGAGGGGGCGGAAGTTCACATGCCCAGATAACAGATAGAAGGGGATAATAGAGAGTGGGACATAATAACGTGGGCATTACAGCAGTAATTATTAAACAGAGACGCACCACACACCACCCACAGCACACAGCTAGGCCCAGGGGCCACTACTAGAGAAACAAGGAGGCCCAGACAAGGAGCAGGAGACTAGCTGAGCATACCTCATCCCAGGACAGCAGCTTGTAGAGGCACATACCAAGACAGAGGCAGGCAGGAAAGTACACGAGCGACTAGCGGTCAAGGGCAAGAAGTTACACTCTGAACCTTACACTTAAATTTTAAAGTTAACAGTTGAATTTAAAATTAAGAACCTACATAACGAACAGTTGTCGTTACACCATTACACTGCACAGGCAGGAGAGGGGGGAGGGATGCTGTCCCTCGCGAAGGCTTTGTGCATGAGTCTCCACATGGGCGTGGGAGAGAAGACCCACGAGTGGCCCATGAAAGTCCCGTCGAGGCCAGCCGAGCAGGGCGGGAGAGGGGGATGGAGGGCCATCCCGAACTCCGCCCAGGCTGCACGCCTGGAGAGGGCAAAGAAGGAGATTGGGGGAGCTAGTTCCCGCCCAGTCCCCGGACAGTTATTAAATGTTGGAATGAATGTTGATTTGTGTATTTTTGTGTCTTCCCAGTGTGTCCCCCGCTGTATTCCCATGCCACAGATCCAGCTCGCTGTCAGGTGGAATCAGCCCCAGAAGCACCAGCCATCCTCACCGCCGACTATCATGGGCTCCGACGGCTGCTTACGCAAGAGAAAAGGTGTGGAATTGCAATCATGAGTAAAGGGATTACTATTATATCACATAATGTGAAAGGCTTTAACAATCCATTGAAGCGCAGATTAGCTATGGCGGACTACAAAAAAACTGACCCTGACATCATCCTCTTACAGGAAACACATTTTTCTAAATCAAGTTCACCGAAATATATTGATTATAGGTTTAAGAACTGGTTCTCAGCTTCAGCCACCAAAAAAAAGAGAGGGGCGGCTATTCTAGTACATAACCGTTTGCCCTTTGCGATTAAGACTATTAAAAAAGACTACAACGGCCGATTCCTAATTATAAGCGGCGAAATAAGAGGTCAACCAATCACGCTGGCAAACGTTTATGCGCCAAGTGAAGGCACGGAAACGTTCCTAGAAAGATTCTTCTCTATCCTTCAGAGGATAGCGCAAGGCTGTGTAATACTTGGGGGCGACTTTAACCAGACGCTAGATCCAATACTAGATAGATGCACCCCGAGCGGTAAAATTAACTCAAGAATAAGGCAAACTTGGAATAGAGGGCTGAGAACCAATAACCTTTTAGATATTTGGCGAGAAAAGCACCGACAGGATAAAGGGTTTACATTCTACTCCCACCCACATGACAGATATAGTAGGATAGACTACCTTTTTGTATCCAGTAGAATGGTTTCACAGATCTCCCACACGGGCATCCACGATATTTCGTGGTCAGATCATGCACCGATAGAGCTGCGGTGCTCTGATTTTATTCTAGACAGACCAGGAGCGAACTGGAAGCTCAATGAAGTCTTACTAAAAATCCCCGAAATTGCACAAAATGTAGGGGATAAAATCAGGGAATATTTTCAGGAGAATACGGGAAGTGTGTCTTCGCAGGCTACCTTATGGGAAGCCCATAAGGCGACTCTGAGAGGAGAGCTCATAAGGATTGCAAGCAGACGAAAGAGGGAGAAGGAGAAGAAAATCAATCAATTACAAGCAGAATTGGCAGTCCTCTCAGCTCGACATAAAACTAACAAGGATGCAATGACCCTTAAGGAGTTGCTAGACACTAAAACTAAGCTTAATATCTTGCTGACTTCCCGTGCTGAAAAGGAGCTGACATGGTCGAAGAGGAAATTTTTTGAGAAAGCAAACAGGCCAGATACCCTACTTGCCAACAAACTTAGAGACAAAAACCAAGTCTCCCAAATTCAGGCAATTCGAACAGTGCAGGGGGATCTGACCTCTGACCCCAAACAGTTAACGAATTCAAAATATACTACGAGACCCTCTACGATGGGGCGAAGGTGGCACACACACCAACCACAAAAGCACGATTAAAGACGTTCTTAACAAAGGCTCAATTGCCTCAAGTGACCAGAGAGGAGAGGGACGCACTACAGGCAGACTTTACTACCGAGGAACTCCTAGAGGTAATGAAGTCATTAAAGGCAGCCAAGGCCCCAGGCCCAGATGGCTTCTCCAGTCTCTATTATAAGAAATTCCGCAAAATATTAGCTCCTCATCTACTAAAATTATGTAATTCCTTTCTGGATGGTGCCCCCATCCCGAGCTCGATGCTCCAGGCGTCTATCTCAGTAATCCACAAACAAGGAAAAGACCCAGCGGACTGTAAAAGCTATAGACCCATCTCGTTAATAAACTCAGACACGAAAATATTTTCCAAACTTTTAGCTAACTGCCTTAACCAGGTGTTGTCCAAGTTGGTCCATCCCGATCAAGTAGGGTTCATATGCGGTCGACAAGCAGCTGATAACACCAGACGGATTATCGACTTGATTGATCTGGCGCAAAAAAAACATATCCCGTCTATGGTGCTTAGTTTAGATGCAGAAAAAGCGTTCGACAGAATTGATTGGCCCTACTTGAGAGAGACGCTTGGGGCGTTCGGATTGGGGGGGAGAATGATAGAGGCAATTCTCGCTCTGTATCGGGGACCGACGGCGAAGGTCAGACACCAGGGCTTCCCCTCGGGAGAATTTCAGATAAAGAGCGGCACCAGGCAGGGTTGTCCTCTGTCACCCCTTCTCTTTGTGCTATGTATTGAGCCCCTAGCGGCGCACATCCGCCTTAGCCCGAATATAGCAGGAATCCAAATTAGTGACCAGCCACATAAGGTGGCCCTGTACGCTGATGACGTGATACTCACACTATCACAGCCCCTCACCTCTCTGCCGAACGTTTTCCAAATATTAGGGGAATTTAATACGTTATCGGGGTTTAAAATTAACCAGGCAAAATCAGAAGCCCTAAATATCAATTTACCTAAAGTTACCGAGAAACTGATCACGGTGAACTTTGATTTCAAATGGCAAACCTCCTCCATAAAATATCTAGGAATCAATATCACGAAACAGTCAGGCACCCTTTATAAAGCTAATTACCCCAGACTAATTCGGACACTGAAGGAAGATCTCCGGAAATGGGCAGGGTACAATATATCCTGGATTGGCAGGATTCAATCTCTAAAAATGAATCTCCTTCCCAGAATTCTGTACCTATTTCAGACTCTTCCGGTCCCTATAATCAGGGAAGAGATCCTTAGGTTACAGTCCGCAATGGTGAAATTTATCTGGGGTAATAAAACCCCCCGTGTCAAAACTAGCACACTAATTCGGCCTGCAACAAAAGGAGGATTAGCGGTACCTTGCCTGTTGTCGTATTATAGAGCGGCCCAATTAACCCAAATCATCCAGTGGCACACCCACCCTAGTCGAAGGCGTTGGGTGGAGCTGGAGGCGGCCTGCTGTGCCCCGGTGGCGCTGCAGGATCTGATCTGGCTTCCAAATAAGGTCCGTAAGGACTTCAAACACCCGCTCCCCGCGATTGTCGGCTCTTTGGCAGTATGGGACAAAAGCAAATACAAACATGTCTTAATGAGACAACACTCCTTGATGACCCCAATTTTGGGAATCCTTGATTTCGCTCCGGGCCTGCAGAAGAAGGATTTCATTATTTGGACACAGAAGGGCTACACTCGCCTTTTACACAAGGAGGGTAGAATTTCTATCAAACCATTTGAGCAAATTAAGTCTGAAAAATCAGTTCCAAACTCAGAATTCTTTAGATACCTCCAGTTAAGAGCTTTTTATGATAAATTCCCCATTCGGGCTAATTTTGAACAGCTCTGTTCTACTGGAACAGGAACCAGGGGACTTATCTCTACAATGTACAAGGCGGTGGTCTGTCCGACTCCTGACGCCGACGTGACATTAAAATATAGGAATAGATGGGAAAGAGACCTAGGGGACACATTAGAGGACAAGGAATGGGACTATATCGTCTTGGCGGCAGCTAAGAGCTCAATTTGCACGACATTAAAGGAGAACGCGTATAAGGTCCTGATGAGGTGGTATTTGACCCCACTACGATTGTCAAAGTTTGTCAGGGGCTACCCCCCATTGTGCCCTAAACAATGTGGGGAGCAGGCAGACTTGCTGCACATGCTGTGGGGTTGCACCAAGATACTCCCAATCTGGGAAGATATCAGAAATTGGCTCCAGAGAATTCTCGACTGCGCGATCCCTTTAGACCCCTGGTTGTTTCTGCTGGCCAGACGCACCCCGGGGTTAAACAGGTCGGAGCACAAATTGATTGCACATTTTGCAACTGCCCTGAGGTGCGAAATCGCAGCATTGTGGAAGCAGTCGGAACTACCAAATATCCCAAAAATCAGGAATAGAATTTGGCACGTTTGCCGGATGGAACAGTTAACGAGTCTGGTTAACGACACCGGCACAAACTTTCTAAAAGTCTGGTCTCCATGGCTAGACCTGAACGATATCCCAGGGATCAATGCCTCCAACATACTGCTCTAATAGCTCTAGGCGCGTTCTCCTTTGATGAGTGTAGGGGACGGGGAGACATAGAATACGATCAACAAGAGGGGATAACTAAATTCGGAAGCAAAATGAACGAGCATGGACTAGGATACATACGTGAGATTAGACGCCAACATTACGATTGCAGTTAACCTGAGATCTGTCGGACCGGAAGTCTTCAAAGCTCAAGAGATCCAGAGCCTTGATGGAACCGTAGTTTCCAAGATGAGCCCAATGGAGCTGAAGCCTCTCTGGGGCAACCTCACCCCCCCCCCCTCCCTTCCTCCTCCCCCTGGTGTCGTATGATTGTAAGTCTTGTTGGTCTGTACGTAACCCCTGTATGTCTTAAGTGAGTCTACTTATAAAATGAGTTGGTTTGGGTACTGTTGTATAAGACAATGGGTTGGCAGAAAATGTGATAATTGTACCATGCACTCAATAAAAACTTTTTTGGTTGGAAAAAAAAAAAAGGACAGCGCTGCTCTGTACTGGCACCTCCCACCTTGAGAAAGCGCTGGTCCCCTTATGCGCGAAACGTACGTCGGCATGACGTCATCGCGTTGACGTCGTGGAGGAGGCAGTAATCGGGTGAGATCAGTCCTTGCATTAGGCAGTTGCGGGGAATATATTTTCACATGTTATATCTATTGATCTGTACCAGTATTAACGTGTGGGTGCCCTGTGTCACATTAGAGCAGAGGGCTACCTTAATATTGCTAAGCATTGACCATACACGTATACACTAGCCACAACATGTGTTGATACCCCGCTGTGTGAGCGACCAGGTGTGTGCAGCTCATATCTCCGTTTGCAAGTTTGTGAGCAGCATGGTGTCAGAGATATTTTGTGTATACTCTCCTAAATAATTGGAGGGACACCTGAGTGTTTGGTTACAATTAGAAGTCCACACGACCAATATTGTGGTATATACCTCACACCCTCATTTGCACACTATAGCTACCATTGTGAGAAGAGATTTACTCTACAGCATTCATTCATTTGACTTATATTAACCATCTGTGTGCTGTATATACTCACCAATTACTTAGATGGTAACTATTCCTGATCGCCACACCTGCGACTGTACCCGTTACATTCACATTTTAATTGGTTTTAAGTTAGTTTAGAGCGAGCGCTTCATGTTGTTTGTCTAGTTATATAAAAATAAAATATTTGTTATTTTTGCCAATTGGCGTTTTAGTGGCAATTGTCCTCTCACAATGTTGGGAGCAATTGCTTACCTGTACCGAATGGCTGACTGAACCACATCTAAATATTTGGTATTTAAACCGAGTAACTCAACCCTAGCCTTGTGTGCAGCCAATGAGGATCTTTGAGGAGGATTCTATGCCTCCTTTGTATGTCTTTGTCTGTTAACCCTATCCTCCTTGCACCGGCAGACAATATAAATATATATATACCTTAACTGAAATATACACAGTATATCAGGGTGAGCGGTAGATCACAAGTTATGTATACATAAGTATAGACGCAGCCTCAGGCACACAAAAAAAAACATACAGTAGATTGTAAAGCTCCACGGGGCAGGGACCTGTGCCTGCAAAATGTCTGTAAAGCGCTACGTATAACTAGCAGCGCTATACAAAAACATGCTATTATTATTATATGAGGTAGAGTCACAGATGCCTGGCCTCCCGGTCTACCGCATCAAAGACACTGAAGGCCGGGTAAAAGTCTGGCATCGTAATCATCTTCTCCCCATTCCACAAGTGGGAGACGAGGAAGCAGAAATACTGGTCACACCGCTGAACGATGAGTCCGATTCATCAGAGATTGGT
Source organism: Ascaphus truei (assembly GCF_040206685.1). NCBI lineage: Eukaryota > Metazoa > Chordata > Amphibia > Anura > Ascaphidae > Ascaphus > Ascaphus truei. The sequence continues at coordinate 45,799,051 of NC_134483.1, read as the reverse complement.
CAAGAGACTGTAAATACTTATACCAACTCTGAAACTCCTGAAGATCCAATGGAAGGACCCTCTCAAAGGGACTATTCCACTGAAGGGGCATCTCCCGGAGGAACTACGGGTAAAGGGCCCCGTAGGCCAACGCCTACTAAGGTGGCCCCAACGGGCCAGCCTTTGGACCCACAGAGCCCGTGCTTTGTGCCAGACAGAGACTGCTCAGAGACATTTCTCCCCTCAAGGGAAGAGGCTGAGCCTCAGGACTGTACCTATTACTCCCCAGAGGGAGTGGCTGAAGAACAGCTCCATAGGAGCCAAAGACTAAGGTACCCTCCAAACCGGGTAACCTACGACCAAATTGGGGCACCCAATTATGAGGCTCAGCAGTGGGCTCGCAGTAGAGTTCAGTCCGTCATTGTAATGTTCGGTGAAATGTGTAATCTCATATAGGGCTGATATGACGTGATAAGTTGTATGTATGTTACTGCATTTTTCATTATATAACTTCTGTATATAGTTGCTTAAGTATGTGGCCCAAGCGAGGAGGTTGGGGTTTTTACCAGGGGGAGTGTGTAGCCCCGGACCCGTCACCTCCGTTGCCCGGGGTGATGGCGAGTGCCGCCGGAGCCAAGCGGTGGATCCACCGGCATGTCCAAAGGGTGGGGGCCGAGCAGGGAGCGCTCCGGTGGCTCCGCGGCGGCCTGACAGTGCAGGGCACCGCCATCTTCTTGTGCATTGCGCATGCGCAGTGAGGGAATAGCCCCGAGGCCGTCGGCTAGCTCGCGCATGCGCAGTGATAGCGCGCGAACCCACCAATCAGGAAAGGCTCTTGGAAGGGATTACAAGTCCCATGAGCCTCAGGAGCGCCCCACATGATGCCAAGGAGCCAATAGGGCTGCAGTATCTCCCTGCTCTCAGGGATTGATACATTTCACGCGCTGGGAAACACGTCAGTCGGCGCCAGGAGAGATTAGGGGATGGAGATGAGGGTGCAGGGGTCAGTGACCCACTGCACTAGGCCAGCAGCCCCCTAGGTCCTAGTTAGCCCTGAGCCACTCAGTAGATTGTGTCATTTCAGGGACATGCCCTAGGTTAGGGACCCTGGCCCTTTTTGTGTCAGCAATACAGTTAGGGACACAGCGGACGCTGCGCTTCCCATTCCGAGGCTTGGGATCAGGCCTACTCCGCAGAGAGCTGAAGCATATCCTCGTGGACAGCTCTGCCCGAGCACCGCGCTGGTGGAACCGGACGTTGCCCAGGTCGTCGGATCCTTTTTGAAGACCCTTGAATGCCCAGGTGCAGCCGCACTGGGCAGGTATTGTTAATTAAGTGCACCAACTACAGAGTACTCACACATAGTGGCAGCGCTGACCACGGGACAAGGGTTATACTGTGGACACGGTGTGGGGGGACACGGTGGTGGGCACGAGGTATTCACTCCTAGGTGAGAGTGAATGACATTTGAGACACTTGGGACATTGGTATATGATGTGGGGTTATTCCTCCTGAGGAGCAGTGTTACAGTGTGACACTGAAGTATTGTTGATGCATTGTTATGGTTATGTTTCATATACAGTAAACTGTTCTCATATATATTTTGGTGTATGTGCTTACTGTGTATGTGGGTCCTGTGTGGGGTACATTCTACACTCCTAGAATCCTGCACAGGTGGAGGCGCTCTGTATTGTAAGATCGTTCCAGAGGATTCACCCCCAGGCTCTCACTGGCGGAGGCTCAGGCCTCCTGTGAGCCTAACAGGTACTGCACCACATCTGGTAACATATAGGTTCCCCCTCACATGCACTATCTGCGATTGGGGTAGGGGGAATATGCGTTACATATATATATTATATATATATATATATATATATATAACATACAGAACACCTACAAGCTCAAATTGAACCCCCAAAATACCCACAACATATATATAAGCATATAAGTTTCACAGAGGAGTGCTACTGAGCATGGCAATATAATTTAAAACCAGAGACATAACATAAAACACAGACAAAGCTCAGTGCACATCCAGAAAAACTTTATTATAAATCATTCTTCCTGGCAATGCACAGGTTATTAAGAATTTATATTAGTGTAGGGACCCTTGAAACGTGGTCTGCCGTGAAGTTTGGCTCAAGGGCTTACAACAATTTGGCCAAAATGTTAAACTAAAAGACCATTTTATTTATTAGTTATTTATACATGTATATTTAGGCACTGTACCGTATATAAGTTTTTCTGGATGTGCACTGAGCTGTGTTTTATGTTATGTCTCTGGTTTTAAATTATATTGCCATGCTCAGTAGCACTCCTCTGTGAAACTTATATGCTTATATATATGTTGTGGGTATTTTGGGGGGACAATTTGAGCTTGTAGGTGTTCTGTATGTTTTATAATTCTTGTGCAGCTAGTCTTGGCTGTTTTGGAGGGTGGCAACCTCCTATCCAATTGAAGCTCTCTCCCTCCCACATTTAAATGGTTAAAAGCTCACTCCATGGCATCTCCAACTATCAGGGGAACTTGCCTGCATGCAGTGTGATTGTGACAAATCTAATACAGAGTGCTTTTCCTGGTAATGTACAGGTTAATAAAAGCTTCAATCAGACTTAGAACTTTTGCAACTTATATTGACAGATTTATTATAAATCATTCTTCCTGGCAATGCACAGGTTATTAAGAATTTATATTAGTGTAGGGACCCTTGAAACGTGGTCTGCCGTGAAGTTTGGCTCAAGGGCTTACAACAATTTGGCCAAAATGTTAAACTAAAAGACCATTTTATTTATTAGTTATTTATACATGTATATTTAGGCACTGTACCGTATATAAGTTTTTCTGGATGTGCACTGAGCTTTGTCTGTGTTTTATGTTATGTCTCTGGTTTTAAAAAAAATATATATATATATATATATATATATATGGGGAAAGGGGAAACGGCGCAAAAAACTGTTAACTATACAATAAAAATTGAGCATAAAGGACTGAGGGTATAAATTAGATTGCTGGTTGTTCTGAAATGAAATGAAGAAAAAACAAAATATAGTGAAGTACGTTTAGTAAAAGAATATGCGCAAAAGTAGATCGCTACTTACAAAGTAGCAGATGTAAATAAGCATATAGGATATTATAATCCTCTCCGTCCTGCTGCCTGGAGTTATGATGTCTCTGTCCTCCACGTGGAACGCCGGAATCCACCGTGCTGGTTCTCCTCTGGCTGCAGCTCTTCTCCTTGACTTCCTGGTGTGCCTCTGATCTCGCGAGACTAGCCCGCTGACGTCACTCAGCCGAGATTTCGGCAAAAATTCAGGTATACAGTCCAGGAGTGATCAAGGGATTCTGCTAACATGTAGATAATCAATAGGGGAGCTGAAAGTTTATCTTAGAGCCTCCTCCCTACGCGTTTCGTCCTGGAACTAGGACTTCATCTGGGGAATGAATGTGTCTAACTGGCTGTAGCTTAAATAGCATATGCTGATCTCTTATAGGTTAATTAGACAACCAATTTTTAGATATATATCAGGTGGACACAATTAGTTCTAATATCTATATACAAATAGTGAAACCCACCGTTGTACAAATAATTAAATAAAATTACATACAATTTTAATACACATGATCATAAAAAAAATGATATTGAAAAACATGAAAATAAAATAAACTATAAAAATATAAAACATATATATATATATATATATATATTTTAAATGAACCTATAATATATGGGAAGTGAAGTTCCAAAATAATTTCAAGAGATACTAATTGTCTAGGGAATGGCAATTACTTAATGACAGCTTGGTGTAATAAACATAAGACATGTTGTCTCCTTATAAGTATGAATGGTATAAAGTACCTTTAATTATATTAATCTATATGATTTGAGGAAATGTATTTCTTAGTATGATAAATTTTGTTAATATACATATTTAAAGTATATGTAAGGATGTGCATATATATTAAAGGTTCCGCGCTGTCAATTACATAGGCAGCGCCATATTGTCCCTGTTTGCCAGCGAAGTCACTGCGTACCAGTTGGGCTGCGCATGCGCGAGGGAAGCGCGCGAAGGGTAATCATAAGTAGAGACTTGGAGGGGGTTTTGAACTATGAACTCTGACTGTGAGAAGGTCAGCTGAGGCTGAGGACCAATGGGATGCAAGACTGTGTATGCAGGAACCGGATGCGTGTGGGCGGTGGGTCAGAGCAGCGAGGGAGGTGAAGGAGGAGGTTGGCGGAACCTCGTGTGCGAGAGCAGAGGGTCAGTGACCCGTCTGCTTAGGTAGGGTATGCCCACAGCCCCAGGAGTCTTTTCCCTGCCATCGTAGGGTGCTGTATTTGTAAGGACGCCCATAGTCGTCAGGGACGTTTCCCTTTAGTGAGGGTTATCTGCGGAGCTGCGGCCGCCATCTTGGATTCTCCATCTGACGGTGCTGCAGAAGGGAGAGACGGCGCAAGGCTGGATTAACACCAGGACCCCCTGTGGAGTGTCAAGGTCATCGTAGTGACCGGAAGGTATCCTTATCTACAAGTGCACCTACACCGGTCACCAGGCGCTGATCCCGCCTCCCACTAACTAATTGGGTTTCCTGAGAGAATGCATATGGTACCATACTTTACTGGTTATGAGACATACTCCTAAGGAGAGTGGCAGAGCCACCTATGTACAGGACATTATCCCTAATAAGGTGTGGCCGAGCCACGTTGTGTGTGTGTATGTAAATGTTATATGATAAGTCTGCATATCATTTGTTATTCATGTGTGATATAAAAAGGTTGCTGTTGCATGCGGCTGTTGTTAAGTTCTTGCTCAGGGTATAATCTCTATAATGGGGATCCTGGGTAAGTGGAGGCGCTGCACCACAAGTGATAAAGGTATACCCCCAGGCTCCCAATATGCGGAGGCTCAGAGCTCCTGAAGCCACAGGTTTATGCACCGTAGTCCCTTAGTTCAGGCGTTCACAAAAAGGGCTACATTTGGAGGCGCTGCTGAGAGCTTAGACCTGGGGTGCCCCCACATTTTTTTTTGTCTCTATTGTGCAACCAACCCACATCATGTCGGTGCCCTCGGCGCTCGAGGTGCGCAAGTGGGCCCAACGGCGCGGGATTCCCTTGAACCGTGTTTTCGCGCTGGGCCATGTCCCCGCCATGATCTCGTTAGGCACAGTGACCGAGCAGGTCCGAAAGCTTCCTCTCCTGGACAATGCCCAAGTACAAGACCATTTTTATGACCGCGACCAGACCTGGCGCCGGATCTTGTATGCCACTGAACAAGATATATGCCCCGAGGCTTTGCCCCGTATACTGCTGCTGCCCGAGGCCCCGGGGGTGCGCTGTCCCCTAGTCCAGGCGGACACCCCTGCGCCCCTGGCCACTTCCACCCCCCGGAGAGAGTATACCCCCACCGCTGGCGCCGCGACGGGAGGCCCCGACCACTCCCCTGACCGTGGCCTGCACCCTCACTGGCCCGCAGCCCTGAGCCTAGGCTCCTCCTCTACCCCGTCCGGCCTGCGGGCTAGCCTCAACCGACTTAGCCTATCAAGATTGGACGCTTACCCCGCTGTCGGGGATAGCTTACCGGGAGACACCTCTTTGCCCGCCTTAGCTGCCGTTATCCACAATACCACCCAGTCGCTCCAGTACAGGAAGTTAAAGGCCTTCTCTGGGGAGAAACCCACGCCCCAAGGGGAAGTAGGGATAGAGGACTGGCTGGATCATACCGAACAGGTACTACCTGAATGGACCTGCACGGACGCGGTCCGTAGACAGCGCATCGTCGAGTGCTTACGGCCCCCCGCGTCCCACATGGTGCACTACTACCGAGACGACAACCCGGAAGCTGATGCGGCCGACCTCATCTACTGCCTAACCAAGGCGTATGGAGCTCCGGTGGACATGTATACTTTGATGTCGAAATTTCATGCGTTAGCCCAGAAGGAAGGGGAGATGGTATCCGATTTTCTCAGGCGACTACACCTGGATCTCTGGAATATGGTCAGGAAAGGCGTGTTGCCGCGGAAAGAAGCCAACGGAATACGTACCACTCAGTTGCTGAGGGGCCTCCTACCCCTACACCCCGTGTCGGTGCGGGTCAGTAGCTGCATAACGCCCGGGCAAGCCCTGTCGTTTCACGACTTAATGGATCGGGTCCAAGCGCACGAGATGGTGTTGTTAGGGCGTGACTTAGCCACCGGGAAGAAGCCACCGCCCGGGGGTAAAGAAGCCAAGAAAGTGGACCCAAAGCCCGACGTGCCCGAACCTGGGGATCCCGATCCCGAGGATGTCCCCACCCCAGTGACACCCAGACCTCGTCCCTCGACTGGGCGAAGTCCCCCAACCAGGAGAGACGAGGCTTACCTCAGCCAAATGCAGTGTTACGCATGCGGAAAGATGGGACATTTACGGGCCCACTGCCCCACCTCGCGGAGGACGTCGTCCCGATCGGCGCAATCAATGCCGTGCCGGCCCCTGGAGGATGAAAAGGTGTTGCCATCCTCTCCGAGCCCCCGAATTGGCCCCGCCTCCATTATTCGAGTGGTTATTGAGGGCATCTACGCCGCCGCATTATTGGATACGGGATCCCAAGTGACCATCGTGTATCGGCCCTTCTATGACCAACACCTACACCAACTACCGTTGCTATCTGCGGATGCCTTGCGACTACGGGGACTGAGTCATGAAGATTACCCCATAGACGGAGTAGTAAAGGTGCAGTTAGATATTCTCCAGCTGAATACTGGTAAACATCACCCCATGGAAGTGGAGGCCTTAGTGTGCCCCGAGCCGCAGGACCACCCCAGCGCCCCAATCATCTTGGGGACCAACGCTGACATTGTGCGCGCGGTATTCCGCCAGTTTTTGCAGGAAGCAGGAGAAGCCCCACTGCTGGCCCTAGCGGCCTGCCCCGCCCTCCAAGAGGTCTGCGGTAGAATTGCGACTGAGGAAGAGCATGGCGTCCTCTACAGCCAAGAATGGGGACTGACCCAGATTCCCCCGGGGGAAGGACGAATGATGGTCGCCGCTTGCCATTACCCCCGCCGACGGTCGGAGGATCAGCTCTTCACCTTGGAGAGTGTGGCCCAGGACGAACAACGTTTGGGCTACAAAGTACTAACCTCGGTCAAGGAATGGCCCGGGAAGATCCCGAAGCGCACCTGGGTGTATGTGCAGAATATATCCCCGTATCCCATGACTATTGACCGGCGGCAGACGCTAGGAAGGATATACCCGGTAACTTCCGAGGAGAAGGCCTCGACGGGACTAGCTAGGAGCTCGCCTACTACCATAGCGCCGGCATTGGAATTTGACTTTGGCGACTCGCCCCTCCCGGATGAGTGGAGGAAGAGGCTGCAGGATGAGCTACACGACCGAAGGGGTGTGTTCTCCACTGGTGATATGGATGTGGGGTGCAGTCGCAGTGCCCACCATACCATCCGAATGAGCGACGCCACCCCCTTCCGGGAGCGCTCCCGCCGGCTTGCCCCCAGGGATGTTGACGAAGTGAGGGGATTAATCGACGAGATGGAAACGGCTGGCATCGTGCAGGAATCTCGGAGCCCTTACGCCTCACCCATTGTGGTAGTCCGCAAGAAGAACGGGACGGTCCGTCTATGTGTGGATTACAGAACGCTGAATAACCGTACTATCCCCGACCAGTACACACTGCCCCGAATCGAGGACCTCCTGAATGCGTTGACCGGGAGTAAATGGTTCAGTGTGCTTGACCTCAGGTCCGGGTATTATCAAGTGCCCATGGGCCAGGAAGACCAAGAAAAAACGGCCTTCATCTGTCCATTAGGGTTTTACCAGTTTACCCGCATGCCTCAAGGGATCTGCGGTGCCCCGGCCACGTTCCAGAGACTAATGGAAAAAACCCTCGGAGACCTTAACCCGCGAGAGTGCTTAGTGTACCTGGACGACATTATCGTGTTCGGGCGGACTCTAGAGGAGCATTCCGAGAGACTGATGAAGGTGTTGGATAGGCTTGAGGGGGAGGGCCTAAAACTGTCGCTAGACAAGTGCAAATTCTGTCGGGCCTCTGTAACGTATGTGGGCCACATTGTGTCAGCTGATGGGGTGTCCACCGACCCAGGGAAGATCGAGGCGGTGGTGAACTGGCCCAGACCTCAAAATGTTCAAGAGCTGCGGTCTTTCTTGGGGTTTTGTGGCTATTATCGGCGGTTCGTGGAGGGGTATTCCAGCAAGGCCAAGAGACTGAATGACCTTCTCAAGGTGTATCCGGGAGAAACCGGGAGAAAGGGGAGCTCGGCGCAGACACCCTTTGGGAAGACATGGGCTCCAGAATGTGAACAGGCCTTCAAACACTTAAAGACCAGCCTCACTCAGGCCCCCGTCTTGGCCTACGCGGATCCTGAGCGAGACTATGTCCTACATGTCGATGCTAGCCTCAGCGGGCTAGGAGCGGTTTTGCATCAGAAGTATGAGACCGGGCTACGTCCAGTGGCCTACGCGAGCCGAAGTTTAACCCCTAGCGAGCAGAATTACCCGGTCCATAAGTTGGAATTTTTGGCGCTAAAATGGGCGGTGGTGGACAAGCTGCACGATTATCTATATGGAGTACCGTTCGAAGTACGCACGGACAACAATCCCATGACCTATATCAATACGTCTGCCAAATTGGACGCCACCGGACACCGTTGGTTAGCTGCTCTAGCCAATTACCGGTTCAACCTTAAATACAAACCCGGACCCACCAACATAGGTGCCGACGCTCTGTCTCGTCGACCTGGCCTGCAATCCACCCCTGATGAGGAAGTCTGGGAGGAGATACCGGGCCCCGGGATTCGTGCTCTCTGTTCAGTAGCGGCGATAGTCGATGACAACGTAGCATTCTCGGAATTACGGGTGGTTGACTCGTTGGGATGTCATTCGCAGGCTGTTCCTCGGGCCTATCAAGGTCGAGACGGGATGAATATCAATGAAGATAATATCATAGCGTGGAAAGATCTAGTGCATTATCAGACACAAGACCCCATAGTGGAGCTAGCCCGTCAAGCTGTACAGCAAGATAATCCGTCTATACTGAAGCGGGCCCCCAAGGACTTGGTGAAGCTCCTGTTAAATGAGTTTGGGAAGTTTGAAATGGACAATTGTTTGTTATATCGGGTGATATCCTATCATAACCATCCCGATCGGCGTCAGTTGTTTTTGCCGGAACGTTTGAGAACCCTAGTCCTCAGGGCCCTTCACGATGACCATGGTCACCTGGGCATTGACAAGACGTTTGGGCTACTACAGGATAGGTTCTATTGGCCGAGAATGAGGGAGTCCGTGGAGCAACATTGTCGGAGGTGTAATCGCTGTTTACAACGAAAGACACTGCCCACCAGGGCGGCTCCTATGGCACACTTGAAAAGCTCGGGTCCAATGGATTTGGTGTGTATGGATTTTCTCTGTATCGAGCCCGACAGTCGGGGAGTTAGTAATGTTCTTGTGATCACTGACCACTACACTAGGTACGCCCAAGCGTTCCCTACGAAAGACCAGAAGGCCGTAACGGTGGCCCGAGTACTATGGGAGAAATATTTCATTCACTATGGATTACCAAATCGTCTTCACTCCGATCAGGGCAGGGACTTTGAGAGTACACTGATACGGGAGTTGCTCACTCTACTGAACATTGCCAAGTCGCGTACTACCCCGTACCACCCCGAAGGGGATGCTCTGCCTGAACGGTTCAATCGCACTCTGTTAGATATGTTAGGAACCTTGACGAGCCCGAAAAAGACGGAGTGGAGTAAACACGTCGAAGCATTGGTACATGCGTATAATTGTACCCGACATGAGTCCACCGGGTATACTCCGTATTTCTTAATGTTCGGAAGAGAAGCCCGTTTACCGGTGGATGTGCGCCTGCGGATATCTACCGATGGGGTATCCAATAGGACGCACTTTCGATATGTCCAGCGGCTAAGGGACAGTTTACAGCTGGCCTATAGATTGGCTGAACGGACGACTGCGCAATTGAATGCGGGAAATAAAAGGCGCTACGATCACAAAGTACGTCACAAGGAAATTCACCCCGGAGATGCGGTCCTCTTACGCAACTTAGGTGTTCCTGGGAAGCATAAATTGGCCGACCGGTGGCGGGAGGATGTGTATGAGGTGGAGTCACAGATGCCTGGTCTTCCTGTGTACCGGATCAAGGATTCTGAAGGCCGCGTAAAAGTGTGGCATAGGAATCATCTGCTTCCCATACCTCAAGTAGGGACGGACGAATTGGAAATCCCAGCCACGCCCATACATGGAGAAGTTGAACACACAGAGGATGGCCCAGAGACTGTAAAAATTGCCACCTCTGAGGATCCAATGGAAGGAACCTCTCAAAGGGGCCTTCCGGCCGTGGAGGCATCTCCCGAAGGAGCCACGGGTAAAGAGCCTCTTGGCCCGAACATTGATCATTTGACTCCCGCGAGTCAGCCTCTAGACCCACAAAGCCCATGTTTCACACCCCAAAGAGACTGTACTAATGCTGAATACCCCTCAAGGGTAGAGATGGAAGTACCAGTTGAGACTGGACACTCTGCAGAAGAAGCAGAGGAGAATCAACCCCGGCGAAGTCAAAGAAACAGTCAGCCTCCCATGCGAATGGCATATGATCAGTTTGGGGCACCCCATTATGAGGCTCAGCAGTGGGCTCGGCATAGGATGCAAGCTATGATGGTACTGTTTAATGAGATGTGTAACCTAATCTAGGAAGAGAGGGTTGTGTACATAGTTAAATATATATGTGGTTAGGTAGTCCAGCGGGGACGCTGGATTCTGGAGGGGGGAGAATGTAAGGATGTGCATATATATTAAAGGTTCCGCGCTGTCAATTACATAGGCAGCGCCATATTGTCCCTGTTTGCCAGCGATGTCACTGCGTACCAGTTGGGCTGCGCATGCGCGAGGGAAGCGCGCGAAGGGTAATCATAAGTAGAGACTTGGAGGGGGTTTTGAACTATGAACTCTGACTGTGAGAAGGTCAGCTGAGGCTGAGGACCAATGGGATGCAAGACTGTGTATGCAGGAACCGGATGCGTGTGGGCGGTGGGTCAGAGCAGCGAGGGAGGTGAAGGAGGAGGTTGGCGGAACCTCGTGTGCGAGAGCAGAGGGTCAGTGACCCGTCTGCTTAGGTAGGGTATGCCCACAGCCCCAGGAGTCTTTTCCCTGCCATCGTAGGGTGCTGTATTTGTAAGGACGCCCATAGTCGTCAGGGACGTTTCCCTTTAGTGAGGGTTATCTGCGGAGCTGCGGCCGCCATCTTGGATTCTCCATCTGACGGTGCTGCAGAAGGGAGAGACGGCGCAAGGCTGGATTAACACCAGGACCCCCTGTGGAGTGTCAAGGTCATCGTAGTGACCGGAAGGTATCCTTATCTACAAGTGCACCTACACCGGTCACCAGGCGCTGATCCCGCCTCCCACTAACTAATTGGGTTTCCTGAGAGAATGCATATGGTACCATACTTTACTGGTTATGAGACATACTCCTAAGGAGAGTGGCAGAGCCACCTATGTACAGGACATTATCCCTAATAAGGTGTGGCCGAGCCACGTTGTGTGTGTGTATGTAAATGTTATATGATAAGTCTGCATATCATTTGTTATTCATGTGTGATATAAAAAGGTTGCTGTTGCATACGGCTGTTGTTAAGTTCTTGCTCAGGGTATAATCTCTATAATGGGGATCCTGGGTAAGTGGAGGCGCTGCACCACAAGTGATAAAGGTATACCCCCAGGCTCCCAATATGCGGAGGCTCAGAGCTCCTGAAGCCACAGGTTTATGCACCGTAGTCCCTTAGTTCAGGCGTTCACAAAAAGGGCTACATATATATATATATATTTAATACATTGAAAAAGATCATTAGCACAGATGGCATGTTTGCAGGTTAAAGTTAGCTGGTTACAGATTTATTTAATTGAATGATTTTATTAATTACAGACATTTAGCATAGAAAAGCTCCTAAGTCTATGTCTGTATTTAAACCAAGTGGAACCAAAGTTTTCATTGTATGGATCCACTTGGTTTCAAGTTTGGAGATGGCATTAACGCTGTCTCCTCCCCTCCAGTTTTTGGCTAGTTTATCTATGCCAATACATTTAATACCTGCTGGATTGCCATTGTGCTCCTCACAGAAGTGCCTAGATAAAGTATGTTGCAAAAAACCTTTTTGTATGTTGGTAATGTGTTCTGCAAAGCGTAACTTTAGTTTCCTGGTTGTTCGCCCTATATATTGTTTTTTACATGGGCATTGAATTAAGTATACAATATTTGATGAATAACAATTTATGAAATGTTTAATTTCATATATTTTTCCTGTATGAGTTGAAGAAAAGTCGCTAGTTTTTTTGTCATTATGTAAATCAAGTTTGCACATTTTACATTTTAAACATTTAAAGAAACCCTTGGGTTCCAAAAAGTTTCCAGTAACTGTAATTTTATTTTCATTTTAAGCTTTTAAGCACCTGTATGAGTTGAAGAAAAGTCGCTAGTTTTTTTGTCATTATGTAAATCAAGTTTGCACATTTTACATTTTAAACATTTAAAGAAACCCTTGGGTTCCAAAAAGTTTCCAGTAACTGTAATTTTATTTTCATTTTAAGCTTTTAAGCAGCTTGGAGATATAGATTTTTTTAGTGTATCTGCTTTTGTAAGTAATATTTTAGGGACCAATGGTAAATGTGATTGTAAAATGGGATCCTTTAGAACTAATGGCCATTGTTTTTTTAATTACTCTTTTGATTAGTGGAGCTAGTGGATTGTATTGTGTGATAAATGGTGTGTCTATAAACTTCTTAACTTCGTCCGCATTTTGGACTTTATTATATTTTAATAATTCCTTTTTGTCAACTGTACTCATTTTAGTGTATGCTTTATCCAAAATAGTTGTTTTTATACTTTTTGGTTTCAAATTTCTCAAGCATAATTTTGGCTTGTGCTTCATATACGCTATTATTGGTACAATTGCGTTTGATTCTACGCAACTCTCCTTGAGGAATATTTTCAAGCCAAACATTTAAATGATTACTATCTGCCTCAATATAATTAAGGCAGCTCACTGGTTTGTGATAGGTTTTAGTACAGATGTTACCATTTTCAATATAAATAAGTCAAGAAACTCAATTTCACTAGTGCTGAATTTGGAAGTGAAGTGTAAATTAAAAGTGGTGTGATTAATATATTCTAGACATAATAATGTGTCTTTATCACCTTTCCAGATAAAAAATACATCATCCACAAAACTGTATACTGTATAACTTTTTTATGTTCAAGTTCATTAAAAAGAAATTAAAACATTATTCCATTTTTCATGTTAATAAAGTCCTTTTTTTTGGGAACCAAGTCTATGTTATTCATTTTAAGTAAGTTTGTGTATGCTATACATTTTCACAAAGAAATTTGAAATTGAAAAAGCATTCCATATATATGACTAACTGATATACTTGACGTTGCCCGGGATTTAATTTTTCCGCCCCCCTCTTTCTCCGCTCCCCCCTCTCTCTCCGCTCCCCCTTCTCCTCTCCCCCCTCTCTCACTCTCCCCCATGCATAGCAATCTGGTCCCCTCCCCCCCCCCCCCGTTCACAGCTGCGGTCCCCGGTTTATGGGCGGAGGGGCAGCAGCTCACTCACTCGCTCAAAGATTTTGACTGTTTTATATATATAGATAGATATCACATCACATATCACAATAGTTACTGTACATCAGTAATAAAACACAGGGAATCAATGTATACATGTCAATTTCTTTTTTTATTTCAAATACTCTGTTGGGGGAGAGTACAGAACATAAGGTATAAAGAATGGATTAAATGGATAGCCATTGTATCAGTGATATATTACTGCACACTATGTTGCCAAGGGATTGCTCCTTCCCCATTAAAATAAACTTTGAAAGCATTGAGAATGTTTTTTGACATGTTTGTAGATGCATTAAATGCCCGACTTCTCATAAGCTGGCTATCAGGTATATACGTACCATCCAATGATGTAACATCAACACACCCTTCCAAATCAATTACAATATTATGTAATACAGTCACACATTTAACAATTCTCTTTGCATTTGGAACAGATGTTTCAATAGATTTTAATAACAATCTCCATTTTGATGTCATAATGCCAAAGGCACACTCCACACAGCGTCTAGCACGAGAAAGCCTGTAATTAAATATTTTTTGTTCTTTTGTTAATCCATTCCTACAGTAAGGCTTCATAATGTATGTGAGTAACGGGTAGGCCTCATCCACTAACATCACATGAGGTAACTATTGTGTGTTTCTACTCTGTGGTAGAGTTTTATCCAATGGCAACAATCATTTTTTGTCCTCAATCAGACGATAAAGTGATGAGGCTTTAAACAAACCACCATCACTTTGCTTTCCGTATTCCCCAATGTAACAGCAATGAATTTACAATTTGCGTCGGCAACACCTTGCAAAACAATAGAATGATGTTTATAATTGAAAAACATGGTTCCAGATTTACTGGGATGCTTAATACGGATATGTTTACCATCGATACAGCCTATGCAATTTGGATAATTCCATTTACTGTAAAATTCGCTTGCAATCACACTCAATCTTTCTATAGTAGGAAAAGCAAGAAGGGTAGTGTTGATGTATAGCACAGCCGGAAAAAATGACAAAGGTGAACGCTCCAATCTAGCAACAGGTCAGGTTTATTGCATGGTGGTGCAGCAAAATTGGACTACACGAACGCACCTACGCGTTTCGTGCACAAGGCACTTTATCAAGGTGACAAATACATGTAATGCTGCTTGATTTATACTCACCTAGACTCTGTCCCGAGCTGCCGGGTTTGACGTCATCGTCCCGCGCTGCCGGGTGTGACGTCATCGTCCCGCGTCACAAGGGGTCGCGGTGACGTGGCATACACAGCCATTGGCTCGGCAAGTCAGGTGGTATGCTAATACTAGCTGACTGTCTCTTTTTTCTAAAACAAACTTTATTGACACAAAAATGAACGCACAATAAAAAGCATGTTAAAAAACGCACTAAGATACTGAACTAGCAGCAACCCTGCACAGGAGGTGTCAACAATTGACCTAATATACTAAGGCATAAGTATATATGCTATAGATATGTATTTGATACAACTTATAGCCCCTACCAAAATATAAAATATATCCTGGCATATACCTGTGCAGGTTGTGATAATGAATTTTTTATTCGTGAAAAGAACATATTCACAATGCAATACAAGAAATACAAGAATTATAATGATAAATCTATAAGAGTATAATTCTATATATTAATACAAATTGATAAAGGATAAATCTTATCTAATCAGTGCAATCAATGTTGTTAAGGTATTCTGTATACGAGTAACTGTTATGAAATTACCCTTCGACTGGTGGTGATAATTAGTGGTTAAATGTAATCATGAATATAAATAAACATTATATCACCAATAATGCAATGACTTAGATACTAAATAAATTCTAAATAGATTGGAGGACAACTAGAAAACTAAAAATTAGAGTTCTAGTACACCTCCGACTGATTCGCATTAAAGATCAAAACCACCCTGTACCTAAACATGTCTCGAATTGTCCACATGGTAAAGTTAATTTACTTTCGGTCCAAGGTATAGAACACATCCCCGTTTCCCCCAGAGGTGGAGATAGGGTTAAGATGTTAGATAGACGTGAATCCTACTGGATTTTTACTCTAAGAACCAGAGAACCTTTAGGCATGAATATTGATTGGGATATAAGTCATTTCTTAAAATAGTTTCAAATCCCCAATTAAAGTTTATTTAATAATAATTTTTTATGTATATATATATTCTGTATATACTAGTAATATAGTTATATATGGATACATTATTTAATTAGTTAATATCTGTCTATCCCAGTAGTTCTATCACATTTTATTCTTATTTTCATTTTGCTTTCCCAATCCCTATTCATGCTCCTCTGACAACCAATCTATTTAGAATTTATTTAGTATCTAAGTCATTGCATTATTGGTGATATAATGTTTATTTACACGTGTGATATAATGTTTATTTATATTCATGATTACATTTAACCACTAATTATCACCACCAGTCGAAGGGTAATTTCATAACAGTTACTCGTATACAGAATACCTTAACAACATTGATTGCACTGATTAGATAAGATTTATCCTTTATCAATTTGTATTAATATATAGAATTATACTCTTATAGATTTATCATTATAATTCTTGTATTTCTTGTATTGCATTGTGAATATGTTCTTTTCACGAATAAAAAATTCATTATCACAACCTGCACAGGTATATGCCAGGATATATTTTATATTTTGGTAGGGGCTATAAGTTGTATCAAATACATATCTATAGCATATATACTTATGCCTTAGTATATTAGGTCAATTGTTGACACCTCCTGTGCAGGGTTGCTGCTAGTTCAGTATCTCAGTGCGTTTTTTAACATGCTTTTTATTGTGCGTTCATTTTTGTGTCAAAGTTTGTTTTAGAAAAAAGAGACAGTCAGCTAGTATTAGCATACCACCTGACTTGCCGAGCCAATGGCTGTGTATGCCACGTCACCGCGACCCCGTGTAACGCGGGACGATGACGTCACACCCGGCAGCGCGGAACAGAGTCTAGGTGAGTATAAATCAAGCAGCATTACATGTATTTGTCACCTTGATAAAGTGCCTTGTGCACGAAACGCGTAGGTGCGTTCGTGTAGTCCTATTTTGCTGCACCACCATGCAATAAACCTGACCTGTTGCTAGATTGGAGCGTTCACCTTTGTCATTTTTTCCGGTCTCATGGAGAGTTGGAACTCGTGGCTGTGCTATACATCAACACTACCCTTCTTGCTGTCTACTTACCTGGATGAAGAGCACGCCCTGGATGTCTAGGAGTCCTGCAAGCACCAAGTAAAGGGCTGCAGTGCCCCTGCATATATATGATTACCAGTGCCTCTGTTTATTACATATTGGTTACGAGGGTGGGCATACATGGTGATTCAACTGTGGAGGCTTATCAGACCCCACTAGACACTTAGCCCATACCTGATAATTTGCCATATTGTTCATGGACTCTCTATTGTCATCCAGTATTATTTGCACATGTTGTGGAGGAATTCTAACCAATTTGGATGCATCACATCTATAATATCCTATAGTAGGAAAAGGCATATGAACACCAATGAAAGCATTATAGATAGCTTCACATGTTGCGTATACAATTCTTGCTACTGTTGTTTTGCCCATCCGAAATGTAAATGCCAATCCATGAAATGGTGTTCCGGTAGAGGAATCTGTAGCAAATAGAAAAGAGAATAGAAAATTGAATAAGAGAACATTATGAAAGCTGGCCTAGCCTGAATAGGCGGCTCAACAGATGACCGGGGGGCTCGGCCTCCCCGAACCGGATTGGCCGCAAGAGCGGCCGGGAGAGGGGTCTCAGTGTTAAAGCCGGCAGCCAGGAGGGAGGTCCGGCCTCTTGCTCCTGGCTGGCCAAGGATTAATCCCTAGTTTAACGCAGGATCTGAAGTTTGCTTGGCAGGTTAACATTTCTTTATGTTGCAGGAAGCGAAAAATAAATCGGCATACATAAGGGAGGATGAAAAGATCCAGACGGAGTGGTTATTGCGGGGCCAATTTGCTTTGTCACGGCGGCAGTTGGAGGGTAGGTGCTTGTCCTGCCAGAGGGGGCTCGGGCTGGTAAAGCAGGTTGAAGCGAGGGGGCAGGTCACCGGGACGTAATTCCCGGGTGCCCACTCTTGCACTGCCCAGCACGAGCACTTTCTGGCACGGACGGGCAGCACGCTATTTCAGTTATGATTATGTTTATTATTAATAAACAAAGCCGTGGCCATTATACCTCCAGACAGTGTCCTCTCGTTATTGGTACATTACATATAAATAATGCTAGGAGAGGGGGGGAAGCTCGCACCTCCCTGGTCATTAGATATTACACTGCATACAAAGAAAATTAAATATACATATACACACATATATATATATATACATATACACACATATATACATACACACGAGCGCGATCTTATTTGGTTTGTACAACAATACTGTAATCATGCATGTAAATACATAAATAAATAATAATACAGGGATATACAATTGTACAGTATATTAATATAATATATTATAATATTATATTTATATATTTATATATTATTATATTAATGGCAAAAAAAAAAGGACTAACCTAAAAGTGAGCATGAGCCATTCTTCTCCACGTATAGTGCGGCAAAAATTAGTCTCAATTGGGTTTATTGTGTTATTTATCTTTTCAAGAATATAATCAAATGTCTTTATTGTCATCCTGATATACTCAAAAAAAAATAATTTCGTGTTTGCGAAGTACATGGTACAACGCTGCAAACTCGCCATGTGTTTGTCACTGTCTATTAATTTCATGCACATTTGTCTCTCTCTCATCCAAGAGCAATGATTTTAAATAAACATTCTCCAACAGCAACAGTAATTTTGCCTGCTTTGAGAGCACCATTTCACTGTGCTGTGGGAGAAGAGGATGTTCCTTTTTTTTTTTTTGCTGTGTGAAGGATGTGATGTTTTTAGCCACGCCCCCTCGACGAACGTCTACCGCGAGTCTTGCTCTGCTGGGTGAGTCCACAGATCGCATATTCTGCACGTACACGCCTCCCCCCTGCCCCGGGTGCGCTTGCAACAGAACGCACTGGGGACTCAGCCTCAGGCTGTCTCAGATATTCTTAGGCCTCGTCCAGGGTTGCGGGTTGCTGCTTGCTGGCAGAGGCGCACTGAGGCGCTCTTCCGCTCGGCACTGAGCCCCTACAGCCGCAATTAGAGCGGCTTTAGTAGGGGCTCGCCTACTCTTCCGCAAGCGCACGGGTAGGTAGGTCTTAGCAGATTTTTACATTTCAGCGCTCGCCGGACAGGGCCGGTCACGTGTGCGGTTCGCCCAATGAGGGCGAACCAGCTCCGTGACGTCACTGGCCCGCCCCCTGACGGCCTTAGAGTAAAATCCCCTTGCAGCCGAGTGTGTAAGAGCACCTCCCCAAACGCTCCTAAATGAAGTCTCCCATAAGGGAGACCCCAGAAAGCAAAAGAAAAAACACACACAAAGCGCACCAGGGATTACTACATACCCATAAATAAAATAATTGTTATAAAATATTACTAATAAATTGTCAAATCAAAATAAGGTGTTAAAATATTTATTAATAAAAGAACTAGACCATAAAATCCAACCCCGCTATAGTGATGCAGTGTACACACACACTATATATACACATATGACATACATACACTAAACATATACAGAGACCAACTGGTCTAAAATGTCACCCAACACGCAATGATACACCTAATTATAATAAGATGCCAAAGTGGGGCGATAAAGCTGAATTGAGGGAGACAGACACTGACCAAAGAAGCGCGAGCAGGAGCCGCTCGCTGGCACTTGAATGTCCGGACCGCACCAGCCGCAGAGATCGAAACACAGCCCGAACTTCCTGGTTCTCTGCCTCATCCAATCAGTAAGCGCATTAAGTGGCCTCTCGTGACCTCAACGCGTTTCGCAACAGCGTGCTTCGTCAGGAGTCGTGTTTGAGGCCACTCATGTGCATAAGAAGAAACAACCAATCAGGTAGTAAGCTCCACCCTACCATAAGACTGGCTGCCCACTCGCAAAAACAGTATCATGAACGGACAAAGATGCACAAATACAGCAACAATACAAACTATACAATTATGTACAAAATATAATATATACATAATCAAAGAAGAATCTAAAAGAGAATTTACTTAAAAATTTCATATTTAATAGGTGTTACCTTAAAAGTGGTGTAAGCTCTATTAGCTCATTAAAACCTTTTGGATATTTCGAATCAAATGTGTAAATCCAGTACAGCTCCTTCTTTAATAGGGAGAGATGTCTATTACCCTGTCTAGAGTTACGTGGGATACAGTCGATCCCCATAAATCTAATAGAGCCTTGAGCACAGTTATGAACTTCGTTAAAATGTTTTAAAAGTGGGGTTAGAGGTTGTCCCTTAGCTAATAATTTTGGGATATTTTTAACACTCCTAAAGTGCTCCATCATTCTAAGTTTGAATGCCCTTTTAGTTTTACCAACGTACTGCAAGTTACACTGGCATTGTCCCTTTACAAGGCTGGGAACTGCACTGGTGTCGGGTTTCCTGCAGGTGATTATGGTAACTCCTGATTGAACGGGGATAAAAAGCAGGAAGTGGCTGCTTTGCACTGTCCCTGTTTGGAGTCTGTGAGGAGGATCACAGACAAAGTGCCCGCCCGCAGGGATCCAGGCTTTGTTGACCAGAGTATTTTGCCTGGCAACAGTGGGGAACTCAAAGCCCCACACAGCAGAAGCCTGCGCACAAAGAAGGGCAAAAGACTTCTTGGGAGCAGCAGGAATTCCACACCTGTAGCTGGGGAAATCGGAGACGCCGGACCACCATGTCAGATAAGACTTCCAATATTCTTCCCTTGTGTTATAGTGCTATATAATATTGTGTCATATGTTTTAAAGATGGTAACCGGTTTAGTTGGCCAGCTGCCAATAGATAGGGGTGAAGTAGTGAGTTAGTTTCCCTACAGGGAATAGGGGTTTATTTTATGATTTTATGTTTTGGTCTTAAAGGGACAGGGTCCCTATTGATTAGTTGTCTTCTGGTTAATAAACCAATCCGGTTAAGCTTATCCCTCTGTTTAAGCGTCTTACTGCCCTCACCTACAGGCCGCTCCGTCACAGTATGTATGTGTGTGTGTGTATATATATACGTACATACATACATACAGTCTGTAAGGATCCCTAGAGATTCAATATACCGGCACAAGAGATAATCACAAAAAGTGGTCTATTGGGTCCAAAATGCACACATGCCCAATGTTTCGGTCCCCGGGACATATGTGTGCATTTTGGACCCAATAAACCACTTTATGTGATTATCTCTTGTGCTTTGCCGGTATATTGGATCTCAAGGGATCCTTACAGACTAACTATTTACCCTTTACTGTGCACAATACCTGCCTCTGCTTAGGCCTTTTTTTCAGTAGGTGCTGACATTCTCTCTCTCTCTCTCTATGTAAAGAGACAGACATACATAGGAACCACAGATGCAATATATTTCATACTTTCACTGCCTTTCATTTGTCAAACAGAAACCTTTCTACATAAACTTGTTGAACCAGGGACCTAACATTCTACTGTGATTCAGAGAGCCAAAAACACAGCGAGATACAATTAATGTATGCCAATGGCAGCATCCATTCACATATTCTTGTCACACTTGCCTCTGATCCGCGCGGAGACCGACTCAGGGAAGCACCACGGGGCAGAGTCATGCGCCCACGCACTGCCAGGGCAGTGCAGGCGCAGCGGCGTGATGGAGGAGCTCCGCGAGACGCATCGCGCACGCGCACGGGTTGCTCGGCAACCAGGAAGCAGGAGAAAGTGAGGGAGCTGCTGGAGCCTCCCACAGGCGGAGACTTGCTGAGTAAACCGCATGACGTCATCACGTCGCGACGCGCATCGCGCACGCGCGCGGGTTGCCCGGCAACCAGACCTAGCATCAGGAAAGCCTAATTGCAAGCTGTTTTTGATCAGTGTCTCTCTGACACCATTGGTGGACCAGTACACACCCCTGCAAGGTAATTGGACCCTTCCCACATATATACCTGCTTCTGCCTGTCCTTCATTGCTGAGCATAAACTCCTGTTTATGCATTGTGCTCACCGCTGCTGTTTAGTCTTGTCTTGAACCTGTCTGTCCTGTTTGACCCTGCCTGTTCTTGGATTTCTACACTCTCCAGCGCTTTGACCCCGGCTTCGTTACTCGACTACTCTACCTTCTATTACCCAGGACCTTGACTACGAAACTCTACCTACCCGGACTCTCCAACCCTGGAACACGGCAAGTACCCTGACTACCCTGACCTCTCCAACCCTACGACGCGATACGACTAGGACTACGCACTCCGGACAGGACTGCGTGGTTGTGGGTCGGTGCCTATACATACCCCACCTCAGCCCCGCGGTCTTCCGTCCTGTTTGTGGTGAGCGCAGCGTGACAATATGCTCAGCCCAACAAACATGGACGCCGCTGAGGTTGCCCGACGCTTAGACACACATGAGGAATGCTTCCGGCAACTTACCGGCTCATTTACACTAAAGGAACAACTAGTTTCCCAACTTAAACAAGACATGGATACCCTGACTGAAAAAGTTAACCGTTTATCTGTATCTGCCAGCAACCCCGTTCCACTCGCAGCCACTCCTGCACTTATCACACCTACCTCCGAACCACGACTACCTGCGCCCAACCGTTATGCAGGGGATCCCAGCGGTTGTCGGGGGTTTCTGAACCAGTGTTTCATACAGTTTGAACTAATGCCCTCTCATTTTCCGGTTTCCCGTATTAAAGTCGCATACATAATCTCCCTGCTGACGGACGCCGCCCTGGCATGGGCTTCTCCTATCTGGGAGCAACGCCCAGATTTGACCTCTGACCTTACTCTCTTCGTCACCGAATTTAGAAGGGTGTTTGACACTCCAGGACGTAAGGTTACGGCTGCATCCACTCTGCTTAATATTTCTCAGGGAGACCGTACTGTGGCTCGTTATGCCCTGGACTTCCGGACGGTGGCGGCCGAGACCGGCTAGAACGATGTGGCTCTATCTGCAGTCTTCTGGCAGGGTCTGTCCGAACGGTTGAAGGATGAATTAGCAGCTCTGGATCGTCCCGCTGGACTTGAGAACCTGATAGACCTGTGCATCCGGATGGACCAGCGCCTCCAAGAGAGAAGGATGGAGAGAAACAAACACCCCCGAGGTATACAATCGTCTTCTTTGTCTACCATAGGGCCTCTACTCTCCACAACTCCTGCCCTAGATGAACCCATGCAGCTGGGAGGGACTAGCCTTTCGCCTATCGAGAGGCAACGAAGAAGACGAGCGGGACTATGCCTCTACTGTGGCAATAACGGCCACCTGGTATTCAACTGTCCACTGAAGCCGGGAAACGCCAAAGCCCAGTGAGTATAAGGAGGATCACGCTGGGTACTGCAACTCTTCCCCCTCCTCAACCCTCTACGAGGTTTTATCTACCTATCTCCATATCCGGTGAGACCTTCACAGTACAGACACAGGCTTTTCTGGACTCGGGGTCAGGAGGAAACTTCGTGGACCAAAAGTTCGCCTTCAAGAATAAAATACCGTTGGTACCCAAAGATCGACCGGTAGGTCTTGAAGCCATTGACGGACGACCCTTGCAGCCCGCGATCATTTCCTTACAAACCATACCCCTTAACATCATGACTAGCGACTTTCACTCCGAGACTATAACCTTTGATGTCATTCACACCCCCTCCTCGAACATCATTCTGGGACTTCCGTGGCTCCGGATCCACAATCCTGTCATTGACTGGACAGAGGCCACACCACTTCGTTGGAGTTCTTTTTGCTTGGAACATTGCATGTCTGCTCCAAAGGCAGTGGCAGGAATGGAGGTCACGGATCCTGACAGGGTACGGCTGCCGGGGATATACGAAGATTTCCGCGATGTCTTTGACAAACGTCAAGCAGAGGTACTTCCGCCACATCGGACGTACGACTGTCCTATCGATCTTCTACCCGGGGCCATACCTCCCAGAGGAGGGTCATACCCACTATCTATTCCTGAGACCCAGGCCATGAGAACATATATTCAGGAGAATCTCCAGAGGGGGTTCATTAAGAAATCTTCATCACCTGCGGGGGCAGGATTTTTTTTCGTCAAAAAAAAGGACGGAACCCTCAGACCCTGCATTGATTACCGGGGCCTCAACAAACTCACCATAAAAAAACGCTACCCCCTTCCGTTGATAGCCGAATTGTTCGACAAACTCCAGGGAGCCAGGATCTTCACCAAACTGGACCTCAGAGGAGCCTATAATCTGGTTAGAATCAGAGAAGGAGACGAATGGAAGACAGCATTCAATACTCGCGACGGGCATTACGAGTACCTGGTCATGCCATTTGGATTGTGTAATGCTCCTGCGGTCTTCCAAGACTTTGTCAACGACATTTTCAGAGACCTTCTGGACCACCATGTTATAGTATACCTGGACGATATATTAATTTTTTCCAGATCCATGCCGGAACATATGATGCATGTCAAACAAGTCCTGCAGCGTTTAAGAGAGAACCATTTGTATGCCAAGCTCGAGAAATGCCATTTCCATCAAACATCCACCTCTTTTCTCGGCTACATCATATCGGATACCGGTCTTGCTATGGATCCTACCAAGGTCAAGGCGGTACTCGAATGGCCCTGTCCCCTCTCCCTCAAGGCCATCCAAAGGTTCCTCGGTTTCGCTAACTACTACCGGAGGTTCATTCAGGGATTCTCATCGGTAGTAGCACCCATCACGGCACTCACACAGAAGGGAGCTGATCCTACAAAGTGGACTGAGAAGGCCCTCCAGGCTTTCGAGAGAATAAAGACGGCATTCGCCTCAGCACCCATCTTAACCCATCCAGATCCTTCATTACCTTTTTTTTTGGAGGTCGACGCCTCCGATGTAGGAGCAGGTGCTATACTTTCACAGAGAAAGAATCCTCAAGCTCCACTTCATCCTTGTGCATATTTTTCAAAGAAATTTTCCTCCGCCCAAAGGAATTACGATGTAGGTAACCGGGAGCTCCTCGCTATCAAGCTGGCTTTGGAAGAGTGGAGGCACTTACTGGAAGGCACAGAGTCGCCAGTCACGATACTTACGGACCATAAGAATCTTCTGTACATTGAGGGAGCACGGCGACTAGGATCTCGCCAGGCAAGATGGTCCTTATTCTTTACTCGCTTTAACTTCCTCATTTCCTACATCCCTGGTTCAAAAAACATTAAAGCCGACGCCTTGTCACGACAGTTCCTGGTAGAGGATAACAAGGTGGATCAACAGGAGACCATTCTCCCTTCCACTTGTATTTTGGCTGCTAATACTTTTAGTGCCTTAACGGACATTACTAAGGCTCAGAACAACATCCCGGCAGGACTCAACGTTCCGGAGGACCGGTTGTTCACGCCCCGTAAATTCCAGAGGAGAGTCATGGAGTGGGGACATTCATCCAAGACTGCAGGCCATCCTGGCACCAAAAGAACTACTGAGTTCATCGAACGCACATTCTGGTGGCCCTACATGTGGAGAGACATACAAGCCTTCGTAGCTACGTGCGCTACTTGTGCTCGAAGCAAGACGCCACACAACAGACCAGCAGGTCTCCTTCAACCACTACCCATCCCAGTACGTCCATGGACACATATATCGATGGACTTCATCGTTGAGTTGCCCAAATCTAGAGGCATGGACACAATACTTGTGGTGGTGGACAGATTTTCCAAACAGGCACACTTCATCCCTATGAAGGGTTTACCCACTGCACCAATGTTATCCGAAGTTTTCATCAGGGAGATCTTCAGGTTACATGGGTCCCCTCAGGTCATAGTGTCCGATAGAGGATCCCAGTTCATCTCCCGGTTCTGGAGGGCGTTTTGTAAAAATCTGGACGTTACCCTACACTTTTCATCAGGATATCACCCCCAGACCAATGGACAGACGGAACGCACCAATCAGTCTCTGGAACAGTTTTTGAGGTGCTTTATCGCTGACACTCAGGACGACTGGGCGGAACTTCTCCCATGGGCAGAATTCTCCCACAATAATCTACAGAACGAATCTTCCCGACAGTCACCATTTATGGTCAACTATGGCTTCCATCCGTCGGCACTTCCTTCCCTCATCTCCAAGTCTGGAGTCCCGGCCGCAGAGGACAGGATTCGCCACTTACAAGACCTATGGCAGAAGATCCATCGGAATCTACAGCACGCTGGTATATTACACAAGAGACAAGCGGATCGTCACCGAAGAGAGGTCCCAGGGTACTCTGTAGGACAAAGGGTTTGGTTATCTACCAAAAACATTCGGCTAAAGGTAGCTTCACCCAAACTGGCACCACGTTTTATCGGTCCTTTCCGCATCACCAAAAGGATCAACCCAGTAGCCTATCGGCTTGAACTGCCAAAAAATATGAGGATTCCTTCTGTATTTCACTCATCCCTTCTCAAACCTTATCATCAAGACTCATCCTCCAAAGGACAATCTAAACCTCCGCAAACCATACTGGTAGAGGGCCAACAAGAATACGAGGTTCAGACCATTCTCAACTCCAGAATATCCAGAGGAGGATTACAATATCTTGTACACTGGAGAGGCTATGGCCCAGAGGAGAGAGAGTGGATTCCTCATCATCAGGTACATGCCAACCGCCTCATCTCTGCCTTCCACCGTAGGCATCCTGAGAAACCATCTCTGGTTCGCCCGGAGGTCTCCCCTCAAGGGGGGGATACTGTCACACTTGCCTCTGATCCGCGCGGAGACCGACTCAGGGAAGCACCACGGGGCAGTCATGCGCCCACGCACTGCCAGGGCAGTGCAGGCGCAGCGGCGTGATGGAGGAGCTCCGCGAGACGCATCGCGCACGCGCACGGGTTGCTCGGCAACCAGGAAGCAGAACGTGAGGGAGCTGCTGGAGCCTCCCACAGGCGGAGACTTGCTGAGTAAACCGCATGACGTCATCACGTCGCGACGCGCATCGCGCACGCGCGCGGGTTGCCCGGCAACCAGACCTAGCATCAGGAAAGCCTAATTGCAAGCTGTTTTTGATCAGTGTCTCTCTGACACCATTGGTGGACCAGTACACACCCCTGCAAGGTAATTGGACCCTTCCCACATATATACCTGCTTCTGCCTGTCCTTCATTGCTGAGCATAAACTCCTGTTTATGCATTGTGCTCACCGCTGCTGTTTAGTCTTGTCTTGAACCTGTCTGTCCTGTTTGACCCTGCCTGTTCTTGGATTTCTACACTCTCCAGCGCTTTGACCCCGGCTTCGTTACTCGACTACTCTACCTTCTATTACCCAGGACCTTGGCTACGAAACTCTACCTACCCGGACTCTCCAACCCTGGAACACGGCAAGTACCCTGACTACCCTGACCTCTCCAACCCTACGACGCGATACGACTAGGACTACGCACTCCGGACAGGACTGCGTGGTTGTGGGTCGGTGCCTATACATACCCCACCTCAGCCCCGCGGTCTTCCGTCCTGTTTGTGGTGAGCGCAGCGTGACAATTCTGTACTTTGCAAGGGCTTCAAAAGCAGCCAGTGTGTTTATAGTAACTCACGGGGGGTCTCTCTTTCCTTGTAGAAAAATATATTAGCCAATAGAATGGCTCCCGACCCTATACACCATTTCCAGCTGGGGGTGAGTACTTAACCCAACAGGATTGTAAATCTGAGGTGTTGGGAGAGTGTTCTATGTCTTCTTTTAATACTCTCATAATTCAGTGATTTCTGACTTTCAACCTGGTTCTGTGTGAGCAATTGATTTGTGCAAGACAGCAATCCCAATATTTAAGAGGGTCTCCCCTAGCTCTGACAGAAGGCTGGGGGAAAGTAGGACTGACATCGGGCAGGAGGTATATGTTACTGGCAAGTGGTAAGGGGGAAACGTAACTCGTGAGGCATTAGAGAGATAGCACTGATAGATATAAGTAGAGGTAGTAAAGAAGTAATTGCTAGGATAGCTAACATGGGCACTGGAAGACTAAAAGTATTTATAATACTCACTGTCATTGGTCTTGGGCTCCTTTTGTAGTTCAGAGGAGGAAGAGGTGATGGAGGAATCGTCAACGGATGAGGTGGAGGAGTAGGTGGAGGACGAGAACGTGAAGGTGGAGGAGGTGGAGAAGGTGGAGGAGGAAGGTAGAGGCGTTGATGTAGGAGGAGGCGTTGATGCTGGAGAAGCATGAAGTCCAGGGGGCTAGAAGGGTCTCTCTCTTTAGACGGGCTCTCCATAATTTGAGAGCCGTTTTGCATCGGGCAGCTCCAGAGGCGGCAATAGAACAGTGAGTTCTATAGAGTGAAGCTGCCACTACCAATGAACACAGAGAGTGTTACAGGCACAATGTAATAGTAGCAATAATAGATCAATTGCCAGTGCTCGTGGAGATGGGGAAGATCTTGTGCTACCCCAGGGAGATCACAACGTAGAAGGAAAGCATCCAGGCACACGGTGTTGCAAAAAAGTTAATTTAATGGCAATACCAACGTTTCGACCACATAAGCAGTCTTTCCTTCTACTTCGCTGCCACTGCCAATGCCATGCATGAAGGGTTGGGTAGGAAAGTGAATGTGTCGCGGGCCATGAACTTTCAGACCAACGTACAATTCTTTGCAAATCTATGAAGTTCAAAAACAGCACAAACGTACTAAATTCAGCCTACTGTATGTCTCTATTCATTTTTTTAAAATATATATACAGTATATATACATACATAGCTCTGCAAGGCGCCACCGTGGAAACTATTGCCCACCCAACTTACCCCTCTGTATGCGTGGGCAGTTATCTTAGGAGGGGCGCCCGCTCCATAGGTGCCAGAACCTCTGTTGGAGGAGCTGAATCCATATACAACGCGGCCCCCAAAAGGGGCTGGACTGTTGCAAAATGGTGGTTCCCGCCAAAAACGGGGACTGCATGGCTATGTACTGTCACAAAATGGCAGTTTCCGCCGAACCAGGGACATGGTTGCTTGCAAAAGTTTGCAGAAGATCTGCAAGCTTTACTGTATCCCAGCCCCCAGAATCAGTGTGAAATGGTGAGACCGCGCCTCCTTCTCTCATGGATTGGACGCTTCGGTCCGCCAGGGGGAGGAGCTGGGTGTGACTAGCCCAAAGCTCAGACACACGTTTACTCAGAACTGCTCCTTTGCTGCTGAACAAAATGGCTGAAGAATTTGGAATTACCTATGAGTTAACCGGCGGGGTCCTGATCTCGGACGACGAGACTTTTCTGCTGGGTGTCTGGCCTCTGTGTGACTGCCAAGGGCTGCGGATGCTGAATCAATGTGCGACATGCCAGGTTCCGAATCTCTGGCCCAAGCCAGTGGGGCCTGATTGTGCTACTACCCATATGAGCACCGCGGAGCTGAGAACTCTATACACTTTAGTGCAGAAACTGCTCTTCGGGCGATGCCACAACTCATTACATGGCTATGGTGTATGAGCTGTTCTACCCGGAGCTACAAATGATTTCTGCCGCTTTTGCGGTGGAGCCTAATGTGGTGAGTCCCGATTCGGAGACAGGCTCTATACGTAACATGGGGCGGAAGAAAGGCTCCCTTCTTGGTCCTACGGCATGGATAGAGGCCTTTCAGGACTTGGCTACTATCGTCTCGACATCGGAGCGGTCTGTGGTCCCACCCAAAGTCTCAACTTCGGAGCGGTCTGTGGTCCCACCCAAAGCGATGTCAGAGCTGTCGGGTTCCGTGCCGGAGGACCGCGAGGAGGCCCCACCTGCCTACTGTGATGTACTCCAGGCACCTTCTACACCGACCTGCTCCAGAGGGGAGGATTCCGCTGAGGGGACAGCTGCTTCCGGTTCGTTGGACGATGGGACTGCGGCTATTCCCGTGGTACCAATTGGGGCCTCCCACGCTCCTGAGTCGGACGGCGGCCTGCTGGTTCCTGTGATCGACACCTGCTCTGTGATGGATGTCCAGGACTCCGACCAGTATCTGCGGAGGAGACAGGAGATGCACGAGGCTCGCACCCGCGCTGCTGCTTATGTAGTAGCAGCCGAGAAGCGTTATAATGAGATGGGGATCGTGGAGGAATTCCACAAGATAGTGCCGGCCGGTACTACCTCTAATCTCACCACCGTGCTGATCCCTTCTCAGTGATCCGAGGGAATCGAGCGGGTAAGAGCTGTCCAGCCAAATGGAGTCCCAGGATGCCGCTTTCACCCCGGTGAGTGATCGCTCTTCTATTGACTCTTTCCTCCGGCAGCAGAGGGAGAAACGAAGAAAGGATCTAACAAGAAGCTGTAGCCGTTGCTGCGGCTCGGTACCTCATGGCTTGGGGCCATGGCCAACTGAGCACTGCAAGGACTTTTGACACTCTGATTGCTCCACCTGGGGAGACCTCCGTAGGTTCCCAGTCCAGAGACTTTAATGTGCCCGTCATGCCCCTTACTCTCTGGTTATCTGCTACCGACCCAAGCCTAGCGTAACTCAGCTGTATTGCACATGTGCAGGGACCCCACTACGCATGAGCGAAAGGCAAGATGGCCACCACCTGTGTTCCCGGATCGTCCCGGGGCTCTGGCAGCACCCGAAGGCCCTGAAACCCCCACCCCCTTGCAGCGCACCGGAGCGGCTTCCGCTGCAGCCCCCCAGCAGCGCTACCAGCACTTGGGCAGCTTCCGCAGCCATCCCCTACCTACTCGGGATCAAGAGGTGAAGGGACCTGGCTACACAAATGACAGAAAAAATATTAAACTTTTAAACAATTATCAGTGCAAAAAGTATCTATAGGAAACGTCTCTCCAGTGGGACTAATCCGAGAATAATTAGAAAAGGTTCCTGATGCCTAGAAAACTCACGGATTTCCCAAAATCCACAAGAATAATAGCAAGACAGTTCTCTTTGGTGCAGATGCTGCTGTCTTGCTATTAGGCTTTATCCATGCTTTGTTAATAAAACATGACAATTAACATAATATATACATATATGTGTAGCCTAGTCCTCCGGCTACTATCTTTCTTTTGGGCCCTAACAGTATAAGTCCTATTAGGTTCAGGCCCTGTGAGGGATAAGCCTTTCATGAAGGCTAGCTTGTTATTGCAGTCTGGATGCACTGTTACTGTATCCAGGGGCGGGCCTAGCAACAACCTGAGAGTGTCATCCTTGGGAGGATACTGGCTAGGTCACATGCACAAAATGTGATGCCTGTTAGTATCTTACCTGGACTATTATGTGGCAGGGTTACAAGCCACTCCCTTGGGGTACATATCTGACACTCTCCCAGAAGTCAGGGCTCTCTCCCCTCCCCCTGTAGAGTGGGAGCATGTTTTACCCTGTATACCCTCAGGGGTAAAGGAGATGGGATGGGGCCTACAGGGATTCAAGCTTGTGGGATGCTGCTCCAGGGATTGTACCTGTTGTGAACCTCTTATGCAATTAATAAACCCAGTTGGACTATACTCTGTGGCTGCTTTTTGGGACATTATCTGGGTGCCAGTGTGGACCATCCTGGCTGCACCAGGTAGCGACTCAATCTTCCTTAGTGTGCGGAAAGGGTGCTACACATGATAGAATTATTTTTTATAACATAAATGGGTGGGAGGGAAACACACTTCTTTGTGTTAACCTAAAATGGTTGACACTTACTTCGTCATTTAGCCCAACTGTAATTCTAGCTAGGTACTGTATTTGTCCAATAGCGTCGTCATTTATACTGTTTTATTGATTTCTCTCTCATCTTTTCCCTCTCTCCTCACCACCTCCACTATCTCTCCTCCTTCTCCCCACAAATACACTCCCCATCTCTCCCCAGTCTGTGTCTCTCTCCCACACAGGTAGCTTTGTCTAAGGAAGGGGCTGTGCCCACAAAACGTTCCTGTAGCTCTTCCTTTGCAGTAAAAAAATGTGTGCAGTACTACTTATATGCCTCCACCCTTTTCCCAATATATCTCTCCCCAGGTCTGAGTCTCTCCCTCTCCTCCCCCTCACCCCCTCCCACCCCCCAGGTTGGTGTCTCGCTCTCCCTCTCTCCCCCCAGGTCTGTGTGTCTCTACCCTGTCAGTCTCTCTCTCTCCCCAGTCAGTGTGTCTCTCTCCCCCAGTCAGTGTGTGTCTCTCTCTACCAGTCAGTGTGTGTCTCTCTCTCCCCCCCGTCCGTGTGTGTGTGTCTCTCTCTCCCAGCACTGTCCCTCTAGACTTTACCTGTCACTGGAGCAGAGGGGAGTCTAACTTTGGCCCTGATAACAGACAGCAGAAGTACTCACTGCTTCTGGGTCTTACCAAAAGTGCTCTTCTGTTGTATTGGAATGTTAGTTTAATACAGTGCTGATATACACAGTTTGCTGCGAAGGAGCACGCGTGGAGGCAGTTAGAGTTCTAGCAGCTAGAGTGACTGCCAGTTGGAGTGTCTGGCAGTTGGAGCCAGTAGACAAAAGGGTAAGGTAGTGTCAGTGCCAGTGGCTCCCGGACTAGAACAGATATTCCCCCAGGCCCCAGATAGGCTCCTAGCCCTTCTAAGTTTCTGGCTGCTCTAGGGAAGGCCCCAGATAGGGACGCTTCCCTCAGTATTAGTGAATGTTGCTGCGCTGGTGAAAGGAGCAGTGCGGTGTGCGCAGCTTGCAGTTTCGGATAAGACCAACAGTACATCAATAGACTATTACAGGGACACACTCCAGCTGGAGCCCCCACAGAGGTGGACCGGACGCATCAGGAGCTGCGGCTTCGTGGAGACCTTCGTCGTGGGATCAGGCGGGTCTCTAGTGGCATTCAGCGGTATCCGAGTACTGGAGTGCCCGTGGGAGGTAAAGTGCACCAACGGTCCACAGGGGTAGCGCTACTCCCTACACTTGGGTGGGACTGATTCATTTGGGGAAGGACACCAGGGATATTGGTGCCAAGCACCCTATGTACTTTGAGGGACACTCATCCTGTGTTGTCTTATTGTATGGTGTGATATATATATATTGCATGGTACCGTTATATTGTTTATATGTCAGTAAATACGTTATTATATTCTCTGTATGTGTTTACTGACTATGGGTTCCTGGGAGGGGTAATCCTATTACATTAGGATCGCTATCAGGCTGAGGCGCTGTGTATCCACGAACGTGATCACCCCAGGCTCCAAGTGGCGGAGGATCAGGCCTTCTGTAAGCCACACTCGGTCAATGGCAGCACAGGTAGTTTCCCTAGACAAAGGGGGAAAGGGGCTACATTTGTATTCACTTTGCAACACAATCAGAGTGACACTATGCACCATATTTATTTTGTACTATATATTTTGTTGTCATTAGTACTCTGGTAGGAAAGGCTGAATTTGTGTGTTTTTTCTTGTAATGTATAAAAACTGATATTGGTATTGATTTTTGGTTGGGCTTTTGTTGGCCATATATGGCCTTGGGAAGGTAGCGCAATGCCTTTAGTTTTACGGCTCGGGTTGCGCTAACCTTTGGCTTAAGGATTGATACATTTAAGCCAGAGGCTGTCATATTTTAAATCCAAATACTTTGTCGGACTGGTTATTTTGGTTTTGGGTGGGACATCTTGTTTTTAAGGTATATTGCGAAATTCAGCTATCATGTGTAGCAGGGATTTACTCTGACCTATGGGTTGTGCTCACTCAGTTCTTAGACCTTGTTACTGGTTCAGTGTGGTGGCCATCTTGGGAGGGGCATGACATTTGTGACCTTATCTGCCTGTGTTGCACAGGAAGTGTTAGTTCCTGGAAGGGAGGGGAAGGCATAGGATGCACTAGAGGCCATGTTAGGCTCTCACAAGCATAGGCCAGTCCCATTAGGCCCCAGATAGGTCCCTGAGCCACTTTTAGTTTGTGACTGTAGGGTGGCCCTATAGTGCTAGATCCTGTTATTACATACAGTAGACTGAGATCTGAAAGCTTGCAGTCAGTATCCAGGGACACCGTGCTGCAGTGCTATTTGTGAAGAGTGAGTGGATAGTTGGCCGAGACCGCTGCGGGGGACAATTAGTCTGTCTCTTCAGGAAGTCAGGCCACAGCTCACAAGCTCCAAAAAGGTACAAGGGCAGCATCATATTGGTTCAAGGGATAGCGCTACTCCCAACTCTTCAAGGGCCCCACTGGTGCACCAATAGTGGGAGGACATACAGGGTACCCTTGGGTGGGAGAGTGTCACTGACAACTCCTGGGCTGGAGACAGTGGGATCACATTGCTATGTGCATGAGCACATGTAAGTTTATGTAATTAATGTTCTAGTGTGTATATAGTAGGCTTGTTACTTGTGTTTTGCAAAGTTATATATATTGTTCACTCCATTGCCATGTGCGTGTCTATTCGTCCTAATTACTAACAGGTGACCACCAAGTACACCGCAATGGTGGGAATACCCGGGAAAAGGGTGCTACACGTTAATCCTATGCATGTAACGGAAAACAAACAGAATAAATCTCTCGTAGGGGCACCTCGATGGTGGCAAAATACAAAAGTATGCATAATGAAAGGCTCTTTTTCTTGAGTTGTGTGCAAGATGACCGTCACTCCATCCTTTGTGGCAATCAATTTGAATGGAAATCCCCAATTATATTTCACTCCACTGGCAGCAAGAGGTGGGGACATTTCTTTCAATTCTGTCTGCTTTCTTCAGATTTCTGGGGAAAGATTTTGGAATAATTGGATAATGGGTTTTTCAAAAGAAATGAAAATGTCTGGTTTGGCAGCTTGTAGGAGATGACACTTATTAGTATAATAGTGTAGACATATTATAACGTCTCTTGTAGAATATCTGCCCCTGGCTTAGTGTTTAGGGTACGATTGCCTCTGACGAGTATCTGGTCCCCCTGATTGCCATCTCCCAAAATATTGGCAAACAGTCTCTGGTGAAAGGGTTGCAGATTTACCTATGAGATATTCTCTGATATCCCCTTAAAAGTTCTGCGTCTATTATCCAGATCTTCTATATGATTGTGTAGTGGTGGTTCTGTCTTGTTCTGTTGATTTTTGTAAGAAAACTGAAGCAATACAAGAATCTTTAGCTTCTTCTAAATCAACGACTGTCACTGATTTGAGTGAGATCCTGTTTGATGCTAATTTCAGCATTAAGACACTTTGTAGTTGATCCCACATTACAGGAAAACAAAAATATGGGGTAGAGGACCCCAATCACCCGGTGCTGCAGAGCTTTGTATTAACCCACAATGATAAAAAATGAGTATATCTACACTACCGGCACACTTTAATGCTCATCGGCCAGATCCGCAAGCCGGGAGATTTCCCGGCTTGCTAGTGGCCGCCCCTCGGCGTGCCGCGCCGCGTCATCGGGAGCCTGCGCCCCCTGCACGCGCGTCCAGCGATGTGGTAGACAGCGGCAGGGGGTTCCGGGGCACCCGGCGGACCCGGCAGCGGGAGGGAGAGCGCCCCGATCGGAGGGCGCTCTTCCGCTGCTTCGGCGCGCGCCCGTCACCCTCCGGCACGCGCCAGGCTACTGCTGCGGCCGAGAACGGGCAAATGCTCGAATAAACTCGGCCGCAGCAGTAGCTGCATTTGAACCGGATCACTTGGTGTGATAATGCATGCTTGAGGCTGTATGCATGAAACCCCTAGATGGCACCAGGTATGGCAGAGATATGCAGAGTTGTGAGGGGGGAGTCTTTAAACCCCCCCTTGACCTCTCCAGTCTCTCTGAACTGAATAAACCTATGTGCCTGGGGCAGCTCTCATGGGGCAGCAATTGTACTCACATATATATGAACGCCGGTTCTGTGTGCTCCAAGCTGATATAACAAGTAGAGAAAGTGTACCTGTTCCGGTGAGGAGAGGCAATTCAGCGGGCACCACGAAGCAGGAGAAAAAAGTTGCTGAAGCTGGACTGTGCTGTATAACAATTCCTTTAATAAAGCATGGTTAAAAAGAGGGGGGACGCATACCCCTGCGCCTCTAACGCGTTTCACCCAGAGATTGGGCTTTTTCAAAGAGTAACATTACCCGTGTGCATGGCACTGATATACCGGAAGTAAACCGGATGTGACGCCATCCAGCCAATGGGCTGTAAGTATGTCGCGAGCGGCATGATGGGAAACCAAGCTCAATGCCTGACGGCGCTCACACGGAGTAAACCGGATGTGACGTCATCCAGCCAATGAGCTTATGGCATGCCGCAAGCTGCATGATGGGATACTGAGTCCCGGCTGGATGACAATCGCGCGGCACCCATAGGCATCAGTGTCATGCGCAGTTGGGACTGAGACGTTAAAAACAAAAATAGTAAAGAACATTTAAGCAATCTACATGTTAAATAAAGTATGACAATACAATTCATAGTGTTAATAAAGTACAAAAGATATGAAAACATACATTTCATAGAATATATATATATATTGTTGTAGAAAAAAAATAATAAGAGTAATAATAATTAAAGACAAGTAATGGCAAAAGGTAATGGGCATTTCCAATATCTAATAGTTAATATTCCAATGATATTAAGACATACACTTAGTACATTTGTATTATAATTAGTACAGTTTGTTAGTATCATTGTTCAATCAAATAGTAATCAATTGCAATTAGAGAATTTAGAGATATAATGACATCAGTGCGATTTATGCAATATAACCAGACTAACAAAACATTACATGATTCAGCGTAATATTAATAATCAAATTCATCATTGTTGATAATAGAATGCACCAGTGTGAACATTGCAGATCTCGTTTGATGAAGGGAAGTGGAAGGGTGAAAGGAAGGAGAAGGGGGGAAAAGAGGGGAAGGGGGGGGAAGGCAAAGGGGGAAAGGGGGGGGGGGAAGGGGAAGGGAGAAGGTAAAAGGGGAAGGAAAAAGGGGAAAGGGAGGGAAGGGAGGGGGACATTGAATTAGTATATTATCAAAATATATTGTAATCATGTATAAACATATGGACTCGAGTAAGTGAGCAAAAACATGCTGATAGGCAACTCTTCATTAGTCACAAAATCTGAGGACCAAATATAGAATATATTAACATATATATAACATATATATATAACATATATAATGCGTTGATGTATTGGCATGCTTTGCAGTTCTGGCACTTGTGCATGCCCTTTGGTGGAGGTGTTAGCCAGGTCGATAATGTAGGGCGTTTAAAATGACTATGCACAAGACCATCCTGCAAATTAGCAGATCTCCTGCTAGTGATACTGGGAGTACCTTTTAGTATTTTAACAAGGTCATCATCAGATCTTAAGATGTACCAATGTTTCATAAAAATCTTCTTGATCTCATGCCACCTATAATTATAGGTTCCAATGCAGCGAACCTGTGTATTAGGTGGTTTCATATTTGGGCCCAGTAATTGTGCTCTATCACTGTCTCTAGCGCGATGATATGCGTTTTTCAATGTAGACATTGAGTATCCCCTATTTAAGAACCGCTCTTTCAGGTCCAATTAAAGCCAAAGTGGTATCACTGCTTTTGCTAAGTACTATTAGGCATCAGCATACCTTACTATATACCTTGGCTATCTATCATCTCCTCACTCCCTCCCGCCACAGTACATTATATGTAGTTAATATTATCACTTTATGTTAAGAACCTATTTTATTCTATTTACCTATTAAATGTTAAGTTTTAATGCCTAGGAGTGCACTTCCAAAATGAGCTTCTAGTTGCTAAGTGGTGGCAATAAATATGTCTTCACTTCTCAGCTGTAGTTAATTCTAGTATATTCAGCTCATCAGTTGCACCCACCGTCAATCTTGAAGGTTTAGGCACAACCACATTACTATTACACCATTTGATTTAGTGAGCATTATATTTTTGTTTTTGTTTTTCATTAAACATAATTATGCCCCTTTACAAAGCATTAGTAAGACCTCACCTTAAATATGGAGTACAATTTTTGGCACCAATCCTAAGAAAAGGCATTATGGAACTAGAGAGAGTGCAGAGAAGAGCCACCAAATTAATAAAGGGGATGGACAATCTAACTTATGAGGAAAGGCTAGCTAAATTAGATTTATTTACATTAGAAAAGAGGCGTCTAAGAGGGGATATGATGACTATATACAAATATATTCGGGGACAATACAAGGAGCTTTCAAAAGACCTATTCATCCCACGGGCAGTACAAAGGACTCAGGGCCATCCCTTAAGGTTGAAGTAAAGGAGATTTCACCAGCAACAAAGGAAAGGGTTCTTTACAGTAAGGGCAGTTAAAATGTGGAATTCATTACCCATGGAGACTGTGATGGCAGATACAATAGATTTGTTTAAAAAAAAAGGTTGGACATCTTTTTAGATAGGAAAGGAATACAGGGATATACCAAATAAGTACTGGTATACATGGGAAATATGTTCATCCAGGGATTAATCCGATTGCCAATTCTTGGAGTCAGGAAGGAATTTATTTTTCCCCTTATGAGACATTATTGGATGATATGACTCTGGGGGGTTTTGTTTGCCTTCCTCTGGATCAATAAGTAAGTATAGATAAAGGATAAAGTATCTGTTGTCTAAATTTAGCATAGGTTGAACTTGATGGACGTACGTCTTTTTTCAACCTCATCATCTATGTAACTATGTAACATTTAAATCTGCGTTGGTTGGAATTGGTGAGAAAATCTTTTCTAGTAATAGTGTTATCTGGAGTCATAGCTCCTTCATATTCCCCTGTCTCTGCCTCTAAGGCAGCGCTGTGTGCTGGAGAAATGCTGAGGGTAGATCGGTGCAATGTCTCAAAAATTTGTCATATCGAACACTTTTTTTTAATTGCATCTAAGTAGTTTAAATAACTTTGCCCACTATTAATGCAATTTTTTGCGTAAATATTATATCTTAATATAGCTGTAATAATCCTGCAGTTGGGTAGCCACGCCCCTGCTCCCTTCCCTTTTAACTTGGGCAGTTATTATACATATTTGTCATTTCATTAGGATGTTACTGTATGTGCTGATTTGGGGTTTCAAAGAATTAGTGGGATTTGAAAACATGGATCCTTTTTTCTGGAACCTGATTTCAACCCAAAAGTCACCCTATTACCTCAATTCACTCCCAGAGGAGCAATAAGTTGCAGGCCCTACAGCAAATAGTTTTAAGGGACATTAGGTTTGCTGAATTTGTGGGGTAAGCTGTGTTCTGCTTAATTTGCCATTCTCCTCGACTTTTGTTTTAACTCCTTCGTGTCACTCTTTACAGTGGAGAGAACCATGTCTGACGAGCTTGGAAGGCTTGCAAGTGTCACGTTTTATTCTTTAACATTTTTAGTGTGCTGTAAATTCAACATACACAAAATTCTACATACATATGCATTTTTGCATATACAGTATTTGTGTATGCTCAGTAGGGAACTGTCGCGGCCGAGTTTATTCTTACCTTTACCTGGTCTCGACCGCGACAGTAACCGGGCGCGCGCCGGGATGTCCCATGCGCGCGCCGAAGCCTCGGAGAAGCAGTCCTCTGATCGGGGCTTCACCCTCCCCTCTCCGGGTCCGCCGGGTCCCCCGGAACCCCCCACCGCCGTCCCCCACATCGCGGGACACCAGGGCTCCCTCGGGGAGCCCTGGGCACGCGTGCATGGGGCGCAGGCACCCGATGAAGCGTGACCGCGCAGCACGCCGAGGGGATTTGGCTAGCAAGCCGGGAAATCTCCCGGCTTGCGGAACTAGCCAACTAAGATTAAAACGTGTCGCCAGTGTATGTCTGTTTCTATATTCGTATAAGCAGATCAGAATATAGAAGTGTGTGTATCTGTGTAACTATGCAGAGCAATATACTGCATATTAGAGCAGTATGTATATCTTCGTCCTGCTTGTGTGTTAAGAGCAGTGTGTGTATATGTAAAGTATGTGATTAATAAACAGCAAACCCCATGAGAAATAATGGAATCTAATATATAACTCACAATCCTATAATACAGGCAGACGTGTCTGCATCTGGATTGCAACTTCCCAAAAAATAGAAGGAAAAATGTGTAGCCAGGACTGTTTTTCTGCCTACCACTCTGCCCTCACTGGCCGTAAGCGTTGGTAAGAGCAGGTCTGCCAGTGGTAATCATGGGTTTTCCCCACTCCCTGCAGTACCCTTGGGTTGCAGGCGAAGGAGGTGGAACTAGGCCTGAGTATATCCAATCCTGGATCAGACCTGGTACCCTGCTCCTGGCTGTACTTAAGGGGTATTGCCGCCCAAATTTAGTAGTGCCAGGTCACACACAGCAGAGTGCCTGAGCATTCGGCCTTCTCTGTTTCTCTTCCCCTCGGGGGAGAGTGAGTGTGGACCTTTCCTCTGCTAGAGGGGCAGGGAAGAGCTATGACAGCTGCTGGGGCCCTTGACCCCTAGTGGATGTCCAGGGACCATCCTACAGCTGGGTAGCCGACTCAGAGACTGTGTTGGGCAAACAACTGCCGTGCTTGTGAGTGTGGACCCCAATAAAACCGTTCCTGTTCATATACCTTCTGTGTGATCTTACTGTCAGAAGAGGGAGTATTTCTTTTTTTTGTTTCAATTTTTTTATTGTTTTTCGAGAGAATGACATCATATAACATGTTTTAACATACATCTGTTACAACTTCAGTGTATAAAAAGAAAAAAATTAAACATTATATCACAACATAAATAATACTCTTGTTGTCTTCTTTTCTTATATATTAACTTACATCTTTTGAGTTCTACAAAACATTTGTTATATTTATTTATTTATTTTTTGAAATTTTAACAACCTATTGAGGAAGCAGCCGCTTCCGGACATCTCTGTCGGAGAAAATCAAGGATAGTGAAGAGAGAAGAGGGAGTATTTCTACCGTAGGAGATTGCCTCCATTCACCTAGAGCCTACGGCAGATGGAGGCGCTGCTAGAGAACCATGTGGGGTAAGTACCCCAGAAACCTGTCCTGTGTCCCCACAAACATCGGCAGACGACTCAGCCCTCCTGCTTACTAGCATGCACCACACCACACATGCTGTAATGGCAGAATCTCCCATCGGGTGGGGGAAACACCGTTACAAATGAATAAAGAAAAGTATAAAAATGGTTGTTTCAGGATAAAGAGACACGTGATATTTGCAATATATTGTATTGAGGATTCCTTATTAAAAGGTGTCATTCTTGATTAATGCAGATTTTAACGTTTTATTATTGTTTATTATTTTCTCCCCTAGATAATGACTTTGAAGATAAATTGTATGTATTTAGAAATGATCGTCCCATAGAAGGTGATAATCACCTACACTGACCTTAAAAGAACATGTCACTGGTATAAGTGCACTTTGGTCCTATGCCAGGCTGCATGTTATTGAGCCTAAAATCTGCACATTACTTCATGTTTGCTTTTTCTTTTTGTAGTAAACAGGAGGAAGTGATTGCAGCGGCATAGACGACAAGGGAGGAGTTAGAAGAACTTGTAAAATATTTCAAATTCCTGTTTAACCAGGACATATCGGGAATCCAAATTCAGTCGCAATCCCACAAAGTGGTGTTATATGCGGATTATGTTATTCTGACATTATCGCGACCTCTTGCCTCACTACCCAACCTCTTCAACCTGCTAGGGAAATTTAACAGGGTGTCGGGATTTAAAATTAACCAATCCAAATCTGAAGCCCTTAATATAAATATCCCAAAGCAAATGGAAACATTAATAGAGATTAATTTCAATTTCAATTGGCAGCCCAAAGCTATCAAATATTTAGGGGTAAATATCACAAAACATTTCACATCGCTATATATGGCAAATTATCCTAAACTCTTGCAGTCCTTGAGAAGAGACATGAGGGAGTGGTCCTCGTACGGAATCTCATGGATTGGAAGAATTTACAGCGTTAAAATGAATTTTCTACCTCATATTCTATATTTCTTTCAGACTCTTCTGATCCCAGTAGTTACCGCAGACATTTTGTCCATACAATCTCAGATTTCAAAATGTATCTGGAAGAATAAGAAACCACGTATTAAAGCGAGAATTCTTCAAAGACCTAAGGCGGCTGGGTGGTTGGCGGTACCTTGCTTGCTCTCATATTACAAAGCGGCTCAATTATGTAAAATTATACAGTGGCACATAGACCCTGGCATGCGGAGATGGGTGGCTTTAGAGAGCAAACCATGCGCCCCATTGGAACTCTGTAACCTAATTTGGTACCCCAAATCTATCCTTAAAGCACTAAACAAACCGCTCTCCTCGATGCTCAATTAATTCGCAATCTGGGAGGACTCCAAATTTAAATGCTTGTTGACT
The DNA here is from genome assembly GCF_040206685.1 of Ascaphus truei. Lineage (NCBI taxonomy): Eukaryota > Metazoa > Chordata > Amphibia > Anura > Ascaphidae > Ascaphus > Ascaphus truei. Next base: position 45,757,287 of record NC_134483.1, on the reverse strand, counting down.
ACTAGGCATTCCCTGATGGCCCCTCAATATGGCAACCCTAAATTTGGCTCCAGGGCTAGATAGTAAGCATTTTTACATTTGGAGACAACAGGGGTTTGGGAGACTGAAGGATTGAGGGTAGAATCACCATTCGAACAGATTAAATCAGAAAAAGATATCCCTAACACAGAATTTTTTAGGTACCTCCAAATCCGGGCATTTTATAACAAACACCCGGCACGTCCACCGCTGACGAATTTCGCAATGCTCTGTGTTGGGTAACGACACCCAGGGACTAACATCTAGAATGTATGGAGAAGTGATCAGTTTGGGTAAAGACTATCCACGGAAATTACATTTCATGGCCCATTGGGAGTCGGACTTGGACGTGGCTTTACAGGACGAGGAATGGATTGAGATATTCAATGCAGCGGCCAAAAGTTCCATATGGACGACATTGAAAGAGAACACATATAAGGTATTAATGAGGTGGGACCTCACTTCAGTAAAACTGTCTAAATTTGTCCTGGGTTACTCCCCCTTGTGTCCTGAAACCAGTGCCACAGCTGCATGGCCACCTGCCACTCACACATCACATTCAAGCACGTTGCTTGATAGTAATCCTGAATTTACAACAGGCCCAGACTGCCCTCTTCTGTTCTACGGTATAATATTGATATCTTACTCCGGGGAGTCTTACTCTATCACACAAATTGATTTATAATTTTTTGTAAAAAAGTCATTGGTATATTAGTTGAGAGGTATTGAAATAAATATAAAATTCTTGGGAGAATATTCATCTTAATGGAGTTAATTCTTCCAAACCATGAGATGGTGTATGACCCCCATTATTCAAAGTCTTTCTGTATGGAAGTGAGGAGGGAAGGGTAATTTGCCTCAAATAAGTCCTCTTTTTAGAGGGGTGATATTAATTCCCAAATACATCATGTGAGAATGGATCTATTTAAAGGGAAAGTTCAGTTTCAATCATGAGTGTTTTGTGAGATTCCATGCCTGCGATTTGGAAAAATGTATCCTGAATTTAGAGAGTTCCCCGAATAATTCAATTTCCTTCATAATGTTTGGAACAGAGATAACGGATTGGTAATTGTCAAAAGTACATCATCTGCGTATAATCCTATTTTATGATGTGTATCTCCACGAACTATACTTGATATATCTGGGTTATTCCGTATTCTGTGTTCCAGTGGTTCCATTATGAGGGCAAAAATTAAGGGGGAAAAAGGTCAACCTTGTTGTTTACCGTTTGATATAAAAAAAGGTTTCAGAGTGCTCCATTTATTCTAACTATCTGAGGGATGTGTATAGTGACAGTAACCAATTTTAAAAAATCATGCCTAAGCCCAAATTTGCTAGGACAGAATGCATACATTTCCAGTGTATTTGGTCAAATGCTTTCATGGCATCAAGGGATAGACGCATGGATGGGACTGTCATCATGTTTACATTTGTGAATTAGATAAATTACGCTTCTTGTGTTGTTACTTGTTTGTGATCCTGGAATGATCCCAGCCTGATCCAAATTAATTAGCGAGGGGAGAATTTAATTTAGTCTGTTTACTAAAATCTTAGAGAAAATATTAAGGCCTGAATTGAGTAGAGAAATTGGTCTATAAGGCCAGTTCCCCAGTGGCCCTCAATGGGGCAGGCCAAGGGAAGACAAGAATTTTGTTGTGCAGCGACGCGGTCACGTGCTCAGCGGGCAGCCAATGGAAGGGCAGATATGCCTCGCCCCCTCGCGCATCACATCGCTCCCCTACAGACCGCAGATGTAATCTTGCACGTGCGCATCCAGCAGTGAGTAGAGTTACGGCCATCTTTACCTTATTTAAGCATTGCAGTGATGATTGCTTCATGCATTGTTATAGGGAGAATGTGTACTGTTCTAATAGTTAAATAGTCCAGTTAAATATTGCACTAAGATGAAGCCAAACTTTTTATAATAGAGATGGGTCATTCCGTCTGGGCGAGGTGGGTGTATTTAATTGTTTGATTACTGTGGTTATCTCAGCCTCTGTAATAGGTGGGTCCAGTCCTTCTGCCTGAGATGGGGATATGGTAAGTAGAGGGAATTTTTGTTAATACCAGTAGAGATTTCCCTCTCACCCAGGGTCCCACTCACTTTTGTTTTCTATGTTGCATAGTGAGGAGTAAAAGCAGAGGAATTCCTTTTTAATTATAGAGGGATCATGAGTTAGTTCACCTGTGTCTGTGTACAATTCCTGAAAATTATTTTGTATTTGTACGTTTCTCAATTTGTTTGCTAAAATATTTGCAGCCTGGTTTCCTTTTTCCTAATATTTTTATTTGATCCATAAAAGTGCTTTTCCACCTGTTGGGAGATGAGTAGGTTACATTTCACTCTGACATTCTGGCAGTTTGTTTCGTAGATCAGTACAGTGGCGGCCGCCTTTAACCTCCTGCGGCCGCCACCGCGGGATTTTTAAAAACGCGGGCAGATGCAGCGTTTTTTCGCTGTTTTCCGGCACCGCGGGCACTTTCAAAGTTAAACGCCATTAGTGTTTGTCTGATGCGGCCGACGCGTGGAAAACCCTGACACAAATTTAAAACATCCCCGCATTTTTACGGGTAAGTAGGATAGGAGGGGCAGCAGCAGTAGGTCTCCTTTCATATGCTGCTTGTATGTTTTGTAATTTTTTAGATAAAGACATTGTTTCCGCTTGTCTTTTTATCCTCTGGGTGGAGGCAATGCTAATAACTGCCTTATGGCCTTCCCATAGGGTAGCAATTGAAATATCTTTAGTGTCATTTACATTAAAATAACTAGATAAATTTCCTTCAATTGTTTGCATTATAAAACAGTCAAGTAGAAAATCATTGCTTTTCCATAGTCTGGGTTGATATTCCCCATTCTGAAGAGAAAAAATACTTCTATATGTGCATGGTCAGAACATGTGTTTTTGTTACTTCCTGCTGAGAGAAAACTACCAGTCTCTGATCAAAAAAAATATTTCGTATAATATGTACCGCCTTTAATGTGATATTCCCTTTAAAATGTAAAGATATGTATGTCTCAAAAAATACAATAAAAAAGATTGGGGGAAAAAAAATAAAAAAGAATGTAATCAATCCTTGAGTGTGTTTTGTGTGGGTATTGTATTGTGGATTTATTTATAAAGCGCCATTAATGTACATAGCGCTTCACGTGGTAATCAAATAATTAACAGATAATATAAATAACAGGTCATGGGAATAAGTGCTTCAGACATAAAAGTAACATTAAGGAAGAGGAGTCCCTGCCCCGAGGAGCTTACAGTCTAATTGTTAGGTAGGGAGAACGTACAGAGACAGTAGGAGGGAGTTCTGGTAAGTGCGTCTGCAGGGGCCAAACTTTATGTATCATGTGTTCAGAATATCCACAGTGCTATTCATATGCTTCTTTAAGCAAGTGTGTCTTAAGGTGGGTCTTAAAGGTGGATAGAGAGGGTGCTAGTCGGGTACCGAGGGGAAGGGCATTCCAGAGGTGTGGGGCAGCCAGTGAAAAAGGTTTAAGGCGGAGAGGGCTTTAGATACAAAGGGGGTAGAAAGAAGACTTCCTTGAGAAGAACGCAAGAGTCTGGATGGTGCATAACGAGAAATTAGGGATGAGATGTAAGGAGGGGCAGAAGAGTGTAAAGCTTTAAAAGTGAGGAGAAGAATGGAGTGTGAGATGCGGGATTTGATTGGAAGCCAGGAGAGGGATTTCATGAGGGGAGATGCTGAGACAGATCTAGGAAAGAGTAGAGTGATTCTGGCAGCAGCGTTTAGGATAGATTGTAGGGGAGACAGGTGAGAGGCAGGAAGGCCGGACAGCAGGTTACACTAATAGAGACGGGAGAGAATGATGGCCTGAGTCAGAGTTTTAGCAGTCGAGTGGGTGCAAATTAAAGCTATCATCTCTGGCAGAGGGATGACCAATCCTCCAACTGTCTAAGGGCTCACTCAGACAGACCGCTCCTTCAGCGTGCTTGCGTTCGCGCCCAGTGATCTCTGCTCAAACTGCAGGAGTTGGGTCGTTGCATTTGGGGGCGTGGCGGGGGACGTAACGCACACGTCACGGTGCTGGTTCGCCTTTATTGGCTGAACCAGCTCACGTAACGCGACAATAGCACAAAATTTCAATTTTATTTGTGGCGGCAAAATGTCGCAGCGACAACGCTGCACTTTGCCGCCGGTGGAGTTTTCAGTTTGAAAACTCCAACCGAACAATCATAAATTGCGACGGACGTCCGCACGCAAATAAGCGCAACGCGGCCTGTCTGAGCGTGGCCTAAGAGAGTATTCTGAGTCATGAGAGTTTTCACTGTAGTTGTGAGGTTTTTAGTTTGCGTTTGGTTTGCACATGGTGTCTAAGAGCAGGTTCATGAGAGAATTAAAATCTTTTCCTAAAATCAGAAATCTTTCTCTGGCTTCATATTGGAATGGAATATTTTTAGGGAAAAGAATAGTAACTCCATGTTTCTTAATTCTTGAAGATGAGAAATATCATTGAGTGTAATTCCTATGAATTTAATAACTTTCTGTTTAGGAAAATGGGTCTCCTGAGCAAAGGCCACATCTGCCTTTAATCTTTTAAATTCAGATACACCTGGTCTCCTTTTGCTATGTGAATTTTGCCCCTTTGCATTAATAGATATAATTTTAGTGGCCATCATCTGTTTACCAACTAGAACAGGCAAATGTATGAGGGCAGGCAGGTAAGTGCAGCCGCAGCACGCTGACTTACATAGGGGGCATGAGAGAGTCTGACCAGGGTCATGTAAGTCTCATCTATCCCATCTCACAATCCTCTCTGGAAAAAAAAACTAGACGTTTAAATAATAAAAAGAGAGAACCATGAACAACATTTGTCACGTAGGTGACTGTCTTAGTGCAGGTAGTTGCATCAGGAAAAGACATAATATGCATAAACATTTTTATTTGGTGAATAATTGTATAGAAATTAAATTGGGAAGGTGTAATTTATGGGGAGATTATTTAATTTTAGTTGTGTGAACATTATGAATCAATAATCTGAAATTTTGAAATCTAACAAGTATACAAAAACAGTAATTCAATAACATCCCTGCATGTGGGTGACTATATACATATGGTTAAAATGTAAAGTATAATCCTACTGTATGTTTTATCAAGAATAGTGGCAAGTCAAGGTACATGTATATATCAATCATTTATAGTACACAATCTGCTGGAACAAGTGTGTCAATGTATGTGCTACAGCAGAACTGCACACAGGAGGTCAGTGTGGGTTGCACACACAAACAGTTTATATATACATATGGTATTAATGCAAAGGAAATACCATACCTCACATGTGGTATATAATGGCAAATATAATACAGCAGTGTGTGCCATCTCAGCACTCAATATTACCTTCATAGGAGTCCAAAGCTCTGCCTATAAATGCAGCAGCAATTATTAAACTATGTGGGAAATACAAGTGCTCTCATATGTTTCTGTTAAGTTCTCAGTTATACTGAAATACTTCATTACTTTCTTCCAAGCACACTTGCTGGACACAGCTAAGTATAAAACAAACTTATTTCTTTGATATAACAGAGTATTTAGTGAGTTGTCTCGGGAGCTGCATAGAGCTGTGTCTTTCTGCCACAACAACAGGTTAGAACTGCTCTTTCCAAAATGGCTGCGATGCACGTGCCTCAGTCATTTCTCTTAAAGGTACAGTACTTGCTTTCACTGATTAAGGACATCACAGTTTCCCTGCATGTGAGTAACTGTGCATGTGAGGCATAATCTTATAAATGTTTATCCAGAATAATTAAAAGTCAAGGGACATAAATATGAAGCATTTATCATACACAGTCTACCAGCACAGGGAGTATATAGTCATTATGTGCTCCAGCAGCAGTTTATACATTAGCTGTGAGTTAATAAATCAGGGTGGGAAGCTTTACATATGGAATGTGCAGGAGAGCTTTGTCATTTGCAATTTGGGATAAGTGGGCGGAGCTAAAATGACAGTTGGGCTAACTGACAGTGTCAACCATTTTAGGTTAACACCAAGAGATGAGTTTCCCTCCCACACATTTATGATTAACATAAATGGGTGGGAAGGAAACTCATTTACCTTGGTGTTAACCTAAAATAGTTGACACTTACTCTGTCAGTTAGCCCAACTATCATTTTTTTATATATATATAATGTATATTTTATCTTAATTGTCATGTTTTATTTAAAAAGATATATATATATATATATATATATATATATGTAGCCAGGTCTCCCTTTCTATTGCGGACCCCCCCTCCTCTTACTCGCTGCGGCCGTTCGCGGGGAGGTGTGGGGGCATGTGCGCGAGCAGCACGCTGTTCCCTGACGCGGCCGGTTGCCGGGGACGCACGCGGGCCGTTGCTAGGGCCGCGGTCGCGTTGCCGAGGTCCCGGCGGTTCGCGGTGCAGGGCGCCGCCATTGCGCATTGTCTCGCGCATGCGCAGTGAGAGCCAGGCGCCGGGAGGACCCCAAACAGCTCGCGCATGCGCAGGGATGAGCCTGCGAAACCCTAGCCTACCAGGGAAGGCTCTAAGCAGGGACTACGAGTCCCATGAGCCTCTGCACACCCCACGTGACCCCAGGGAGCCAATAGGGCTTAGGATCTCCATGCAGGGGGAGAATAGATACATTTCGCGCACTGAGCCCACGCTAGTCAGTTGGAGCTGGGAGCAAGAAGGGGAAGGAAGGGTGTAGGGAGCGAGTGAAGCTCCTGCACCAGGTAAGGTTCCCCAGGTCCCAAACAGGCACAACTCCCCACCAGGTTAGTGGGTAATTAATAAGGGATGGCCCCAGGTTAGGGACCCTGCCCTTAGGTTCGTGTGTGTGCGTCTTGTCAGTGTCACGGCTGTCAGTGCTGTGAGTGCTGACAAGAGGGCATTGTGTGTGTGCGTCTTGTCAGTGTCACGGCTGTCAGTGCTGTGAGTGCTGACAAGAGGGCATTGTGTGTGTGCAGCGCGTTCGCTGCAGGCACCAAGAAGGTTGCAGTACGTTGCTGCAGGTGTTGAGTAGTAGGTAGAAGTTAGTCAGAGGGGACCCGGGTGGTACGGGAGAGGTAGTGTGGGTGCAGGGGGTCAGTGTCCCACCTGCATAGGACAGGCACCCCGTAGGCCCCTAGGAGTTTCCCCTGAAGACACTTAAGGTTGCTGTACTGTAGGGACGGCCTATAGTAGCAGCGATCATCACCTTAGTTCACCGAGTCAGTTAGGGACATAGCGGACGCTGCGGTTCCTTCCAGAGGTTTGGGCTCAGACCTCCGCTGCCGCTGCAGAGGCTTTCCGCATGGGATCGTCCTGGATGGTGGTTCCGGTGTTCTTCTCTCATCGGATCCTTTGTGAAGCCAGTTGCAGGCCCGAGCACGCAGGTAATTCTTATCTACAAGTGCACCAACGATCCTATTAGTTTCATTAGTGACTGCGCAATCACACATATCCTCTCTCTGTAAGAGTGCGGGACATTGTGTGGGGATTACTGGACACGGGGTGGGATCACCCGGTGTAGGGGGGAGCGTCCTGCGAGACGCAGTATTCAGTGTCTCCTCTAGAGAGGGACACCTGTTGATTATTGTTCTGTTGATGTTATATGCCCAAGTATGTTTCCTATGCCCGAGTAAAAGCATTATTGGTTATTACACATACGGTGTGCTGAGTATTTGTATGTGTCCTGCGAGGAACAATTCCCGCTCTGCTGGGAACCATCGCAGGTGGAGGCGCTGCACCGAGTACAGGGTTACTCCTAATATAATTGCCCCAGGTTCCCCGTGGCGGAAGCTCAGCCCTCCTGTGAGCCTAACAGGTAACGCACCACACCTGGTAATTGTAGGTTCTCCACACTCATACTATATCTGCTATTGGGTGGGGGGGAATACCCGTTACATTTGGAGGAGCTGCTGAGATTTATTTATTTATAAAATATTTTACCAGGAAGTAATACATTGAGAGTTACCTCTCGTTTTCAAGTATGTCCTGGGCACAGAGTTAAGACAAATAATACATGTTTACAAATACAGTTACATAAATGAACAGGGTATACATTATATACAAGACATTGCATGCACAGTTAAAGAAAATATATGTTATGGGCGTATGAAACAGTTACAGACCAGATTAAAATGTGAGACAGCTTTACATTTGAAAGAATTTAAACTGGTGGTGTATGTGAGAGTCTCTGGTAGGTTGTTCCAGTTTTGGGGTGCACGGTAAGAGAAGGAGGAACGGCCGGATACTTTGTTGAACCTTGGGACCATGAACAGTCTTTTGGAGTCTGATCTCAGGTGATAAGTGCTGCATGTGGTAGGGGTGAGGAGCTTGTTCAGATAGCTGGGTAGCTTGCCCATAAAGAATTTAAAGGCAAGACAGGAAAGGGGAACTTTGCGCCTAGACTCTAGTGACGACCAATCTAGTTCTTTGAGCATTTCACAGTGATGTGTGTTGTAGTTGCATTGGAGAACAAAACGACAAATTGAATTGTAGAGGGTGTCAAGTTTGCAAAGGTGGTTTTGAGGTGCCGTGCCATATACTATGTCTCCATAGTCAATAATTGGCATTAGCATCTGCTGTGCGATACGCTTTCTGACCAGGAGACTTAGGGAGGATTTGTTCCTGTAAAGTACCCCTAGTTTGGCATAGGTCTTGGTTGTCAGGGTATCAATGTGCATTCCGAATGTTAAGTGGGAGTCAAACCATAAGCTCAGGTATTTAAAACTAGTGACAGGGGTTAGGGTGGTGTTAGCGTTGGTTCTAATATGTGATGCTACACAGTTGGCTACTGCGGCCGTGACACAGGACTCATTTATTGATCAGAGATGCACTATATTAGAGCCCCTGAGGAAGTAGAGTGACATCTACAAAACGCATAGGGCTAGTGGCATAGCCACTGTTGGACTGGCTTTGGACGTTTACGGTCATTTGGCATTGGAGCCCTGCTTTCCCTTCAGCCTGCCAGCTGTCCCTTTAAGGCCACGGGTACTATCGCGCGCGGGCGCGCAGAGACTTCCCGTTTGCCCCGGAGGAGGAAGTGAGGCGTGTGTCTACACGCGGTGCAGAGCTGTGGACCCCGCACACCAGCCTCCACGGCCGGAGCTGTTCCGGCTACCATCGCAGGGACGGTCTGGAGCTTTAGCCGCAACGGAGCAGAGGCATCACCCGGCAGGGAGACCATCTGTATTTAGGACTTGTTCCTACCAGTGCGAGTTTAAGCCTTGCTGTCTGTAAGTAGGGCTCCAATTTTTGTGTCCCAGATGACCTGTGGTTCTTTGGATTTGCCAATGCTTGTCCTGACATAGTTCTTTTTAATAAATAGTTTTTTTTAATTGTCGCTAGGACTCTTAATTGTTTGTGTGTATTAGTGCAGTACTGCTCACCCTACAGTGTTGCGCTATGATTTTTGTTTGTTTGTGTTTTTCTGTTTTTCTCTTTGCATGGTCTGTCGAGCAAGTGTGCGGATCCCTTGAGGAGTTCAGGACATTCCACTGACAATTTGGCGCCATGCGGGGCACTGCGACTACACCCCACATCCATCTCGCCGGTAGAGAATACTTCATGTCGGTCCTCCAACTTGCCCCTCAGTCTCTCTCTCCACTCATCAGGCAGTCCAGAAGATCCAAAGTCGAAATCTAGACCTTCGTGGGAGTCTCAGGCTCGAGCGGAGTTGACGTGGAATGGTTCTTCTACCAAGATGACCGGATATATTCGACCCAATTTTTGTCCAGTATCTATAGCCATGGTAAAGGGGGACAGATTCTGCACTGACACATAAGTTCGACGAGGGATGGCTGATGTCCAATCACGAAATTCTAGTATTATTCTATACCCTCTTCGGACTTCCTCCTCGGGGGTGCTTTCCAAGGAGAAAAAATGCTCTGTGTCCTCTCGCTCGGTATAGGAACACCAGGCGGACATCCGCTGCATTCCTCCGGGCGGAATTTCGGTTAGGCCAGCTCGTCTGCAGAATAACATTCCATAACTATCGGGGGTAAATACCGTGGAGTCTTTGTCCATCTGGATAAGTTGTAGCTGAAGACTGGACATGGGTAATTCATTGGTCTCTGGTAGGTAGGCTTGAATGATGGCACGCACAATGTCTGCGTTAGTCCCTAGGATAATTGGGTATTTGGGTAGGTCCTGGGGTTCCGGACACACGAGGGCGTCCACTTCCATTCCCAGTGTTGAGCTGTTGGATCTCCAAGGACACCGTTACGATACCATCGATAGGGTAGTCTTCACTGCTCAAGCCCCTTACTTTCATATGTTCTGCCGACTTCAGCGGCCGCTTCTGAAGATGCTGATCATAGAACCCTTGATATATGATGGTCACTTGCGATCCTGTGTCCAGCAAGGCCGAGGAATAGATGCCATCCACTAACACGCGTATGAGGGCTACAGGTCCCACTCGAGAGTTCCCATTAAGGGGGAGTCATCCTCACCGGCAGTGGTTTGGGCTGGATCATTGGTCGACAGGAGCTCTTGTTGCGCAGGGGACGCCGAGACCTCTACGTCGGCGGTGTATACCCCACAGACCATAGCGCTAGGCAGGAACTTCTTGGGCGACGGGCTCCGGTCGCGGTGTTCTCCCAGACGGGAGTCGTAGGATATATGCCCTTTTCTTCCACACTTATAGCACGCCAGGTTACGTGACGGCGTTCAACGGTTGTAGGTAGGGGAGACCCTCCCGGAGTACTTCGGTCGATCTGACACTGTCTTGACTGGAGTATCCTCTTTCTTCTCGCTAGCTCCCTTGCTCTTGGGGGTGGAAGATCCTTTAGGTTTCTGAGGGGAATGAAGCAATAGATGAGCCTCGTGTTCATTAACTTGTTGTAATAACCCTGTGAACGTATGGGGGCTCCCTCGAGTGAGGTTATCACGAATCATGTTGGCAATGGGATGAGTGGGGCTGGAACCCCGCAGATATTGTTTACGAAGATACTCATCCATTTGGGAGGCCACGACGAATTTGTGGTGAAGCAGGGGTCCCAACGTTATCTGCACACGATGGATAAAGGCTGACAATTCTTCCCCTTCCTTTTGGGTGATAGCATAGTACTTGGCCCACAGGGCTCCATCGTCTTCCGCCACTCCATAGGCCTCCGTTAGGAATTCCACTATCATCCGGGAGGTACTGACCAGAGTAGAAGCTGGGGGTCACAAACACTCCATGATGCGCTGACGTTTGACAGCGTCGGTGCATGACCATTCTTCCATTACACCCCGGGTGTGCTCTTTCCAAGGCTCTATCCCATCTTCTCCCGTAGGCGTGGGGAGGGTTCCAGAGAAGGCCTTCAGTTTCCTATAATTTTGAGATTGAGAGGCCAGGGTTACCGCTTCGCCTAAAGGCGGTTAACTTGGCGGGGAAGCCAACTGGCTTATCTTTTCCGTAAGCTTTTGTAGCATATCTCTACATAGTTCCGCTTCCTCTGACGCACTGGAACCAGGGCAACTGAGTTCTGACCGGCAACTACCTGCTTCACTTTCTGGGTAGGTAACTGATACCGGTGTCTGACATTCTCCCCGGGGTACTTCGTTTTGTATTTCCCTTAACGGTTAGATGAATGGACTTCCGCCTGGTGGGAAATTAGGGAGCTGCAAGTACTGGGGGGCTGGTGGCTCCAGGACCACTAGGTCTTTGCGACAGTCAACGAGCAGAGTATTCCACTTGGAGTCTTTGTCTATTAGAACATCCACTAGACGGGCTTTAGAAAATCCAGGTAATTGCCTTAGTGCTGTTTGCAATGTCTCTAAAGGTAAGGCCATAGGTACTTGGCTTACGGCCACCACCCGCATCTGCCGTGCCCAGTCACGTACGCTCTGACGAGAGGGGAGAGTCATTCTTGACAGATATGTGTGAATTTAAATCTTGGGCACCCCAGGTCTTACTCTCAGCAGCTCCTCCAAATGTAGCCCTGTTTCCTTCTGAACACAGTTACTACCAATGCTGTCTAACCTGTTGGCTCGCAGGGCCTGAGCCTCTGCCACGGAGAGCCTGGGGCAATATATATATATATGTATATATATATATATATATATATATATATATATATATACCACGACTATTAAGGTTATGGTAGGTAAAAAAAGTGACTAAACCCTCCACAGTAAAGCATTTACAGCATTTACAGTTGCCATATATATATATATAGATAACCTATATATATATAGATAACCTCTTACCAAGTGCAGCGCCTCCACCTGTGACGGCTCCCAGCAGAGCGGGAGTTGTTCCTCACAGGACAATAATACAATACTACTCACACAACATATAAAAGAAACAGTAGCTTTACTGCGGTAACCACAACCATGCATGTCATTCCACTCAATGTTACTCTTCAAGGAGACACAATAACTAACGCGTCTCACAGGACGCGACCCTTCACCGTGTTCCCACACCGTGTCCAATACCCCACACCACAAACCCCCAAAGTAAGTGAATGTGTGTGACTGCGCAGCCACTTATATGAATGATATTATAGTTGGTGCACTTAATGGATGTTACCTGCAACCTCGGGCCTCCAAACAGACTTCGCAAAGGATCCGACGACGCAGATCTGCCTGTGGTACCTTCCGGGGCGATCCCACCCGGTTGGCTGATGATGTGCTTGAAGAGGTCTGGTCCCAAACCTCTGGGATGGTGACGTGACAGTCTCTAGGTCTTGACACTTCTCTCACTAATGTGACAGGTTCCTATTCTAGGGCCTGTCCCTGCATTAACTCTAACTGACTGTGACTCAGGGTGTATCTGGGCCTGGGTGTATTCGGGCCTAGTGTAGAGGCTACTTGCCTCTCTACACGCAGAGTTCCTACCTCTTCCCCTTCCCGGTCTTCTCTCCTAACGTGCTCCCCTGGGAAACCTCCTATATCTTCCTGCCAAGATCCTGTCGCCCTATTGGCTCCCTGGCGTCACCTGGTCTGGCTGAGGCTCATGGGACTCCCTGCTCTAAACCTCCTCTGGTTGGTCCGTGCTTCGCGCGCTACTGCCACCACTTGCTGCGCATGCGTGACCTTCTTCTGTTGCCGTCGCCTACGGGCCTAACGGCACAGCGAGAGTACCAAAATGGCAGCGCCCTGAACACTCTGGCCACCGCGGAGCCTCCGATGCACCGGAGCGCTCCCTGCACACTCTGCAACCTTCCCTTGTTCTCCCATTGCAGCGGAGATAAGGGTGAATCCGGGGGACCTGGCTACATATATATATATATATATACTGTAAATATTCCTGTATATTCATTTGCATGTCTTAGACAGGTCTGCAACCCTGTCTTTCACCATTATCACCCAGCAAACAGCACTTCCACTGCAGCAAGGGATTCTGGGAAATGACATGCAAATGAGCACACAGTGCCACTTTTTATCTCATGCTCACATTACATGAGCAACCCTTAGTCAATGCATGCTATATATATATATATATATATATATATACAAAAACAAAACAGAGAGCGCACGCCCCATAGTGTGATCCTGTACAGTTAATTGGGGAGGGGTAGGTGAGGGGGATTAAAAACACTTACAAAGTATAAGTGAAAATAAAGCAATTTGTGACAATGATATCACCACCGATGCAGGCCGTCCCGTGATGTCTTGGAATCCAACTGGAACCCTTGTGCTGTGCATCCGACAGTGTCCGTTCTTTTCCGCAATCAATTGAAGTCCTCCACGCAATGTGTCATCAGAGTAGGCCTCAATTCTAATCCTGCATGCTCCGGCCGTAAAGCACGCAGACAACGTGGTGACGTAATGTCGTAATTTTACATCCCTGACGCGTTTCGTCACAATACTGCAACTTTATCAAAGGGATTTGTACACGAACAGTAGTGGCTGGATATATATACTAGAGTGTCTGCGATTCAATTGGTGCATCAATTTGTGATACTTACGCCCCTACAAACGAGCCCAAATGTATGTAATTAGAAATATCGCTTGAATTTACTATTGATAATCAAATATGAATCGCAGAAAACCCAAGAAATATATTAATAATAATAGTATAACCACAAGATAAAATGATCCAAAATCACAATGAAAATTAATTATTTAAAACATCATTAAACATATACCACTAAATAAAATTCGGAGAAATAGTTAATATATGATATATTCAATAAACCTATAGTAATTGTTAAAAAATGAAAATAATATAAAAACGAATACAATAAAAACCAATTGATCTCATAAATTTACATTCAATATTATAATTGGAAAGTATCAATCCTAAAGGTCTAAAATATATATATATATATATATATATATATATATATATATATATATATATCTGTGTGTTCTGACATTCAAAACTGCACACAAACATGATGATGACTAATACTGCATCAATGCATGATGAGCGCAAAATTCTATCTGCCCTAACACACAGATAGAGTAAAAAAGCGTTTTCCATACAGGATATTATTATGGTATAAAGGAAAGGGGAAGTGGAAGGGAAGGGTAGGGAAGGGTAGGGAAGGTGTGGGAAGGAATGGGGGAAAGGGAGAGGAAGGGGGAGGGGGGGAAGGGGAGGGAGGGAGGGGGGGAAAGGGGAGGAGGGCAAGGAAAAAGGGAAGAAGGAAAAGGCCAGAGATGGGGGGAATGGACCAAAGAGCACAAAAACAGACCGAACCTATAGCTCATACCAGAGTACTGGTATCCAGACATTCATTAAGACCCCCGGGGTTTAGTGTCCCCAACCGGTGGATCCAGAATGTCTCCCTTCTACACAAAGATTTGAAACGATCCCCACCTAGAGCACAGGGAGGAATGTGATCAATACCCATAATACTCATGGATCCAGGATCCTTATGATGTACAGATGCAAAATGTTTAGGTATACTATGGGTGTTAACTCCATTGATCACATTCCTCCTATGCTCCAGGAACCTAGTACTAAGGGGTCGTGTGGTGCGACCTACATATTGAAGGCCGCAACCACATTGCAGGAGATAGACAACAAATGTAGTCAGGCAGTTGATATTGCCCCTAACACTATATCGTCCACTCTTGAGAGGGGAGACAAACTCCGATTTGGTGTTTAAATGTTTACATGTAATGCAACGGCTTCTGCCACATCTCTGGTTACCCACCTGGCCCAGGGATGTAGCATCGGCAGTCACAACTAATGGTCTCAATTTACTAGGAGCTAAAATGTTTTTAATGTGTTTTGCCTTCCTGTATGTAATAGGTATTTTCTCTGGAAGTATGTTACCTAAATGCGGATCGCACTTTAAAATGCTCCAATGAGTATTGAGAATACCCTGGATAGATCTGTGGGATTGGTTGAAGGCGGTAATAAACCGTGAAACCCCATCGGTGTTTATTGATCTTTTCCTTGGTGTCTTATAACTAGTCTGTTTAATTGTAGAGCACTTATTAAGTAACAATGATCTATCGGTGGCCCTCAACTTGCTGAAAGAGTCACAAACAAGATCAGGATCATATCCCTTCAACAAAAATTTGTTACTCAGTTCCTTTGATTGGTTAATAAAGTCACTTTCCCTGGAACAGTTTCTTTTAAGACGATGAAACTGTCCCAGGGGGATGCTCCTGAGCCACTGTGCGTGGTGATTACTGGATGCATTAACATAATTGTTAACTGCAACGGGCTTGAAATGTGTGGTAGTAATAATATTGCCATTTGGATCTGAAGTTAAAATAAGATCCAAAAATACCACTGATTTTGGACTAATATCAAATGTAAATTGCAAGCCCATATCATTGCGATTGAAGGAATCCAGGACATTGGAAAAAACTGTGAGATCACCCTCCCAAATAATAATAATATCATCGATGAAACGGCCATAGTATACGAGACCCCCCCCCCAGCTCCAAATTTTGCCAGACAGATGTTTTTTCCCAAAATCCCATAAAGAGATTGGCATAGCTGGGGGCAAATCTCGTCCCCATGGCCGTTCCACAGATCTGTAAATAATAAGAATCCTCAAATAAAAAATAATTGTGATTTAATATAAATGTAATACTATCTAATATAAATTTCTTGTGAATAGTAGGAATAGAGGAATCCGTGCTCAGCCAGAAGTCTATGGATTCGATCCCCCTGGAATGACCTAGAGATGTGTACAATGAGGACACATCACATGTGGCCCATAAATAACTGGGCTTCCATTTAATCCCGGAGATGGAGTCGATGACATGTAGCGTATCCTGAATGTGTGACCTGAGCTTAGCTACAAAGGGTTGGAGATAATAATCCACATACTGGGATAGGCCAGACGTCATCGACTCGATCCCCGAGATAATAGGTCTTCCAGGAGGATCCACCACAGACTTGTGGACTTTAGGTAAATGATAAAATATAGGAGTGCGGGGGTGCTCAGTGTACAAAAAAATAAACGTATGTTTAGTTAAAACACCTTCTTCCAAGGCTGAAGTCAGGTGTTGTTTTAATAGTGCCTGAAATCGTGATGTGGGATCATCCTGCAAGGTACAATAGGAGACACGGTCACTCAGGAGTCGATTTGCCTCTGAAATATAGGCCGATCTATCCTGGATGACAATGCCCCCACCCTTGTCAGCCTGTCTAATAACAATGTCCCGGTTATCCCTCAAATCACAAAGTGCACTCAGTTCACCTTTAGATAGATTCTGATTGAATCTATAAGGTTTTTTGCACAGTGATTCAAAGTCTCTTAAAACTAAATTGTAGAACGCATCGATGTATCCTCCCTTAGATTGATAGGGAAAAAACAGTGACTGTGGCCTGAAAGGGGAATGCACAATTGCATCCCCATCCATATCCATATCCAATATATGCATAGAATGCACAGAATTATCAAATCTATCAAGAGTATTGTTGAAGGAACCCTGTGTTCCCTCTGACTCAATCAGCAAGTCTGTGAGGGCCTCTACACAAATTTCTTCCTGAGTATTCATAGCAAAACTGGATCTTGCAAGCTTTCTGTTTTTATCTTGAATGTTAAAATGGCGCCTAAGCGTAAGCTTCCTAATATAGCTATTGAGATCCACAAATAATTGGAAGGCATTGGGGCCTGTATTAGGTGCAAAGGAGAGTCCCTTCTCTAAAAGCAGTGCTTGATAAAGAGATAGTTGAAATGTTGAAAGATTAAATATCCCACTGCTTTCTGGAAGGGTTAATTTTCCTCGGTTCTCCTTTTTCCTCTGGACGATTCTCCCGCCTCTAGCTCCCCTGCCCCTCTTTTTCCTAGAAGAGCTGACTTGTTGGGTATCCATAGTGGATAAGATTTTTCCTTCTCCTTTTCTTTCATTACTTTCTCCTGATGTGGAGTCCTGTCTAAAAAATGTGTGGGTCTCTGTGGTTCCCCACAATCCTTAGGTCTAGCACCTCTATCAACATCAGAGGGGGAAGGGATAGACTTGCTCTCCCCATTGATGGGGAGGGTCTCCACCTCAAGCACAGAGTATCTGCTCAAAGCGGCCTGATTACTCACTGTACCTTTAAGTAAGGATTGTTGTTCCGGGCGATGTATCATGCCGCCGGGACCAGACCCTCCAGCTTCCTCAGATCTTGGCTGATGTTTGTATTGATCTCGCACCTGTGAATGAGATCGATATTTAGACTTTTTATTAAAATTCTTAAAATTATTTGGCCGTTTCCAATTTCTCACTTTGTCAGTGGCATAATCTTCTTTATCTCGACTCAATTTATTTTGTTTCCTTGCCGTAACCTCCTGTTCGAAATTCTTAACTCGTCTCATGGTCAATTGATCTAGTTCTTTAAACTCCTGATTATCTGCATAAGGCAGTAATAATGTCTGAATTGATTCGATTTCAATTTCGAGTGTCTTAACTTTCGTATCTCTAAATTCTATCAGGAGTCTCATCAGTGAGAACGAACAGGAATCAAGTATATTATTCCAACTGTTTGAAAATTCCATATTAGTCTCAAAAGTAGGACTTTTGGTTACCCTTAAACCTCGTGGGATAATCTTTTTGTCTAAATAATCTTGAAGTGAGTATGCATCCCACCAATGGCGCATTTCCTCTTTCATTAGATTCTCTATCTTAAGACATTGTTCCTTAATATTTATTTCCTTATCTATAGATATAATATCATCAATTATTGGTGAGGAAATTAGCCCTGTCCTTCTAGTTAATCTTTCTTGGGCTGTTTGCATAATATTGACTGTGAAACAGGTTAATAATAATAACACCTACGTTTAAATAAAGGCAGCTACTTAAAGTTGAATTAGTGATAGCCAGAAAAGAGATGAAAATAGTAGCGCCACTTATAAACCAGTGAACAATTGAATAACCTTAAAAATTACTATGCTCAATGATAAAACAATCCTATAGTACATATAATTGATAATAATATTAACTAGATGAAACACTCTATTACAAAAATATACAATATTGAAATATTAAATAAAAATGTCTAATTGTAATAGTGTGTTAGGGCAGATAGAATTTTGCGCTCATCATGCATTGATGCAGTATTAGTCATCATCATGTTTGTGTGCAGTTTTGAATGTCAGAACACACAGATATATATATATATATATATATATATATATATATATATATATATATATATATATATTTTAGACCTTTAGGATTGATACTTTCCAATTATAATATTGAATGTAAATTTATGAGATCAATTGGTTTTTATTGTATTCGTTTTTATATTATTTTCATTTTTTAACAATTACTATAGGATTATTGAATATATCATATATTAACTATTTCTCCGAATTTTATTTAGTGGTATATGTTTAATGATGTTTTAAATAATTAATTTTCATTGTGATTTTGGATCATTTTATCTTGTGGTTATACTATTATTATTAATATATTTCTTGGGTTTTCTGTGATTCATATTTGATTATCAAAAGTAAATTCAAGCGATATTTCTAATTACATACATTTGGGCTCGTTTGTAGGGGCGTAAGTATCACAAATTGATGCACCAATTGAATCGCAGACACTCTAGTATATATATCCAGCCACTACTGTTCGTGTACAAATCCCTTTGATAAAGTTGCAGTATTGTGACGAAACGCGTCAGGGATGTAAAATTACGACATTACGTCACCACGTTGTCTGCGTGCTTTACGGCCGGAGCATGCAGGATTAGAATTGAGGCCTACTCTGATGACACATTGCGTGGAGGACTTCAATTGATTGCGGAAAAGAACGGACACTGTCGGATGCACAGCACAAGGGTTCCAGTTGGATTCCAAGACATCACGGGACGGCCTGCATCGGTGGTGATATTATTGTCACAAATTGCTTTATTTTCACTTCTACTTTGTAAGTGTTTTTAATCCCCCTCACCTACCCCTCCCCAATAAACTGTACAGGATCACGCTATGGGGCGTGCGCTCTTTGTTTTGTTTTTGTTTCTATAGAATTTGCCTTGAATCAGGAATATATTTGGGGTTTGGACTATTACAATTGGACATTTTTATTTAATATTTCAATATTGTATATTTTTGTAATAGAGTGTTTCATCTAGTTAATATTATTATCAATTATATGTACTATAGGATTGTTTAATCATTGAGCATAGTACAATTTCATGAAATCACTTTATGTGAAGAAACGCGTAGAGAAGAGCGTTTTTTAGCTGCTGTCACACCGTGATATACATTTTGACTCTATCCTCACTGCCCACCTCATTACGGACTGCCTTTGGGAGTGCAGAGAGACTTCTCTGATCAGCCCCTGCATCGCGGGGTCACGGACTGTAGACCTCATATCCGGATACACTAACATTGTGGAGGACTTCCGGGTCACATTGTGGTGAGCTTTTTCCTGTATCCCCTGCTGGATGTCGGTTCAGCAGAGCTGAGAAAACCCAGACAGAGAGAGGGCGCGCCATTCAAGGCACAACGTGGGCGGTTGGCGAATGAGTATACTCATTATATGCATTTATTTATCCTGTGTTTGTGAGTTCGCATTTGTTGGTTTTATTCATATTCATTTTTATTAAATTGTATTTTTTCATGCTGCACTAGGATCGGGCGCTTTCTTTTCTTGTTGTTCACAGATTTCTGGGAGTTCGTTGGTCCTTGATGAGAGCAGCCAGATCCTAGCATGGACCCTTGGTTTGGTTGATATATTTTTACATTTTTCACATTTTTCATTTTTATTTTTATTTTTATCTTTGACACACTCAGTGTCATTTTTTCTGTATTTTTCCATTCATCATTCATTTAGTATCATTCAGGAGGGATTCATTAGTGCAGTAGTCAAACTACCAACACATGCCATTTTATTATATTTGTATTGTTCACTGGCATATATTTGTGTTTACAGCAGCTTTTTAAACATTGGCACTCAGCATTTTATTATAACATATTGCATGTATTTTTATTAGTGTGAGTCAATCATCCATAATACTGTTGCATTCACTTTTGCCATTCACCTTTGCTATATCCATTTAATACAATCATTTGGTAATTAGTCTGATTTTACACCTGAGGAGCGCAGTCTATTCTTTGTTTGTTATATATATATATATATATATATATATATATATATATATATATATAAAAAAGAGAAAAGAGGAGAGCGCGCACGCCCCATAGCGTAAAACTGTGACAATTTATTGGGGTGGGGGGGTGGGAGAGGGGGAGGGATAAGAATCACACTCACAAGAATTCAAATAAAAATGCATGATTGTGAATTAATATCACCACCAAGCTGGAGAATCACCGCTATCCATGGATAGTGTCCACCGGAAAGATGATACTCTGTGTATGTTGTTCTTCAGAAGCATATACCATCTGGTGTAGCCTTTCCGTGGGTTTCCTGCTACTCGGCTTGGTGTTTCACTCAATGCAGAGGAACAGAAGGTCTTCACACACATCCAGCGCGACCCGACCAAATCGCGCACTTCCGTATTGACGCAGTGTCGTGACGTAGTAACGTAGTGACGTCCCTGACGCATTTCGTCGCAACGGCGACTTTCTCAAAGGGGGATGGATTCAGAGTTCAAGTAGAGGGATATATAAACCCTATTGTTGCTTAGCAACCCTCGTAGTTGAGTCCTCATAGGTCCAATCATATAATTAGGTAATAATTGTTGTAGAATCTGATAAGTTCATTTATATCACAGCTTCTTGTTTTCTGTTATCATTCATAGAATTTCCATGTTTATGTTTGGCTGATGTTTATACATTAATATGTTACCCTAGTAGCTCCATAGTCAATTCATTGTCATTACTAATAAGGAACTAATTATATGACTCCTGATGAAGACGTCATTACGTCGAAACGCGTAGAGTCGGGCTATCGCAGCCATCTTGGAGAAGGAGAGAAGCAGGGGAATCTTTGCTGTTTGCGGTTCCGGCGAGCTGTGACGTCACGTTCCAGAAGTGACGTTCGCGGTAGCTGTTTACAGTGAGACCGAACGGAAAGAGCTACGCCAAAGCAAAGACCCTCTTGTACACATGCTGTTTTTCCTTCGATTGCCGTAAGCCTCCATTTGTCCTTTATATTTGATAAAATTGTTATCTTTTATCTACACTATGGTTGTTTTCTGCTTTCTCGGAGATCGCCGACCTATATACCATACCTCCAGACCGGGCTACACTACAGTTCTTATCTGGCACACATGCTCATTTTCCTGCTGCGTTTGTGAGTAAGAATTTGCGTTTGTGAGTAAGAATTTTGGAAGCTTTTATATATTTTTCACCACACTGGTTTTACAATATCACACTATCCCCTGTTTTTTCTCAACGACGCTTCCCTGGAACTTCATCCATACGGATACCGACTACCCGCCTGTCTCCTGCCCTCAAACTCTGCTACGAATACCACTACGCTGCCTTCTCCTACTCTGGACCTCGGCTACGTGACCCCTACTACTCTCACCTCTCCAACCCTGACCCAGCTAACCACGACCACGCATCTGCATTCCGGGCGCTGATTCATGGCCCCAGGTCTGTGTATCTATATCCCCACCTCGGCCTCGCGGTTCAGTCCAGTCTGTTGTGAGCACCCGTTATAATTTCCCCCTCTCCTCCTCATGCTTCTCTCCTTTTCCCCCTAGTGTCTCTCCCACACTTTATGTTGTTCCATATTTTCCCCCAGTGTTCCCTCTCATGTATTTATCATCTCTCCAACTCATGTCTTTCACACTTTTCATCCCCAATGTATTTTTCTTCTTCTTTCCTTCCCCTAAAGTATTTCTCAATTTCTTTTCCCCCTTTTTTATCCTTTTCCTCCAATGTTTTTCTCCCCCCCCTCTCATATGGCTGCTATTTTACCCTAAATGTTTCTCTTTTTCTACCAGCATTTCTTTCAGTCCCTTCGTCACCCTAATATCTTTCACTTTCCTTTCCCCAGCGTGTCTCTCTCTCTCTCTCTCTCTCTCTCTCTCTTTCTTTTTTTTTTTTCAGTATTTTTTTATTTTACTTAAATTAACATCTTACTTACATGTACAATTTTGATAAAGGGACAATATTTATACATCTATCTTTGTAAAAAAAAAAATTATCTTCATAACAATTTTTTTTTTTTCCAACTTAAAATTTTTATTGGATTTTTTTTCATATCAAATAAAACATTGCATATTCAGAAATTTCAAACGTGGAATAAAAATATTCTTATCAAAATTGTAACATGTTATCTGTTTGTAAACAAACAAAAAACAAAAGACACAAAAAAAAAGGGGGGGGAGGGAGGGGATAACAGGTGTGAGATCTCTGCTTCTGTTATTTTACTGAAATAAACACAAAAATAGATAACATAACCCGGCGCTAGAAAATGTGAAAAAATGGAAAAAATGTGTATAAAGTCCCAAAATGGTGCTAAGTGATGAAATGGTTACAACCTGAAAAGTCCAGTTTGGCACAAACTCAGTTCACAGTTCATCAAAACAGATGGTTCTTCTCATATGTTGTACTTGATCCTGCATATAAAGATATCAAGCAGAGAACAAACATTGCGCAGTATATTGAGACAGACAGTAATATTTCCAAATGATGATGTATATCTGAATTGCCTACTTACTAGAAGTAGCTAGATCACGTGCAGGGGAGAGAATCTGTTCTTTAAGCCTTCTTGCCCTGGAAGCCTCTTGATGTCGCACGAACCCCTCGTGGTGTTCCTGGCCTCCGTGGGTATAGAAGGGATCTTTCTGCAGCCCCTGTCTTCAGGAATCCTGTACCTCTTACTCCGTTTGGGGAACAAAAAGAAGGACAGAGGATTGCGCAGCACAATACAGGCATACCCCGCATTAACGTACGCAATGGGACCGGAGCATGTATGTAAAGCGAAAATGTACTTAAAGTGAAGCACTACCTTTTCCCCACTTATCGATGCATGTACTGTACTGCAATCATCATATACGTGCATAACTGATGTAAATAACGCATTTGTTACAGGCTCTATAGTCTCCCCGCTTGCGCACAGCTTCGGTACAGGTAGGGAGCCGGTATTGCTGTTCAGGACGTGCTGACAGGCGCATGCGTGAGCTGCCGTTTGCCTATTGGGCGACATGTACTTACTCGTGAGTGTACTTAAAGTGAGTGTCCTTAAAGCGGGGTATGCCTGTATATCTTTATTGGCACTAGCCCAAATCCACGATAAAATACTCACAGAAGAAGGTGAGATAAATACAATAAAAAAGTAACGCGTAGGGAGGAGCCTAAGGAGCAGTGTCCCAGTCATCCCAGCCGCGAGTCTTACTGAAGACAGTGACGTCACACTAGAGCGCCGGATACATGCGAGGTACACGCGGTACCGGAGCGGACTACCAGTGACTTAGGCGGCTGTGTGTGTGTGCTGGGCCGAGCACTTTTTTATTGTATTTATCTCACCTTCTTCTGTGAGTATTTTATCGTGGATTTGGGCTAGTGCCAATAAAGGCCAGGAACACCACGAGGGGTTCGTGCGACATCAAGAGGCTTCCAGGGCAAGAAGGTTTAAAGAACAGATTCTCTCCCCTGCACGTGATCTAGCTACTTCTAGTAAGTAGGCAATTCAGATATATATCACCATTTGGAAATATTACTGTTTGTCTCAATATACTGCGCAATGTTTGTTCTCTGCTTGATATCTTTAATACGCAGGATCAAGTACAACATATGAGAAGAACCATCTGTTTTGATGAACTGTGAACTGAGTTTGTGCCAAACTGGACTTTTCAGGTTGTAACCATTTCATCACTTAGCACCATTTTGGGACTTTATACACATTTTTTCCATTTTTTCACATATTTAAGCGCCGGGTTATGTTATCTATTTTTGTGTTTATTTCATTAGTTAGAGATATTAGAGATGTCTCAGTAGATTACCAGGCAGCTTAGTTTAGCAAGTGCACAGCACTATTATAATAGCATTAGGTTTAGCGCTTTTACACAGTATATTTGTATTTCATCTGTTATTTTACTATTACTCCTATGGGAACTCTCTTCAACTCGTGTGGATGACTAACGTCCTTATTATTTTTCTATCAATTTATTTTTTTACCCATACTTTTATAGAATTGATCTAATTTTTGATTCAGTTGAGCTGAAAGCTTTTCCATTCATTTAACTTCATTCACCCTTAATTATTGTATGTCTCAATGGTACATTTATATTCTTCCATGCTGCTGCTATAGAGCAATGGGCTGCTGTAAGAACAATAGAGATCATTTTTCTCATCATATTAGATACCTCTTCAACAGTCATTATTTCAAAATGATCTCCCCTCATATATTTATCTTATTAATTTCACTGTCTATTTTTCTCCCTCCCAAAGCCTCTTTCCCCGTCTCTCGGTTCACACATGTTTTATTTCTGTTCTTTAACCAGTGCTCTCCTCCCGGAAGCTCCACCCACTGCTTGAGGCACCAGCCCTTCGCTGGTCTCCCTGATGCTCCGCCCACCTAGTGCTCAGTAGAGAGGAAGAATGTTCGCCTGTGCCTGCCTCCTGCAACTCAAAGACTTGAGAGAAGAGGGATAGGACCGTAAACACCAACCAGCCCGAGACAGCAGTAGCGACTGCCTCCCCCCTTTTGGCTGCCATCAGTGGCAGATTAAAATTTTTGCCTCCCATAGACACTTACCCTGGACCTTTGTCTCCTGCAGCGCCGGCCTCCTCCTTCTGCAGCATCCCACGGCATCAAATGATGTAGCAACATCAAGTGATGACGTGTTTCCATGGCAACGCCATGTGACATCACAGCGTCATTTGATGCTGTGGGATGCTGCAGGAGTAGGAGGGAAGCGTGACGGAGAAGGTAAGAGACCATTACAGAGACACCACGCTCTTCCCCAGCATAAGTCAGATTGAAGTATGTGTTCAAGGTTGGAGAGGCTAGGGCTGTGTGCCTTGTGGGACACCACAGGTGATATCCAAGGGGTGGGAGTTAGCGCCTGAGATGGACACATGTTGGGTTCTACCGGTTAGCCAGGAATGAAACCAGTTTAAAGCATGCGTCCCTATTCCTGAGCATTGAAGTTTGTTAAGCAGGATAGCATGATCAACAGTATCAAAAGCCTTTGCAAAATCTAGGAATATTGCACAAGTGAGTTGTCCCCGTTCCATTCCACACTGGATTTCATTGCAAACTTTTAGCAGGGTAGGTACTGTGGAGTGACCAATGGGGCATCAGCCCAGAAGTCTAAGGAAACCGAAAGTACCGAGTATAACCCTTCTATCAAGGGCGCCTGCATCCGCATCCATGATGCCCCAGAGACGAGTGAAGGAGAGGGCTGAGTCGAGGGTGACTCCTAGGCAGTGGGTTTGGTGTGTTGATGAGATCGTGGCATTAATGACAGTGAGGGAGAGTTTGGGACTAAGGGTGACAGTGGAAGGGGGAAAGATAATTCATTTTGTTTTGGACATGTTAAGCTTCAGATAATGGTGGGACATCTAGGAGGAGATTGCGAATAGACAGGAGAGGAGGAGATGTCGGGGGAGGAGTCATGAGACATTCCCTACAAATCTGGGACAGTGTCACAAAATTTAGAAAAGTTGGAAACCCTATCCGGTATGCACTGCATAGTGAAACAGAGACACTATTTACAATAGGTTAATATACAGGGGCTAGCGGGTAAATCGAAGGGTAAGACCAACCGACTGGCCCAAGAATCAGACGGCACAGGCACACACCATACACACATGCAGTCACACACCATATACACATGTACAAATACTACATATTTACATAACAAGTTCACCATATGCACATACCATTCATATTTATACATGTACCATATACAGTGGTGTGAAAAATAAAGTACACCCTCTTTGAATTCTATGGTTTTACATATCGGGACATAATAACAATCATCTGTTCCTTAGCAGGTCTTAAAATTAGGTAAATACAACCTCAGATGAACTACAACACATGACATATTACACTGTGTCATGATTTATTTAAGAAAAATAAAGCCAAAATGGGGAAGCCAAGTGTGAAAAACTAAGTATAGCTTATGATTCAATAACTTGTAGAACCACCTTTAGCAGCAATAACGTGAAGTAATCATTTTCTGTATGACTTTATCAGTCTCTCACATCGTTGTGGAGGAATTTTAGCCCACTCTTCTTTACAACGTTGCTTCAGTTCTTCAAGGTTTATGGGCATTTGTTTATGCACAGCTCTCTTAAGGTCCTGCCACAGCATTTCAATCGGGTTGAGGTCTGGACTTTGACTGGGCCACTGCAACACCTTGATTCTTTTCTTTTTCAGCCATTCTGTTGTAGATTTGCTGGTGTGCTTGGGATCATTGTCCTATTGCATGACCCAATTTCGGCCAAGCTTTAGCTGTCGGACAGATGGCCTCACATTTGACTCTAGAATACTTTGGTATACAGAGGAGTTCATGGTCGACTGAATGACTGTAAGGTTCCCAGGTCCTGTGGCTGCAAAACAAGCCCAAATCATCACCCCTCCACCACCGTGCTTGACAGTTGGTATGAGGTGTTTGTGCTGATATGCTGTATTTGGTTTTCGCCAAATGTGGCGCTATGCATTATGTCCAAACATCTCCACTTTGGTCTCATCTGTCCAAAGGACATTGTTCCAGAAGTCTTGTGGTTTGTTCAGTTGCAACTTTGCAAACCTAAGCCGTGCTGCCATGTTCTTTTTACAGAGAAGAGGCTTTCTCCTGGCAACCATTCCAAACAAACCATACTTGTTCAGTCTTTTTCTAATTGTACTGTCATGAACTTTAACATTTAACATGCTAACTGAGGCCTGTAGAGTCTGAGATGTAACTCTTGTTTTTTTGCAATTTCTCTGAGCATTGCACAGTCTGATCTTGGGGTGAATTTGCTGGGACGTCCACTCCTGGGAAGATTGGCAATTGTCTTGAATGTTTTCCACTTTTGAATAATCTTTCTCACTGTAGAATGATGAACTTTAAATTGTTTGGAAATGACAATTGCTTGTCTAAGATTATTGCTGATGTCTTTCCTCCTTGGCATTGT
Source organism: Ascaphus truei (assembly GCF_040206685.1). Classification (NCBI taxonomy): domain Eukaryota; kingdom Metazoa; phylum Chordata; class Amphibia; order Anura; family Ascaphidae; genus Ascaphus; species Ascaphus truei. The sequence continues at coordinate 45,729,929 of NC_134483.1, read as the reverse complement.
GTTAACACACACCTGAATGCTCCAGACAAGCAAACTGCTAAAACTTCGGCTTTTATTGAGGTGGTCACACTTGCTGATGATCAATTAATCAAGGGCATTTGATTAGCAGCACCTGTCTGCTACTTAGCATCTTAATTCCTATGGAAGCAGTAAGGGTGTACTTAGTTTTTCACACATGGCTTCTCCATTTTGGCTTTATTTTTCTTAAATAAATCATGACACTGTGTAATGTGTCATGTGTTGTTGTTCATCTGAGGTTGTATTTACGTAATTTTTATACCTGCTAAGGATTGTTATTATGTCCTGATATGTAAAACCATAGAATTCAAAGAGGGTGTACTTTATTTTTTAAACCACTGTATACAGGCATATCCCAAATTAACATACACAATGGGTCCAGAGCATGTATGTAAAACGAAAATGTACTTAAGTGAAGCACTACCTTTTTTCCACTTATCGATGCATGTACTGTACTGCAATCGTCATATACGTGCATAACTGATGTACTGCTGCGACACACTTTATTCGAGCAAATACCCAGTATGTACCTGGCAGATACCTGGAATGCGCCGCTCCTCACCTCTGACAAGCCCCGTTGCATTTGCCTTCCCAGCCTGGGTTCATGCCTGGCTGATGGGTGGCTGATCTGTTAAATGATAATGATTAGGATTTAATAGGCTGCAATGCTTCGCGTGTCTACCAGATGGCATAAATTCATGAATTGTAATGCAGTATATATATATATATATACTATGCAGTATTGCAGCCAGCGGGAATAAAATGCTTCAATCCCTGCCTGGAAAATAACTCAATGCACTCGGGCAGAAAACAGTCACAAACCTCAATACACCCGGGTATACCCGAATTCGTGGGACTAGCCGAGCTCGAATAAAGTGTGTCGCCAGTGTAAATGACGCATTTGTAACAGGCTCTATTGTCTCCCCGCTTGTGCACAACTTCGGTACAGGTAGGGAGCTGGTATTGCTGTTCAAGGCGTGCTGACAGGCGCATGCGTGAGCTGCTATTTGTCTATTGGGTGATATGTCCTTTCTCGCAAGTGTACTTAAAGTGAGTGTCCTTAAACCGGGGTATGCCTGTATGCACTCTATACATACACACACCATAGGGTTTACAGATACAAAAATGCATCATATATAGTATGAGCACACAAACACTATACATCCAACATACGCATACATACTGTACATTCATCATAAACAAATTTCATATACTGTATACGTACATAAACAGAAATATACACTTGTGTGCTCTGATGGCCAGAACTTTCTAGTAATTAGTCTTTTCATGCTGTTAGCATTAATTACAAAAATCTATCTGTGCTATTTTATTTTAGGCTTTCTTATACTATTTTTTACGATTGCCAATTTGTACTACCAAATTATGCATACATAGTTAGACTGGTAAATACTGGGGACAATGGGTTTACCGTTGATGTTACAGTGAACCGCGTTTTGGGCCCGTGGACACACAACAACTTCAACAGATTTTTGTATGCGTTGTGTCAAAGCCGAGGGCTGATGAGTTACTAAATCATCTAAGGTTCACCCAGTATATCTTAGCTCTTAGTTTGACCCAAGGGTACTGGCAGATTATGGTGATTAAAAAAGTTGTGTGTAAACAAATGTAGGGGTGTGTTAGATACCTCATGCGGATGCATTTGTGTGCCCGGAGGTAGTGGTGCAGAGTCCGCGGCGGCCTGACAGTATAGGGCGCCGCCATGTTATTGCGCAACCTTACAGAGGGCACTGACAGAGCGGAGAGGTCGCGCATGCGCAATGTAAGCGCGCGAACGACGGACCAATAAGGGAAAGGCTCTGTTGGTGGACTACAACTCCCATGAGCTCTAGGACAGCTATCTGATGTCAGGAGCCAATCAGGAGGCTGGGATTACGGGAGGAGGAAAGGGAAACGTGGGGGAGAGACCACGCTAGGCATAGGGGATCCGGAAGGTGAAAGAGGAGGTAGTGTGAGTTTAGGGGGTCCGTGACCCGCCTGCATAGGACAGCTCTTCTCTGCAGACCCCTAGGAAAACCCCTGAGTCACAGTAGGTTGCTGTACTGCAGGGATGCCCTATAGTGGTAGACACATTCCCCTAACTACAACAGCTAGGGACAAGCGTGCGGAACAAGGGTGTTGCGAGTCGTTTCGGACCAGACGGCTGGACATTGCGACACAGGAGGCAGGCTGCTGATTCGTCTGACCCTTTTCGAAGCTGTTACCGGTAACCGCCGTTACCGGAAGGTATTTACAACAAAGTGCACCAACACCGGTCAACAGGCGCTGATCCCGCCTTAGGGGACAGTAGTGGAGTGGCCAAAGGACTGGGCCTACCATTCTTAATATAGTACATGGACACGGTGTGTGGGGCACGCGGTGTCAGGACAGAGACAATACTCCTAGGAGCGTGGCTGAGCCACTAACATTATAAGGACATTACCGGTTATTAGGCGTGTGTTTTGTATTGCTGCTTATGACTAGCGTTATAGTATAAGTTAAGTAAGGTGTGTTATGTGTTATGCCAATGATAAGTAAGAAGGTCGCATTTTGCTCTAGTAAAGTCAGTTACAATCTTATGTGTGTGAATATTGTTCTTACCTAGGGGAATCTTACGCAATGGGGATCCTGGGTAAGTGGAGGCACTGCGCTAAATAAGTGTTTCCCCAGGCTCCCAGCTAGCGGAGGCTCAGATCTCCTGGAGCCACAGGTGTGTGCAGTACCCGTAGTCTCTTTAGAGTGTCAGAAAAAGGGCTACATTTGGAGGCGCTGCTGAGATCTCGGACCTGGGGTGCCCTACAATTTTTTTTCTCACCTGTGCTCTATTTTTGTTCCGCCATGTTTGTGCCCTCACAGCTTGAGGTGCGTAAGTGGGCCCAGCGGCATGAAATTCCCCTGACCCATGCCCTAGCCATTGGACACATCACCACTGCCATCTCCCTGGGCACGGTGACCGATCAAGTAAGGAAGCTCCCACTCCTGGACACTGCCCGAGTGCAAGACCATCACTATGACCGAGAGTATAGCTGGCGTAAAATACTATTCACTACAGACCGGGATATCTGCCCTGAAGCTCTCCTGTCAGTGTTAATCCTGCCAGACGCTCCCGGCCTTCATTGCCCGCTAGTGCAGGTGGATCACGCTGAACCCTTGGCTGCATCCACACCCCAGCGGGGTTACCCTGGCCCGTCGAGTACAGTCACGACCGCCCCTTTCCGTACTCTTGAAAGCAGGAACCCCCGACGGCCCGCTGCCATGGGTTTAGGCACTTCATCACCCCCTCCGCCCTTCGACCCGCGTTAAGTAGAGCCAGCATGTCTAGACTGGATGCCTACTCCCCTGCTGGGAATAGTCTGTTGGATAACTCATCCATTCCTGTACTCGCAGAAGCCATACACCATTCCACGCAGTCCCATCAATACCGAAAGATGAAGGCGTTTTCTGGCGACAAACCCACCCCTCTGGGAGAAGTCGGGTTTAAAGAATGGATAGACCACACGGAACAGGTACTTCCTGAGTGGTCCAGCACGGATGCTGTCCGGAGGCAGTGTATAATTGAATGCCTGCGACCCCCAGCGTCCCACATAGTGCAATGTTATCGGGACGACCACCCGGATGCTGATACGGCTGGCATCATGTACTCCCTTACCAAAGCATATGGGACTCCTGTGGATGCATTTGCACTGATGGCCAAGTTCCACGCCCTTGCTCAGAAAGAGGGAGAGATGGTGTCTGACTTTCTTAGACATCTGCATCTGGATCTGTGGACTCTGGTGAGAAAGGGAGTGGTGCAGAAGGTGGATGCTGATGGACTGCGCACCACCCAGCTACTGAGAGGACTCCTTCCACTGCATCCGGTGTCCGTGCGCGTCAGCGGCTGCCTAGTGCCAGGGCAAGCACTGGCGTTTGATGACTTGATGGATCGAGTCCAGACACATGAGACTGTGCTGTTGGGGCGTGACCTAACCCCGGGAAAGAAGACGGGGGTGGCGGTCAAAGAAGCCAAGATGTCGGAAACCAAAGTTGTGGCGGCAGGGGATGTGAGCCCGGAGAAGGAGGACTTTGAACCTCCTGGACCGCCAGGGAGCGCCCCGCGTCGGGTCGGACATCCCCGACCTTCCGAGACAGTGCCTCCCGCAGTTACCTCCAGTGTTATGCCTGTGGAAAAATGGGGCACATTCGAGCGTATTGCCCCTCCCCACGGAGAACGGCGTCTCGGCCGGCCAAGTCCATGCTGTGTACTCCGCAGGCCGGCGAAGCAACGGGCCAGTCCTCGACGAATAGTCGAATCGGACCAGCTGCCATCGTCAAGGTGGTGATTGAAGGCATCTACGCCTCTGCGCTGATGGATACTGGGTCCCAGGTGACCATAGTGTATCGGCCCTTCTACGATCAACACTTGCATCGACTGCCACTACTATCTGCTGACTCTTTGCGATTGAGAGGGCTGAGCCATGAAGACTACCCTATTGACGGAGTGGTGAAGGTACACCTAGACATTCCCCAGTTGAACACAGGCAAGCATCATCCCATGGAGGTGGAAGCATTAGTGTACCCAGAACCCCAGGATCATCCCAGCGCCCCGATAATCATGGGGACCAACACAGACATTGTACAAGCTGTGATCCGCATGTATTTGCAGGAAGCGGGTGAATTACCGTTGCTGGCTCTAGCCACTTGCCCAGCATTACAAGAGGCTTGCGGTAAGATTGTGACCGAAGAGGAGCATGGGATGCTGTATAGTCAAGAGCGTGGGTTGACCGAGATCCCGCCCTGGGAGGGAAGAATGATGGTCGCAGCCTGTCATTATCCAGCCAGACGTCCGGAGGATCAACTATTCTCCTTGAAAAGCACGACACGCGATGACCAGCGGCTCGGCTACGAAGTATTGGCCTCGATAAAGAAGTGGTCGGGGAAAATTCCGGCTCGAACTCAGGTGTACGTGCGAAACCTTTCTCCATACCTCATGTGCATTGATCGCCGGCAGCCATTGGGTCGAATCTATCCAGTAACTTCGGAGAGGAAGGCTGCAGGTGAACGCCCGGTGGCAACCGCCAATGCAGTAACCCCAAGGTTGGCGTTTGACTTCGGAGACTCGCCATTGACGGAGGAATGGAGAGGAAGACTGCAGACCAATCTGGAAGAGCGACGGGGGGTGTTTTCCACAAGTGATATGGATGTGGGGTGCAGTTGCAGCGCCCGTCACACCATTCGATTGAGCGACACCGCACCATTCCACGAAAGTTCCCGCCGCATAGCACCCCGAGATGTGGAAGAGGTGAGGAGACTACTAGCCGAAATGGAGGAAGCCAGTATTGTTCAGGGATCACGCAGTCCCTACGCCTCGCCTATCGTGGTGGTTCGCAAAAAGAATGGGACCGTACGTCTCTGCGTAGACTATAGGACATTGAACAATCGCACAGTACCTGATCAGTACACACTCCCACGCATCGAGAACCTCCTGAACACCTTTGCGGGAAGTAAATGGTTCAGCGTGCTGGACTTGAGGTCGGGGTATTATCAGGTGCCCATGGACCTGGAAGATCAGGAGAGAACCGCTTTCATCTGCCCGCTAGGGTTCTACCAGTTCACCCGTATGCCGCAAGGGATATGTGGAGCTCCTGTCACCTTCCAGAGGTTAATTGAAAAGACGCTGGGAGACATGAACCCGCAAGAATGCTTGGTGTACCTGGACGACATTATAGTGTTCGGGAAGACGCTGGAGGAGCATGAAGAGCGGCTGTTGAAGGTGTTGGATTGACTTCAAAAGGAGGGACTTAAGCTGTCCCTGGACAAATGCAAGTTCTGCCGCACATCCGTGACCTATGTGGGCCACATTGTATCAGCAGAAGGGATATCCACCGACCCAGGGAAGATAGAGGCCGTAGTGAATTGGCCCCGGCCCAACCACGTCCAGGAACTACGGTCCTTCCTGGGGTTCTGCGGCTAATACCGGCGATTCATGGAAGGCTACTCAAGCAAAGCAAAAATCCTGAATAACCTCTTAAAAATCAATCCTGAAGACCCAGGCAGGAAAGCTACCACTGCACAAACACCCTTTGGAGAGAAATGGATCCCTGCTTGTGAGCAAGCATTCTTGAGACTGAAAACCAACCTAACGCAGGCCCCGGTGCTGGCCTATGCCGATCCCGACTGAGAATACGTTCTACACATGGATGCCAGTTTCAGCGGCTTGGGAGCAGTGTTGCACCAGAAACACGATACGGGGCTCCGACCAGTGGCGTATGCAAGTCGAAGCTTGACTCCAAGCGAACAGAACTATCCAGTCCACAAGTTGGAGTTCCTAGCCCTCAAATGGGCTGTAGTGAACAAGCTACATGATTACTTGTATGGGGTACAGTTTGAAGTCAGGGCAGATAACAACCCAATGACTTACATCAACACGTCCGCCAAATTGGATACGACAGGTTACCGATGGTTGGCGGCGCTGGCCAACTATCGGTTCAACCTTAAGTACAAACCCGGGCCTACCAACATAGGGGCCGATGCTCTGTCACGGAGACCTGGTCTTCAACCTACCACTGATGAGGAGGTGTGGGTAGAAATTCTGAGGCCTGGCATACGTGCTCTATGCTCACTAGCAGCAGTGGTCAACGATCAGGTGGCATTCTCGGAGTTAAGACTAGCTGATTCACTAGGGTGTCAATCCCGGTCTGTCCCACGGGCGTACCGACGACCGGAAGGAATGAACATTACGGAGGACAAAATCATTTCCTGGAAAGAATTGGTGCAACATCAGATTCAAGACCCAGTGGTGGAGCTAGCTCGCCAAGCCCTGCAACAAGGGAATCCCTCTATCCTTAAGCAAGCCCCCAGAGAACTGGTGAAACTACTACTGTATGAGTTCGGCAAATTCGAACTGGACAGCTGCCTACTGTATCGGGTCATACCGTACCACAATCATCCCGACCGGCGACAGCTATTCTTGCCTCAAAGTCTGAGAAATATGGTCCTCCGGGCACTACATGATGATCATGGCCATCTGGGCGTTGACAAAACGTTTGGGTTACTTCGGGACCGGTTCTATTGGCCAAAAATGAGAGAATCGGTGGAAATGCATTGCAAACGGTGTACTCGCTGTATACAGCAGAAGACATTTCCCACTTGGGCGGACCCCATGGCCCATCTGAAAAGCTCCGGCCCCATGGATTTGGTGTGCATGGATTTCTTGTGTATTGAGCCAGACACCCCGGGGCATCGGTAATGTACTGGTGATTACAGACCACTATACTAGATACGCCCAAGCATTCCCCACCAAAGATCAATGGGCGGTGACAGTGGCTAGAGTATTGTGGGAGAAATACTTCATTCATTATGGATTACCGAACCGGCTACACTCTGACCAAGGCAGGAATTTCGAGAGTACTCTCATTAGAGAACTGCTGAAGTTGTTGAATATAGCTAAGTCACGGACCACCCCGTACCACCCAGAAGGGGACGCCATGCCCGAACGGTTCAACCGAATGCTACTTGACATGCTGGGAACATTAAGAGGCTCTCAGAAGACTGAGTGGAGCAAGCATGTGGAGATGTTGGCGCATGCCTATAACTGTACTAGACATGAGTCTACAGGATATACTCCATACTTCTTGATGTTTGGAAGAGAAGCTAGAATGCCTGTGGACGTGCGACTGCGGATATTTAACGATGGGGTATCCAACAGGACGCATTTCCGATATGTGCAAAGGTTACAAGACAGCCTGCAGCAGGCCTATAAATTGGCTGAGAAGACGGTGGCGCAATTGAATGCGAGTAACAAAAGGCGCTACGATCACAAGGTGCTACATAAAGAAATCCACCCTGGGGATGCTGTTCTTCTTCGTAATCTGGGTATTCCCGGAAAGAACAAACTGGCTGATCGGTGGAGAGATGGGGTATATGAAGTGGAATCACAGATGCCTGGCCTCCCGGTATACTGCATCAAGGACTCCGAAGGCCGGGTAAAGGTATGGCATAGGAACCAACTGCTCCCCATACCATAAGTAGGGGACAACGAATCGGAAGTGCCCGCTGTTTCAATCGATGGAGAAGCTGAAAGTACAGAGGATGGCCCAGAGACTGTAATAAATGCCACCTCTGAGAATCCTATGGAGGGAACCTCTCAAAGGGGCCTTCCGGCCGCGGGGGCATCTCCCGAAGGAGCTACGGGTAAAGAGCCCCTTGGTCCCACGACAGATACGCTGACTCCAGTGAGCCAGTGTAAGGAATCCACTCCTGGCTTTGATTATAGCTTTTGCAGACTTCTGCAGTTGCAAAAGCTTCCTCTGGCAATCAATGGCACATGTGCTGCTTCTCATTGCAGCTTCTGGCCTGTGCTCCATCATTGGAGGAATACTCACACATCCTCCTCCTGTGATTGGATCTCCGCCCTTTATATCCTGGGCTTTGGCACTGAAACAGTGCCGAGCATAAATTCCTACCCTGGACATTACTGTCTCTGCCACAAGCCACCCTGGCTTGTATCTTGGTGTACTAACCTTTCTGGTTCTTGTCCCTATTTCCTGAGGCTGCCTGCTAGTTCCATGCGGGGGCCCGTTCCTGACTTCTCTGCTGAAGCGTTGTTTCCTGAGGCTGCCTGCTAGTTCCATGCGGGGGCCCGTTCCTGACTTCTGTGCTGAAGCGTTGGTTTCCCGACGCTGCCCTGCGGTGTACTTCGGCCAGCCTGCTGTCTCCCCCTGCTGAGACCGGCGTCATGGGCCGAGGCCGCTCCTCACGAAGAGGCCACTCCCGCGCTCACGCTCCTAAGCTGAAGCGGGGAACTCCTGACTACCTGTTGCCGAACTCCTGCTTGAGTAACGACGATGCTGCCTTCTCCACTCCTGACCCTGCTACGTACGACTACGAACTGCGCACTCTGGATCAGTCTGCACGGACTAAGGTCGGTGATTATATAACCGCACCTCAGCCCCGCGGTCCGGTCCCGGTTTGTGGCGAGCACAATCGTAACAGCCAGCCACTAGACCCGCAGAGCCCGTGCTTTGTGCCTCAAAAAGACTTTGTAGACCTATCGAGACCCTCAAGGGCAGAGTTTGAAATGCCAAACGAGACTTGCTACTCTCCCGAGGAGGTAGCTGAAGAGCAACTTCGCCGAAGCCAAAGAACTGGTCAACCTCCAATGAGGATGGCTTATGATTAATTCGGGGCACCCCATTATGAGGCTCAGCAGTGGGCTCGCAGCAGAGTGCAGTCTGTCGCTGTGATGTTCAATGAAATGTGCAATCTGATCTAGAGCTGATAAGAAAGATCGCATTTATGTTGTGCCATTTTTATTATATAACGTTCTGTGTATAGTTACGTAAGTGGTGGCCCAAGCGGGGACGTTGGATTCTGCAAGGGGGAAAATGTAGGGGTGTGTTAGATACCTCATGCGGATGCATTTTTGTGCCCGGAGGGAGTGGTGCAGGTTCCGCGGCGGCCCGACAGTATAGGGCTCCGCCATGTTATTGCACCACCTTACAGAGGGCACTGACAGAGAGGAGAGGTCGCGCATGCGCAATTAAGCGCGCGAACGACGGACCAATAAGGGAAAGGCTCTGTTGGTGGACTACAACTCCCATGAGCTCTAGGACAGCCATCTGATGTCAGGAGCCAATCAGGAGGCTGGGATTACGGGAGGAGGAAAGGGAAGCGTGGGGGAGAGACCACGCTAGGCAGAGGGGATCCGGAAGGTGAAGGAGGAGGTAGTGTGAGTGCAGGGGGTCCATGACCCACCTGCATAGGACAGCTCTTCCTCAAAGACCCCTAGGAGAACCCCTGAGTCACAGTAGGTTGCTGTGCTGCAGGGACGCCCCATAGTGGTAGACACAATCCCCTTACTGTACAACAGCTAGGGACAAGCGTGCGGAACAAGGGTGTTGCGAGTCGTTTGGGACCAGACGGCTAGACATTGCAACACAGGAGGCAGGCCGCTGATTCGTCTGACCCTTTTCGAAGCTGTTACCGGTCACCGCCGTGACCGGAAGGTATTTACAACAAAGTGCCCCAACACCGGTCAACAGGCGCTGATCCCGCCTTAGGGAACACTCTTTGGGGACACTAGTGGAGTGGCCAAAGGACTGGGCCTACCATTCTTAATATAGTACATGGACACGGTGTGTGGGGCACGCGGTGGCGGGACAGAGACAATACTCCTAGGAGCGTGGCTGAGCTACTAAGATTATAAGGACATTACCGGTTATTAGGCGTGTGTTTTGTATTGTTGCTTATGACTAGCGTTATATTATAAGTTAAGTAAGGTGTGTTATGTGTTATGCCAATGATAAGTGAGAAGGTCGCATTTCGCTCTAGTAAAGTCAGTTACAATCATATGTGTGGGAATATTGTTCTTACCCAGGGAAATCTTACGCGATGGGGATCCTGGGTAAGTGGAGGCGCTGCGCTAAATAAGTGTTCCCCCAGGCTCCCAGCTAGCGGAGGCTCAGATCTCCTGGAGCCACAGGTGTGTGCAGTACCCGTAGTCTCTTTAGAGTATCAGAAAAAGGGCTACACAATCAAACAGAAAATCGAAATGGTCGTGGGGAGGAGGTCTCTTCCCCCCCCCCCTTTCTCTCCCTCCACCTCATCCCCTCCCCGTCCTACTTGGTTGTCCTCTCTCCTCTTTCTCTCACTATTCTTCCTCTTTGTTCTTATTACCCCGCAATATAGTGTACAAATCACCCTGTTAGAACAAAGCCTCCAACACTAACCGTATTAAAATGGATTTAATGTCTAATCATCTGCAATTTAAGCATAACGAGAATATACTGATGAAGCGGCCGTTATTCGAACACATCTCGGCGCCGATTTTGAGTTCTCTGCTGTTCCCCACGCAGCATGAAACGCGGCTAATCGCCCCAGGCACCCGCGCTTTTCGCGGATGATTTGTTTGAATTTCATGGATTCTGTTTCTTCGTTTGCAATAAAATGGATGAATTGTAATGTGTACAGTACTGTGCTACTGTGCTACTGTGTCAATTTCATGTTTTTAAAAGCCAGAACACTAAAATTCGTTTTTCTGCTCTCGCCGTGCTCGCATCTTAGTGCGGGAAGGCTGGAATTCATCCCGCGGTTTCAAATCGGGATTCCGATGTACATGCCGTGTGTTCCAATAACGGCCGCTACATCAGTACATACATAGCTATCAGTGTTTGTATGATAATTCTATAGTATCCCATTGATATTATTCTTACTCATTGTATTAGAATGTTCGCTCGGTAGTATTGTTGGAGCTCCGATATCTGTGATTTTTACTATGCGGAAAACTAATAAAAACTATTTGAAGTAAAAAAAATAAGTTGTGTGTGCTGAATACACGCATTTTAAGTGAAACTTGTTTGTCTTTGGTCACTGCTGTCTCCCGAGCCCGGCAGCCACTGCGCATGTGCATCGCGCCTGGCCGCCACAGCGCATCGCTGGCTCCAACCTCTGTGTGCGCTGGAAGCGAGGAAAGCGCTTTGAGGTCTGGGCAAGTGCGGGTGTGACGCGGGTGCGCACACAGAGCGGGCTGCAAGTGTGAAGGAAGTGCTTTGAGGTCTGCGCATGCGCGGGTGTAGCGTGAACGCGGGCACATTAGTAGTGTGATGTTACTTCCGTCATGGATTTTTGTTACAACACAAGGGATTTTTCCTTTCAAAACAATGTAGGTGCCAGCGAAGAAGTTTCACTTTAAAAGTTCCAGGACCGAGACTTCCTTTGTTACAACGTTTTTAAACAGTTTAACATTCATGGGGCACCTTCATTACATCAAATACTTATACGATAGCTATTGTTCAGAGAGTTCACTAGAATTAAGCCTCTGATTCTCTTCATGATATTGTCATCTTTAGTCAAACCTGGTTGGACCATCTAACAAAGCTTTGAGCTGTATTATCCACTTTAAGGAGGGAAAGCATATTGCCTTGGTGAATATAGAAACCAAATAGTTTGTTAGGGTATGTCAAGGACAAACTCTTGTTGAGAAGCCACTTGTTGAGTGATAGTCTTTGACCCAAAGGTTTGGTCAGGTATGATAAAATGGTTTAAGATAGCACACCAGAAATTCCACCCACACCAGAAGTTCAAGAAATCTGTCAGGTGTCTGTTCCAGATGGGACCTTCTCTGTGGGAGGTTACTACCCTCACAAACGCAAATTTAGAAAAAGAGCTCATCATGTCTCCAACATAAGATTGTAAATTAACAATAGAGAGAAAAATGCAGGGACACGCAATAGTGTATAACCTTTTTACTTATAAAAAGAGCATTATAGAAAAACAGTAATGCCCTTGCAGGAAAAAAAATGTTTAAAGCATATGTAGCCCTTGTGCCCCGGGGGTACTACAACTACGCGTGCTGCGGTCACCTGTGAGGCTAACAAGAAGCCTGAACCTCCGCCACTGGGAGCCTGGGGTATACTTACACACGGTATAGCACCTCCACTGGCGAGGGATCCCAACGTGGTGGGAGTGTTCCCTCACCAGAACCAACATACACAGTAAATACACACACAGTAGGATAAGAACAGTATTTACTAGGCATATAACTATAACTTCTACATAGATCTCATTACATCATTCTTCATGTATATCATTGCATCACCCTGCATGTCAATCATTGCATTGTCTCTTTGTCCATACCGTAGCAATGTGCCTGGGCACTTAACCCTTGAGTGTCCACAAACAATAAGGTGAGTGTCAGTGTGAGGGATAGCGCTTTCCTGTGTTGGAGCCCGGTGGTGCACTTAATATACCTCCCTGGTCATGGTCCTGATCAGGATAATCAGCAACACTCAGCAACTCTGCAACGTGGTCCCGCAGCGCAACGCGCTGCTCCTTGCAGGAATGATTCCACCGTCTGACTCCTCTGGGGAGGGATCCCCAGCCAGATGATCCTTTAAGAACAGTCTCTACTCTTGAGTCCAGATTTTATTTCAACTGTCAGCTGCACTGGCAATCAGGCAATGTCCTGAAGCATATCTCACTCTAGCTATATGGAAAGAGTCCCTATCTTAAGGCCTTCCCTATATCATGCATTTAGATTCTCTACCGTGTCTCAAGGAACTAACTGGGCACTGGGGGATTACCTCCGGCCTAGTCTCTGCATGCAGAAGATATCTTACTGTAGAATCTGTCTGATCCCAGACTCTGGCTGCGATCACCGCGTGCAACTGGCACCGGTGATATCACATAACACTGTGTATACTATAGAAAACACCCCCTTTCGCAATAAGGGGCCTTCCCTGAAACAGCCAAAGCTAACTACTCTGGCTGCACTGCAAAGCAACACTGTCGCAACTTAGCTATCCTGCTCAGCTAAGGTGGCAGCATCCCTATCTGGGGTCTGTCCCTAGCTGCAGCAACTCACTGGTGACTCAGGGCTAGCTGGGGCCTGGGGAGGTACTCTGGCCTGGTGCATCGGTCCCTGACCTTGCAACCTACCTCCTCCTCTGTCTACCTCCCATCCCTGAGTGACCTCCTTCCTGCAAACCTGCTAATATCCCTAACTAGATCCTCCTCTTAAACAGGAAGATTCCTCAGCCCTATTGGCTAAGCTAAAGCACCTGACTGCCTGCAGCTATGCATCCTGGGAACTGTAGTTCCCAAGGAGGCTCTTGCCTATGGAGACCGCATGGGCACCTCTCTAATGGCCGCCTACCTTTTTCTATCTGCGCCTGCGCTATCTTAGTGGCCGCCGCGCCACTTTACTGCGCATGCGCAACATCTAGGGGACCTTCCGGACTCTCTACCTTCTCCTGCGCTTTGTCTGTCACCTCTAAGATGGCCGCCGCAACTCCTGGCTCTCTGCTGCGCATGCGCGGCCATTTCGCCACACACAAGATGGCTGCCACACTCGTCTGCGCATGCGCGGTCAACTCCAACATGACGGTGCCCGCCTGGATGGTGGCGCCAACCAGTGGAGAGCCGCCAGAGCCTCCCTGCGCCTCCTGCTGCCGGCTATCTCACCGCACCGCCTTTGCTGACCACGCGGCACCTACCCTGACCCGAGGGGGTTCGCAGGGAAGCGCACCATAGCTTGGGGACCCGCGCTGGTAAGGGGACCAGAGCATTACATAGATCACTGGTTCAAGGCATGGATGGGTAGTGCAGTTGTTCCACAGGTGATTCCTGCGTGCATCCATAGCTGCTGCTCAGGGAAGCAGGGGAAGATGACGCCAGATGAGAGAGCCTCCTCACTGTGATGAACTCCAACACACCTCCAACACACGCAGGATTGTGTAAGCGGGGGTAGCCCCGTAAGCGAGGAGGAGAGAGGGGGATGAAGGGGGAAGTTCTTACTGCTCCTAGATGATCAATAAACATCCAGCAAATCTGCCTCCGTACACACTCCGCAGCCTCACGTCGCAATTTTTTTTAGGAATTGTTACGGGGTGACCACAAAAACACTGACGCACAGTATCCCTTCAATAGCCATCAAGATAATAACTACACTTTTACTTTTAGTGGGATTCAATGGTATTATATGTGTAATCTTTGGTGGTAACCCTATTTTATGTAGATATTTATCTATCACAAATCCTTTGTGATTTATATATTCAACTATGGACGTGTATATATATATATATATATAATATATATATATATATATTATATATATATATATATATATAGCCGAGTCCCCATACCCTGCCTCCGGAGTGGGGATCTGCCCTGCTGTCTGGCGGGACCCAGCATGATCAGGGGGAACAGCACAGCGGCCATTCTGTAGCTTGGCGCATGCGCAGTGGCAATCGGCGCAGTGGCCATTTTGGATAGCCTCCGCAAGGACTACAGCGGGACTACAAGTCCCAGAATCCTCGGATGGGGGGGGGGGAGGGGCCGGATACCACATGGGACCAGACCGCAGTATTCTGGGACATTCTGTGAGACCCTCCGGCTGGAGCTCACACCACGAGGAGAATCTGGACCCTGAGGTGAGAAGGGAATTATTGTTGGAGGCCCCGCTGCATGGGTCCTTCTTCAGTACAAGTCTGCAAGAAGCACCTGGGTACTGGAGTACCCAGGCAGGTACCCAATGTGCACCAACATTCACAGGTGGTAGCTCTACCTCACATTTGGGTGGGATTGCTGGAACGGACACCAGGGGTTATTGGTGCCATGGCACCCTCAGTTCTTTGAGGGAACCACTCAGTGTTTGGGGTCACTGCACTATACTGTTGTTACCTAGTATTGTGTAATATATGTGTTTCGTATTGTGTTCAATTAAGATCAGTTATATACATTGTGTGGTGTTATTGCTTACTACTGTTGTATTGGTTCCTGTGAGGGGTTATCCAGCCAACGCTGGGATCCCTCATAGGTGGAGGCGCTGCACGCAAGGAGATAGAGCTCACCCCAGGCTCCCAGAAGCAGAGGCTCAGGCCTCCTGTGAGCATACAGGTACAGCAGCATGCGTAGTTGCTCGAGTATTTCCCTTAGGGCATAGGGAAAGGGGGCTACATATATAACAAAAATAGTCTTCCTTTTTTATGGACATAAATAATATGCTATGTAATTTTATGCACATGTACAGTATATCGATGTGGATATTATACTTGAATATCATAAAGTGACTTTTGTATGATTTAAAGATCTGGCTTTACATTTACACATACAGTATTGTAATATTTTTTCTTTGAGATGTTTTATGCTTTGTTTTTATTATTCATTTTATCATAAGAATATATATGCACCAATATTTATATTTACATATTTTTTTGTGGGTACATTATATTTTCAAAAGTATTATATATTTTTTTTATATTACCACATACTGTACATATTCCTTATGATATGTACATTTATTAATATATTATGTATTTATTTTTTTCATAGATTTTTGGATTTCGGGATCCTCAAGTGGTTAATCATGTAAATGTAATTTAAGGGCTCTGAAACCATTTTCGAGTCAGCAAGCCCCCATGACGAAGTGGGTGAGTGCAACAAAACGCGTAGGGAGGCTTGATTGTTCTATGTGACATCAGCACACACAAAGGGAGTGGGTGGAGCGAGCACGTGACCAGGTTGTGAGTGGTGGTGTACATAGAGAGCTGGGTGAGGATCCCATTATCCCCAAATGTGCTTTATTTTAAACCCTGGCAGTGAGGGTAAAATGTATACTGTATGTCTTTTATCTTTGAAAAAATAAATAACAATACTACACTGTGGGAAGGCAACACTGGTTCAGTTCTCAGGCAAACACAAAATTATACCAGATGTATTTAATAGATCCAATTGCTTACAATTATTTTTCATTATTTTTTATCCAGTGCAGTTTTTATTCCAGAATGACTTTTGCATTAAAGTGCTGATGATACACTGTACATAATTCGCTAAAATGTAATTTCCCTTGTTGCCAGTAGATGGAGACATTGTACCAAGAAGTCAGACAAAGTATCTGTATTCCATTTATTTTTTATTTTTTTAATATATTTTGTCATGTCTTTTTGAATTTTTTTCAAATCAAAATGTTAAGACTCATTTACAACAAACGATAAACTAATTGGAAATTTTTTTTTTTTTTTAATTTGGTATGGTAGTATTTCATTAATAAAAATATAAAAAGTTATCCAAAGAAAATTATTTACGTGTACAAGAAGCTGAATCAGGGACTGAAACAGTAATATTTATATTAGACCAATACCTCTCACAAAAAGTCATCATAGTACTAATAATAATTCAACTAGAGCTAAGAAACTCAAATATATCATTCAAATTAATGTTCAAATCAGTATAATAATTATGATACCTTTAATAAACAATGTGTGTTAGAAGCTGGAGATTATTAAAAGAAAATATTCAATTATCCACAAAGTAAATTGGGACAGTTTTACACTAGTTACCACACACTGACACTATGGCCCAGATGCCATAAAAGTCGATAAATGGGCATCATTGTTGCCAAAATGTATTGCTTCGCTTCACAGTGATACATTTCTATGTCTGCACCTAATTCGATACAAAAGATCTATGCATGTGGATATTAGCATATGCCACAAGTGTGAAAAATGCTCAAAATGGCGATAACATTTTCTGTACAATGAGGTTATCTCAAAAATCAGTTATAAATGTCACTGGGCTACTGAACTAGCCCTCTAAACACAGCCATATCACCAAGCAGGTAAGTAGACAGTGTAAAGCCCCCAACACAATGCCATTTCCGTAAGCAGGTAAGTAGACAGTGTAAAGCCCCCTACACACAGCCATATCACCAAACAGGTATGTAGACAGTGTAAAACCCTCAACACACAGCCATATCCCTAAGCAGGGGTTTGTTGGGATTTTTTACATTGTGCTCTTGAGTGACTGTGTTTCTGCTGTTGTCTCAGTTGTCTGTGAGTTAGAGTGGTGTCCTGTGTGATTGTGCTGACTTGGCATTCTGCTGTGTACCTAGCTATATGTTAGTCACTGTGGTTATCTGTGTGAGTGATTGGGACTCAATTCCCATTCCTCCATTCTTATATTTCCCTAAATAATTTCCTTTCATAACTCAATCATAAATTAAAATATAACTCATTATTCTCAATGTTATTCTGTAATGTTATAAAAGATATGCACTATACAAAATATGAATATTGCAGTATAACATACAGGGTATCCGCACTAAAAGAGGCACGGACATAATGGAAGTAAATATACACCATGCCTCTTTTTAGGTCGAGCTCATGGTGGCGGCGTTGCTATGTGCGTGCGCTTGCATCCGTGCGCACTTTCGGGACTCTTACCTGTTTGCCTATGGTAGTTCCTCAAGTACCCGCACCGCCGTGCGCGTCGACGCTGCTACATTTTGCCGAGACAACCCAATTTGACATTTCCGGCTGCAGTCACGTGACGTCGGTGTCACGTGAGCCGGTTCAGCCAATTAGTTCCGTTACGCGTTTGCCACGCCCCCCGATCGCCTCCCCGATCTCCTGCAGCCTAGTGCACACATCGCTGGGGCGGCAGGAGTGCACGCGGTGGTGCGCGCGCCCGCGCAACCACCATGAGCTCGGCCTAAGTGTGGATACCCTCAGTAATAAAATGTATTTATAATAAATGATTGTTATTGGCAACATTTTTAAATATGTAGCATTTTAAAACGATCGTATAGCATTATGGGCATAGGATATGTTCTGCAAACAATACATTTTTAAATGGTTCTGCAGTTCAATTTTACATTGCTTCACAGTTCAATGCCCCGTAGAAAGGTAGGTGAATAAAATGTGAGCACTGCTTTTCCCTAGGCCTTGTGATAATCACTATTCGAAGCTTATTGAATAGCATGTGCTTAGCACAGTTAGCATCTCTGAGAACACTTTCTCACCCTTTCACCAGGTCTTCACTGCCTCTTCTCCTGGATAATTTAAATATTGAGTACAGGGAAGATGTCTTCATCTTTAGAGATACATTTTGCCTACAGACTTTTTTTTTTTTTTTTTTAAATCTTGCCCAATGCTGTCGTTGGGCTAACATCTTATAATACATCCCTTTCCAAATCATTGTAAGAGGACAGCCCTCTCTTGCAGTTTCTTTACTTTGGTTTCCATTTAGAAATGCTTCTTAACTTCCTTTATACACATTTGGTTCCCACAGGGCTTCATTATTAGGACTTCAATTGGTCACTGCTAACACACACACTTGAATCCAAATATTTGTGCTATTCAATGTGTATCTTTCATTTAAATTAGTAATTGTGTTAATTATCTTATGAACAATATGGATAAATACTTAGCTATGTGCACGTGTGCCCAGATCAAATCACATTTAGGATTTTGCCTTAAATTACAAGAAATTCAGTATTATCAGGTTAATATCTACTGTGTTAGCAAACTAGTAAATAAAATGTTACATTGGGTTTTATTTTGCAAAAATAAAAAAGATCGCAAAGAGCTTAGAGATGCAGATGTACCAACTTCGTCAAAAATAGGTATTTTCCTCCTAATTTTAAATCCCAACCCAACAATTCAAGCAGTTTTCACTTTTTGAGAAATAGTTATTTATTTTATATATGTATTTATTTGTTGTGTGAACGACCCACGAAGACTGAAGATGTAAAGATCATTCTACATAAAAGGCAACTAAATAAATCTTTTTCTTTTCATCATTCAGTCTAAACAAATATGAAATAAAAGTGCAGATTTAGGTGTGGCAAAGATGAGTAACCAGAAAAACGACACCGTAACTGCAGTAGTGCCTCTTTCTCCTCTTTAATCCTGTCTCATATTTTTTGGGCCTTCTCTCTAATACTTGCTCTATGATGCTCACTCAACATTATAAAGGACTTTGGGAAATAGTTACTAAGTGGTACTAAGCCAAAAGAGAACTTACAGTAAATAAGTCCTTCTTATGCTATTCTTAACTCTCAATACATAAAGAGTGTGGTTTTACATAACAATGTTTCCTATTCACAAATCTCTGTCCACTAGATTTCGAGTCACTACACATCTTTTGAGTTATTATAGCGACACATTGCTTCCCAAGGGTTGCTCACCACCTTGGTAGTAAAGGTTGTCTCCTCTCACTCAGGGACAGTATCACCCCAGGAGTACAATAATCAGAGTCTGTAATAGTGGTTCTCAAACTGTGGTCCCCGAAAGTACCTTAGTGGTTGTTCCTGAAAGCATTCAAAAGGCACATACCGTACATAACACTTACTCCTGCAAAATATAAAAAAATTACGGTTTAAAATAGCTAAAGCTGAAACACCTCACTTTTTAATTGTCACTATATAAAGTTTCTATATTGAGTTCCTCTATTCCACAGCCCAATCAATTATCTGCAGGCGCCTTTTCAATTGATGCATTCTTCCTTTAGGCCAGTTACTGGTTAACTCCCATTCCACTGATCAGCTGGTCAATATTGCACCATCAGTCATCGACTGAACAATTACCCCCAAAGTTTATGTATATTATCACTTTTCCCATTGCCCAGCTTCCTACCTGAGAAGTGAAAACCTCTACTCACATATAGAATACAACTGCCTAAAACACATAGCTTTACGCTATCAATTCTAGTTGGGTAACTTATACAGTGAGGCGAAATGGGAGACGTGGATCCTAAAATCTTCCCTTAATCAAGCCGGTTAACGAGTATTTAAAAAAGGATTGCTTTATACCAATATGGTAGTTACCTAGAGATAGAACAATAAATAGTGAATGGAAAATAGTATTTACTATAGTTAAAATAGTGGCTACTATATATACTATACGGGCATATGAACCTGTAAGAGAATATTTACACCAAATGATGCATAGTTGTGGCTACTATATATACTATACGGGCATATGAACCTGTAAGAGAATATTTACACCAAATGATGCATAGTTGTGGATACAAAATACAGTTTGGGTTAAATGTAATTAAATAACCTTTTTAAAAAAAGTTGATGCAACACTATTACACAGAACTAGAGAGTACGCAAACAGGGCTATCAAACGTGAATGAAAAACTATAGCCTAAGGCCGCATCCACAGTACGCGCGTCGTCGCACGCGGCGCAAACAAAAGGCCGTACCTCAATGAGGATGGCAATAGAGCACAAGAGCGACGATGCGGCTGATTTTTTGCGAGGCAATTTTTTTTATTTTGACGTGTGACGGCCGGGTCACGTGCGCGGTTCAGCTAATGAGAGCGAACCGCTCACGTGACGTCACGGGCACGCCTCCCTGTAGCGTCTCCACCTCCACATCCCACAGCCCGCGGATCGCCTCTACAGAAGGCGCGCGCAACGCCATGCACTCCGTCGCGCACGCGACAGATTTGATTATATCCGAGGCCTAAGACAAACAAAAGTTAAATATTGGAGGGTTCCAGAAGGAAATATATACTGTACAAAGAAAAGTAAGGTAGAAGTGATACCTTTAATGCAGATGTAGTCAGATGTAACGTCTTCGGTGTCATGGCCGCTCACGGCACAGATGGATTAACGCTGTGGGTGGTCCCATTCAGAAACACAGACCCCCCCCACAGCGACATCGTGACAGACACAGTCCCCATAGCCACAGACATTTCTGTGTTCTTCTGCAGCACCAGGGACAGTGTCTTACTACATCTGTAGCCAACTCGTGGTTAAAAAGAGTGCAAGCTTTCAGGACCACAAAGGTCCCTTCTTCATAAACACTTGCACTCTTTTTAACCATGAGTTAGCTATTAAAGGTATCACTTTTGCTTTACTTTTGTTTATCTATTCTACAGGCTAACATAGTACCACCCTCTACTGGAGCCCCAGTAAGCCTACGTTCAGATAAAACAAGCCCTCACTACATAATCTATAGCACAGATGTTCCTCCTCTAAATGCTTTGCCTTGGTGCAATCAATGTAAACATCAAGCATAAATATTGACTAATAATAAAAGAACATAGAAACATCACCTAATGTGTATTCGTATTTTATCTTCGGAAAATAATCCGAGATGACTTTGCAGCTCAGGGACACGTCAATTCCCTGCAGTGAACTCTGAAGTTAATTTTCTGAAACTGCAAACTGGGCTAACATTCAGAACCCAGGGGAGAGCAGACACCTCTTATTCAGATAGTCCAAGGTTCAAACTTTAGACTAATGTTTGTTCATGGCAATGAGATGGAAAGCTCTCAGCAAGCAGGCCAGCGCATGTCAATGATCTTCCTTCTCATCCTGGCTCACACTGCTTTGTATGGGATGCCATGTGCTGTGACCTTCTTTCTGTCACTTAACAAAGCCGGATTCACTGCACCTTCAGCCAGATTTCTAGCGAGCATTTTAATTCAGCAAAACAGAATCCAAAAACAAGGGACTTTCTTCTACTTATTTCCTTCAGGACATGACCTTTTGATAAGACTTACTTGCCATGTAAAGCATGTATTGAACGAGGAATTATATTAACTTAGAATTCATCTAATGCCCTACATACCACTTAGCTCATTGTGCACATGTTGGGAGCCACAAGATGCCCTCTTTAAAATTGAAAGTGAACTTGGTTGTTGCATTTAACCAAGAATGATAGCAGTGAATACATGTTATGTTGTTCATGTTCTTTCACGACCACAAGCATCGGTTTCTCATATGTTTCCGCTTCCAAAGAATTGACACATATGCTCTTCCAGGTTGTTCTGTCAACAATCAACAACTTTGTTGATAAGTTTTGTGAACAGAAAATAATGCCCATTAATGTTACAAACTCATTATATTAAAGGCAGGTCACCGTTATATTTAATTTAGAAAGTGAACCTGTGTTACCTGAACACTAGAATTGAGGACCCTGAACTAGTCTATTAAGTGGACAAGTTTCTCACTGTTGATTTCTGTGAGCCGAAACAATGCCTGATATTGATTGCCACCCTCTTTCCTCCCGAAGAGCAAAATAACACAGTTCATTATTTTGTACATTATTTTTGTAGCCAGTAATAGTATTGATATTACATTACATAATCCCTAAGGTAGTGACCATGTGGATGAGCTGTACTACCTTCCTGGACGATTGACCAATCAACCATGGCCTTCCACTTATAATTATTATTAAGGTACAAACATATAGTACAATGCAGTACAATGGAGGGGAGACACCAAGACATAATGTAACACTCTAATATTACCAAGTCTACGTATACGAAAGGTAAGGATCGGCATTACCCATAGACATTACAATATTGTTTGTTGAAAAGTTCAGATTTCGTAATACACCGTACACTTTGCAATTTTGAGTTACAATGAAAAAGAATACTTTTATTATATACTTTACTATGCAAATAAAAAAATAAAAACTCCAATCAAGATACAGACAATGCCCTATATAGCATTAACACTAATGAACAACATTTTAAAAGATTACTAGCCGCAAATTATGAGGCCGTAGTACAAAGGCAAAAATTATCTTGACAAGAAAAAAAGTAAAGTTATATTTTAAAAACAACTGTTCAAATGAAAATTTAGGTGAAAAAATGCTAGGCTTCAACTCCACTATCTTCATGGTAGGTGAAGTCCACACTATCAATTTAAAATCTTCAAAATAACCCAGTGGAAGCAGTTAATAGTCAGCAGACTAGACAGACTGGCTTTGAAAGCATTTAATATTTGCTGAAGTGCTGCTTGTACTCAATTATAACTCACTGCTTGCAATCTTAATAATTTAAAACTGTCCACCCCCCTAAAAAAAAATCCTACCCAGAGACATGAATGCACATTTTGCTTTTGACAGCGGTAAATTAAAGCTAAATGGTGGATTGTGAATGAGTTACTGTGCAAGTATAAAGACATTAATGAGGTAATTTCATTATGGAGACTCATCCAAGCCTATGTAAAAACAAGGGGAGTAAATGGAGAGGAAAGCTGCTGAGGAAATTAGGGTTCCTTCCACACTAATTAATGTTTTGGGGTATTTTGTACAGGCACCAAATTAACTGCTCCAAAGAACTCTCATTGAAAAAAAAGTATATTGTAGACCTCCCTTGTAATTAGAAGACAGTACAACCAGAACACTTAATGAGCATAAAGCCAGCCTTCAACTTACTCTGCCCAGCCACTGAAAACATGCCATTATTAAGGCCTAAGTTTAAGGAAGCACTAAGCATACAATATGGGATTGTTTAGGTCCTTCTGCTCTAGGAGCTGTAAACAGGTAGACTATGAATGCGGCTCTATGAGACTCCTGGGAGGCCTGTGTTCCCAGAAAACAATCTTAAATGCATCCAAAAGGAAGAAAAAGGTGAATAGGCCCAGCACAGCAAGCAAAATGAATGCTGAATACTGTCTTAAGTGATTACATGATGTTGTGCCACCCCCTCTCATTGAGTTATCTTTACACTGCTTTTGTCTCCTCTAATTGGAGCTGATGAGGTGCTAATTGGTTCCTTTTTAAGAAAAAAACGCTACTTAAGACCTGGCAAGCACAGTGAGACAGCATGAGTGGAGTTAATGAGGGCTAGGCAAAAAAAAAAACAAAGAAGGTTTTTTTCTCTCTCTTTATTTTATGTCAATTGCTTGTCCCAGCCTACTTCTGTAAGGGATAGAATATTTTGTATGGCTGAGCTTTTGCTCCACTGATATATATTTAGCTGAAGTGAATAAAATATTCACTTAGTTGCCATTGTTAGTGTCACAAGCTTAAATAAAACACACTCTCACAAAAACACTCCAGTGGTAAGAGGCTCTTCTTCTTTACATAAATCAGAATTACCGCTGCCCGTTCAACAGTTATTTCATTCATTAGATTCCCTGTTGGCCTTCCTTTGCACTAGTCCTTGGGCTCATAACACTGTGGGGCCTATGCAGAGAACTGCGAGAATGGCCATTCGCCAGACTTGGAACGCTCCGTGTTTTTGGCGGATTCCCCTCGCAGTATGCAGGAAAGTGCGCATATCTGGGAGAGGAATCCGGCAGAGAGATGGCGAGCCCTGGCGGGAAGGGCTCCGCTGGCGAGATCTGTCAGCAGAGAGCGAGATCCGCCTCTCTGCACAAATCTCGCCGGCAAATATTTTTTTTTTTACAAACAAATCTATTACTATTGCAGATGTGCAGGGGGTCTCCGGAGATGAACCGCGTAGGTTCTATGTCCGGGCACCCCCTGCTTCCCGAGATTCAGGCCCCGTTATGAGGTGCAGGTATTTCCTATGCATGGAGTTAGCCCGATCACGTGACGCGGGACATTTCCATTCATAGGAGATACCGGCACCCCATAAAGGTGCCTGTATCTCGGGAAGCAGGGGGTCCCAGGACATAAAACCCACACGGTTCATGTACGGAGACCCTCTGCACATATACACTATTAATAAAAATACAGTAATGCTGCTTCATTACCTTAGCGGCTATCCGTTAAGGCAATGAAGGGGTTAAGTAACAGTAGCATGTTTATTGGGGACAATTGCCCCCAATAAACATAGCAAAACACAACACAATCAGCCTCTGTGCCCCCAACAACCCCTAAACCCCCCTTATATACCTAACCCATAGTTATTTTTTTAGGCACAGGAATGGTACTATATATAGGCTGGCGGTGGCCCTTGGGTGTTTCCGCAGGGGTCCCCGCTTGCCTGCAGTATCAAGTCTGTGCCCCAGAAAAATAATTTAAAAACACAAATACTTCAACATAAATACACCCCCACCCACCCACCCCACTACCCACCCCCGTGAGGCATAAGCACCATCACCCCTACACACCGGGAGGCCTACCCTCTGTCCCTTGGGGACAAAACCCCCTACCCCCAATACCCACATTCAAAACAATACACACCCGCAATAAACATAACAATTATTAAAAAGCTATACATAACCCACCCACAACATATTGCAAATATATTGTGGTGTTACTTAACCCCTTAATAACAATAACGCTTAATAAGCGCTAAAGTTAGTAATGGGTTAAGCCACCCTGCACCCATTCATTTGTAGAGTGGCTTCATCATTCACATATTATATATACATATATATATATTTTTTTTTCAAATACATGTATGATTAAGCAATCTACAAAGAAATGGTAATTGAACACTTCCGATGTCTAATTGACAACATCACAGACAAAATTAAAACAAAGCCAAATGACTATTAAAACACATCTCATAAGAGAATACGGCAAGCACCTATCCAAACCAGTAAATTGCAATACAACATACAATTGAACAACGTGTACATGATGCAAATAATATTTCCATCATGTACACAATAGCAATCAAAGGTCCAAAACAAATACACGATTGAAAGTAAACATGCAATATAAACAAAGCAAGTAGACAATAATATATATATTTTTTTATTTATATATTTATTTATTTATTGTGGGGCTGTTGTGTGTGTATTTTTTTTATTGTGGGTAGTGGGGGTGGACAAAGTGGGTATTAGCCTTGGTTGTTTAGGGCTTGCGGGTGGGTAGCGGGAGGGCTTAACCCCTTCATGACCTTAGCGGTATTAACCGCTACGGTCATAGGGGTTAAGTCCACCCGCAAACCCTAAACAGCCACCAAGGGCCAAATACCACCTTCACCCACCCCCGCTACCCACAATAAACCTGGCACGGCTGGTTAACCCCTTCATTGCCTTAGCGGTTAGCTGCTAAGGTAAGGAAGTGGCCTTTAAATGCATTTTTCCTGCCTCGGATGTATGCCGGGGGCCTCCGGTGCTGGTATTAATGGGTATCAGCTCCGGAGACCCCCGGCATCAATCCGAGCAGGAAAAAGGCCTGATTTTTTCTATGTATCGCCGCTCAGCACCAGATTTTTGCCAACTTTTGTTGGCTGGAGCGATTTGGGGAAAATTTCTCCATTCTAGAGCGCCGATCAGCGCCGAGATGCTGATCGGCGCTACTAGAATACGGAGGTTTTTAAAACTGACGAAATATTGATTCTCGCCACCCACGCGGCGAGTTTTTTTTTAGGGAAAAAAAACGGCGGATTTTCTTCATCTCACCAGTTTTCCGGCCTTTACTGAATTGCTGTAGGCATATTTGCCAAAAAACTGGTGAGATAGGGCTTCTCGCAGGTTTCTGCATAGGCCCCTGTGTGTAACTCATATAGTAGCTACTGACTTGTATCCTGCAATGTGTAGAGATTTTGCAATGCCTTTCTAAAACTTTCTATAGTTACAGTTACAGTACATAGTAGATGAAGTTGAAAAAAGACATACGTCCATCGAGTTTAACCTATGCTACATTTAGACGACAGATACTTTATCCTGTATCCGTACTTACAGTGTATTGAGCCAAAGGAAGGCAAACAAAAAACCCCAGTGACACATTATCCAATGATATCTCGTAAAGGGAAATATAAATTCCTTCCTGACTCCAAATAATGGAATTCAGATTTCTCCCTGGATCAACATCCTTCCCATGTTTACTTATTTGGTATATCCCCGTATACCTTTCCTATAAACAATGGACAGTTAAAAAAAACATATATATATATATATATATATATATATAAAAAAAATGTCAATCAACAAACAAAAAACCCTACCATTACATTTTTTTTAAAAAGGCAGCTGCCTGGGTAAGAACCCAGATAAGAAATCTCACAAAATTGTAGGACTTCAGATAGATTCTTGTGTTTGTCGTTAATCAAGATTAAGCTTGTGTTCTCTGCTGAGTAAGACTGGTTGGGTTGTATCAATGGATTTTGATCATGGGAACCCTGCCTGATAAATACAATTCTAAATATCTATACATATATTTGTATATAACTATATTTATAGGCTAAATCAGTAAAATTCAGGGCATTATTGAAAACCCTGCTCTCTGATTGGTTAAAATTCCGGGCATTATCCACAGTAATGCCCTGAATTTCAGCAGCTTGCAAAATGCAGTTTTCAATCTGTTTATTTCCCGCCAATCAGCTTTCAGAACAGCTGAGACAGGGCAGGGGATTGGTTTGAATTAAGTAAAAGCTCTGAGACATGGCAGGGGATCGGTCAAAAAGTATCAGCCACGGTTTGACTCCTCCCCCTCCCAAGCTGACTGAGATTTTCTGAGCAGATTCAGTTGAATTGGGGGGGGGGGGGGAGAGAGAGAGAGACTGCAAAGAAGTAAGTGTGTTGTGTATAGAGGTGCAGTTTTGTGTGTGTGGGGGGGAAGAGATCCGCCTCTCTCTGCACAAATCTCGCCGGCAAATAAAAAAAATTTACATAACAAATCTATTACTATTGTAGATGTGTAGGGGGTCTCCGGAGATGAACCGCGTTGGTTTTATATCCGGGGACCCCCTGCTTCCCGAGATACAGGCCCCGTTATGAGGTGCAGGTATTTCCTATGCATGGAGATAGCCCGATCACGTGACGCGGGACATTTCCATTCATACGAGATACCGGCACCCCATAAAGGTGCCTGTATCTCGGGAAGCAGGGGGTCCCAGGACATAAAACCAACACGGTTCATGTACGGAGACCCTCTGCACATATACACTATTAATAAAAATACAGTAATGCTGCTTCATTACCTTAGCGGCTATCTGTTAAGGCAATGAAGGGGTTAAGTGACAGTAGCATGTTTATTGGGGACAATTGCCCCCAATAAACATAGCAAAACACAACACAATCAGCCTCTGTGCCCCCAACAACCCCTAAACCCCCCCTTATATACATAACCCATAGTTATTTTTTTAGGCACAGGAATGGTACTATATATAGGCTGGCGGTGGCCCTTGGGTGTTTCCGCAGGGGTCCCCGCTTGCCTGCAGTATCAAGTCTGTGCCCCAGAAAAATAATTTAAAAACACAAATACCTCAACATAAATACACCCCCACCCACCCACCCCACTACCCATCCCCGTGAGGCATAAGCACCATCACCCCTACACACCGGGAGGCCTACCCTCTGTCCCTTGGGGACAAAACCCCCTACCCCCAATACCCACATTCAAAACAATACACACCCGCAATAAACATAACAATTATTAAAAAGCTATACATAACCCACCCACAACATATTGCAAATATATTGTGGTGTTACTTAACCCCTTAATAACAATAACGCTTAATAAGCGCTAAAGTTAGTAATGGGTTAAGCCACCCTGCACCCATTCATTTGTAGAGTGGCTTCATCATTCACATAATATATATATATTTTTTTTTTTCAAATACATGTATGATTAAGCAATCTACAAAGAAATGGTAATTGAACACTTCCGATGTCTAATTGACAACATCACAGACAAAATTAAAACAAAGCCAAATGACTATTAAAACACATCTCATAAGAGAATACGGCAAGCACCTATCCAAACCAGTAAATTGCAATACAACATACAATTGAACAACGTGTACATGATGCAAATAATATTTCCATCATGTACACAATAGCAATCAAAGGTCCAAAACAAATACACGATTGAAAGTAAACATGCAATATAAACAAAGCAAGTAGACAATAATATATATATATTTTTATTTATATATTTATTTATTTATTGTGGGGCTGTTGTGTGTGTATTTTTTTTATTGTGGGTAGTGGGGGTGGACAAAGTGGGTATTATCCTTGGTTGTTTCTGGCTTGCGGGTGGGTAGCGGGAGGGCTTAACACCTTCATGACCTTAGCGGTATTAACCGCTACGGTCATAGGGGTTAAGTCCACCCGCAAACCCTAAACAGCCACCAAGGGCCAAATACCCCCTTCACCCACCCCCGCTACCCACAATAAACCTGGCACGGCTGGTTAACCCCTTCATTGCCTTAGCGGTTAGCCGCTAAGGTAAGGAAGTGGCCTTTAAATGCATTTTTCCTGCCTCGGATGCATGCCGGGGGCCTCCGGTGCTGGTATTAATGGGAGACCCCCGACATCAATCCGAGCCAGGAAAAAGGCCTGATTTTTTCTATGTATCGCCGCTCAGCACCAGATTTTTGCCAACTTTTGTTGGCTGGAGCGATTTGGGGAAAATTTCTCCATTCTAGATGCTGATCGGCGCTACTAGAATACGGAGGTTTTTAAAACTGATGAAATATTGATTCTCGCCACCCACGCGGCGAGTTTTTTTTAGGGAAAAAAAACGGCGGATTTTCTTCATCTCACCAGTTTTTCGGCCTTTTCTGAATTGCTGTAGGCATATTTGCCAAAAAACTGGCGAAATAGGGCTTCTCGCAGGTTTCTGCATAGGCCCCTGTGTGTAGCTCATATAGTAGCTACTGACTTGTGTCCTGCAATGTGTAGAGATTTTGCAATGCCTTTCTAAAACTTTCTATAGTTACAGTTACAGTACATAGTAGATGAAGTTGAAAAAAGACATACGTCCATCGAGTTTAACCTATGCTACATTTAGACGACAGATACTTTATCCTGTATCCGTACTTACAGTGTATTGAGCCAAAGGAAGGCAAACAAAAAACCCCAGTGACACATTATCCAATGATATCTCGTAAAGGGAAATATAAATTCCTTCCTGACTCCAAATAATGGAAATCAGATTTCTCCCTGGATCAACATCCTTCCCATGTTTACTTATTTGGTATATCCCCGTATACCTTTCCTATAAATAATGGACAGTTAAAAAAACATATATATATATATATATATATATATATATATATATATATATATATATATATATATAAAAAATGTCAATCAACAAACAAAAAACCCTAGCATTACATTTTTTTTAAAAAGGCAGCTGCCTGGGTAAGAACCCAGATAAGAAATCTCACAAAATTGTAGGACTTCAGATAGATTCTTGTGTTTGTCGTTAATCAAGATTAAGCTTGTGTTCTCTGCTGAGTAAGACTGGTTGGGTTGTATCAATGGATTTTGATCATGGGAACCCTGCCTGATAAATACAATTCTAAATATCTATACATATATTTGTATATAACTATATTTATAGGCTAAATCAGTAAAATTCAGGGCATTATTGAAAACCCTGCTCTCTGATTGGTTAAAATTCCGGGCATTATCCACAGTAATGCCCTAAATTTCAGCAGCTTGCAAAATGCAGTTTTCAATCTGTTTATTTCCAGCCAATCAGCTTTCAGAACAGCTGCGACAGGGCAGGAGATTGGTTTGAATTAAGTAAAAGCTCTGAGACGGCAGGGGATCGGTCAAAAAGTATCAGCCACGGTTTGACTCCCCCCCCCCCTCCCGAGCTGACTGAGATTTTCTGAGCAGATTCAGTTGAATTGGGGGGGGGGGGAGAGAGAGAGAGACTGCAAAGAAGTAAGTGTGTTGTGTATAGAGCTGCAGTGTTGTGTGTGTGGGGGGGAAGGGAGGGGTGTAGAGGTGCTGTGTTGTGTGTAGAGCTGGGGGGGAGAGTGCAAAGTTTAGTAAGTGGCTGCATTTTTTATTGTGGCTGCAGTGTGTGTGTGTGTTGTGCTGTTGTATGTGTAGCAGCAGTTTGTGTGAGTGTAGAGCTGATGTGTGTGTGTGTGTGTGTGTGTATAGAGCTCCAGTGTGTGTGTGTGTCAGTAGCAGTGTTTATGGGTGTAGCATGTGTGTGTAGCAGCAGAGTTTGTGTGTGTGTAGAGCTGCTGCTGTGTGTGTAGAGGTGCTGTGTAGTGAGTGTAGAGGAGGTGCTGTGTTGTGTATCTAGAGCTCCAGTGTGTGTGTGTGTGTGTGTGTAGAGGCACTGTGTTGTGTGTGGTGTGCTGTTTTGTGTGTTTGTGTGTGTAGCAGCAGTGTGTGTGTGTGTGTGTGTGTTTGTGTGTGTGTGTGTGTATGTGTGTGTACAGAGGGGGCAGCAGTGTGTGATATAGATATCTGCAGTGTAAGAGTATATAGAGATGGTTTCATGTATTTACCATTTTATTTGAATAAAAAAATCTATTTAACTATACAAAAGTGTCTATTATTTATGAAATAAGCCTACATTTAGCCTATAATAGTAATAATCCCATCAGAACAGGGCATTACTGGCCAATAATGCCCTGGCTGGGTTAAAGTCCCTCGGCTTCGCCTCGGGCCTTCAACTCTTCCAGCCAAGGCATTATTGGCCAGTAATGCCCTGTTCTTCAGGGATTATTACTTAAATATACACATGTAAATGTTTAATATATACATATTTGAAAGTTCTATATATATTTAAATACATAATTAAGCTCTTCTAAAATGTCTTGCTTGTAACTTATTTAGGCTTTCGGTCATAGGCTGTGCTAACAATGGCTAATAATAATTGCTAATAATTGTACAGGTGTAGTGTGTGTCCTTATGAAAAGTTTTCTGTGCTTGTAAGTAATGATTATTAAAACACTGCTTATCAATGGTTACCAGATATAATTGACAATAGTTGCCCAACTCCTTGTCAAGTATATTTATGTGAACTCTTTAACCCAGGGAATATCCACGGTGCGAACCTTTAAATACCCGGGATAGTGGAAGTTGTCTATTGGAGACCAACTTCAACATGCAATCTCTGATCATTCTCAGCCTCAGGACTCACCCACTCCCACTGCCCTTACTCTTATTGTCTATGTGTCTGAGGTTTACTGGTGTGTTATTAATTTAAATATTATTATTATTATCATCAATCCTATTCATTAAATGGAGTCCCATGCCGTTTAGTCTGTTAGCACACATTACATTTTTAATAATCAGTGTGTTTGTTTGGGATAAAGAAAATGGTACCTACTGTAAGTCTAACAAGCAATGTATTCAAACAGTAATATATCAGCACTAAACTGATTGACAGCTGCAATTCAGGTGAAAATGGTACAGTATATTTACTGAGGTGATGTATCAGAAATCAGTTTTAGAAGTACAGTTATAATGGTGATAAGGATATTTGAGATCACGGCTATATTAGGAGAAGGAATGGCTCAGCGAGTAAAGACACACGCGGAGCCTGGTTCAATTCCTGGTGTCGGCTCTTTGTGACCTTGGGCAAGTCACTTTATCTCCCTGTGCCTCAGGCACCAAAAGCATAGATTGTAAGCTATATGGGGCAGGGACCTGTGCCTGCAAAATGTCTCTGTAAAGCGCTGCGTAAAACTAGCAGCGCTATACAAGAAGAAACAATAATAATTATTATGATATTATTATAACAAAAAAAAGCTGATTGAAGGACTTGAGGTTCTGCAATGTCCACAATATACACATACCGGTATATGAAAAGAAAGGCATGACACTGCTTAATGTAAATGACCATTTATTTCCATTCAGTATGTTTTGGTTGTTAGAAGCCACACATGCTTGTGAGTCAAGAACTTTTACTTAAAATATGAGTCAATACATCTTCAAGACTTTTGAAAATAAGGATGCATCTTTTGTGACATTGATGCAAGCTGCTTTGTTGGGTAATTGTGCCTGCGATGTGCACCTAAAAAAGGAATTGAACCGTTGACAAGTGTTTAATTAGGATTACTGCTTGATTACACAAAGCAGCTAATCTCCCATGTAATATGTTATATTCTACTACAAATCTAACATTGATCGATATCAGACTCCTTAAATGTAATAATAACAACATGGTGTGATGTTATATTTTCAAAATGTTTTAGTTCTGTAGGAATGTTGTACAAACGCAACAAGCATGACCGAGATTTAAATATACTTCAATTGTATAGTTAATTAGTCTGCAAAGTGACACATGGACTCTACCTAAATGTTTATCTCAGGCAATTTGTACTTTCTATTGATATTTAAAAGACTGCTAAGCTTTGGTCTAAGTTCCATTCAGACACACACATGGACACTGTCTATCTATTGTTATGAAAATAAAGGATTTCCTTCTTGCTCCACTGAAACTTTCTAATGAACTAGTAACATTGTAAAGTAAACAACACAAGCTAAATGTATTGTGTTTAGCTATTGTTCTTGGAATTTCCAAACCACACCAAATCATTCTAGATCTGTGGACTTTGGATTTGAAAACACCCCTTCTGCACACTTATGTATTTCAGTGTTAACCCGTAGAAACATTGAAACAGAGTTTCACTACCTCAATAGCTACAGCAAAGCTGCAGATTTAATTAGGGCATTTTTTAATGTATGTTCCTCTTTTTATCTCTTACAAAATTACAACACCAAAAATATTTAAAGTGCACACAATTAAAACAAAAACACGGAATCCTTAATTACATATTTTAGACAAAGGGATCTACAATTATGGTCTAAAACCTTTGAATTGGGCTTGCCTTGGAGTGGTGAGAATACCTTTGAAATGAGAAATATGAAATAATTATTGATTAGTGAAATGTCTTTGTTCAACATGTTGAATTATTTTTATTTTAGAAAGGGCTAATGATACTAATTCAGGCTCTAATGCAATAATGCAATGATATTGTGGGCCGTATTTGCTAAGCTCTCTTCTGCTGTAAGACACTTTTCCAGAGCTGTAAGTCACCCTACAGCCTGTTCCCATCAATCGTCTGGAAGGCGACCTTGATCACTGCTGGGCGGATTCTGCTCTTTTCACTTTTCGCTCCATCGGTATCTTGTTGGTATTAGCGTGCCAGGTCAACGGCCAGTCTATCGGAGTGGCCCTACTTGCTTGAGTTCCCCTAAACCTAGGGTTTTCCTAGTTACTGTGTGGTCAAGAATCCATTTGGTCAGAGGAGAACGCATTTATGGTTATCATTGCAAAATTGTGGTGGCATCCACCCCCGGGATGTCTGTTTGGGCCAGCCAGGGCGACCACACTTTTAGAAAATTTGAGCCGGAGTCATTGACCAAACTCGTCAATTGTTCCATCCGGCACACAAACCAAATTCTGTTCCTAATTTTGGGTAAAATTGGTACTTCCGGTTGCTTCCACAATGCTGCGATCTCGCATCTGGTGGCTGTTGCTAAGTGTGCTATCAATTTATGAGTGGCATTCGATAGCCCCTGGATCCGCCTGCCCAACAGGAACAGCCATGGGTCCAGGGGGATCTCCACTCCGATCAATCTTTGAAGCCAATCTCTAATTTCCGCCCAAATCGGAGCCACCTTCGTGCAAGACCACAGCATATGACGTAAGTCAGCTCGTTCTCCGCATTGCTTCGGGCAAAGAGGGGAGTAACCTCTGACAAATTTGGCTAATTTTGTTGGGGTGTAATACCACCGCATTAGGACTTTGTATGCGTTCTCCTTTAATGTGGTACAGATAGAGCTTTTGGCTGCTGCCTGTAGGATCCTGTCCCAGTCCTCGTCCTCTAATGTCTCCCCTACGTCGGCTTCCCATTGTCTCATATAACTAAGTCGGGGTTCGTCTTTTGTCTCTGGACAGATCACTTCCCTGTACATTCTAGAGGTTAGTCCCCTTGTGTCCGTACCTCTAGAACACAGCTGCTCAAAGTTTGTTCTCCTAGGCCGAATTGGGGTTTTGTTGTAAAATGCCCTGATCTGGAGGTATCTAAATAATTCTGTATTGGGCATGTTTTTTTCTTCTTTGATATGATCAAAAGTTTTGATATGCTGACTTCCCTCCAGATCATTTAGTCTAATATACCCTGATTGAAACCATTTTGCGAAATGTGAACGACCCATCCAACATTTAAATTTGGTAGCCTCCCATACATTCCTGCTTTTATAGATACTCACCAAACTATATATCTTGGCCAAATATCTTGGTTCACTCATATTTCAAATATTTTTTAACTTTAATACTTTTCTAACCAGATTGTTTACAGCAGTTCAATAGAACATTTTCTACTCCACCTCCTCTCCATCAGTCATATATTTTTAATACGTAAGATTGCCACTTGAGGGTGAAATTAAATTAATGAATGACTGCTTTCTCTCTTACATATGCACTCACCCAGTTGAACCAGTAACCCCTACTTTAGGTTATCTTTTCCTACGCTCCGGCTAAAATAATTTGGTTCATACCACTGATGGGTTTAACATTTGGCCACAGAATTTATTGAGCAGATGAACTCTCCACATGTTATTATGACCTGACCCAGATGACCTCGGAGTTCCCTCCCTGCCATACCCACACCTTTTTTGTAGCTTCCTCTATGCTGTATAACACATATCCAGCCCCATGTTGCATAGGTGTCATCTTGGTAGCAGTTCTTATTAACATCCCTATTCCTAATTGCTAACGCCCCTGTTCCAATCAGGAATGTAGTAATCGCACAATTTACTCTCTTCCTGATCCTCTCACACCCTTTTTCTAACCGGTCTTCCCTTCGTTACCTTTTTGGGTTCATGTCAGACCATATTATTGAAGTGAAACTTCTTTAGTGGCACCTCATTCCTTAGGACAAAAATGGATTGTGGGGACAGAAAATCAAACGGATGTGACGTCAAAGTGCTGACGTCACAGTGCTGGCAGATGAGGCTGGGCTGTGTTCTGGCAAATCACATGCAGCGGTGGCGATAGCCACCGGCGCCGCTCCTAACAGGCGCCGGTCCCCCCACACGGCCGATTACATATGCGGCAGCGGCAATAGCCATAACCATTCCCCCCACACGTCCGCCGCCGTTCCCCGCCCGCTACCCGCTGACATCTGCCGCTGCTCCCCCCACACAGCCGCTGACATGCGCCGCGGTGCCGCTCCCCTCCCCCCACCCGCTCAACACCTTAACGCTCCTCCACACCGGCAGCCGTCCCCCTCAACGCATGCGCAAAGGCTCTGTCCATAGCCATGTTGCGGATGGCAGGTTTCGTGGGGGTGTGATTGGCAGAGGGCGCTGCTGCGAGGCAACCGGTGATTGGCTGTCGTGTCCCGCCGCTGACGATTGGTTGAGGGGCTGTCAGTCGGTTAAGGGGTCCCTTCATCCCCATCAGCCGGCACGGGCTCTGCGGTGCTGCCCGTCGTGGAGTACGCTGCTCCGTGGTGGGGTAGCTATCTGAGGCCGAGGCTGCACCCCTTGCCCTTTCGCTCCTGCTTCGGTAACGGGAGGAGGGGGGTAACGGGAGGAGGGGGGTAACGGGACCACCGTGTTGCCGGGGGGCTGGCTGCAGCAGGACACACAGCCGTATCCGCAGCTCCGCCGGGGGTAGTGGGAGTCGGGAGGACGGGGGAGGAGGAGGAGGGGGGGGGGCACACAACACAGAGAGACATTCACACAACACAGAGAGAGAGACATACACTGACTGACACACACACACACACTGACTCACACACTGACTGACTCACACTCACACTGACTGACTCACACTCTCACACTGACTGACTCACACTCTCACACTGACTCACACTCACACTCTCACACTGACTCACACTCACACTCACACACTGACTGACTCACACTCACACACTGACTGACACACTGACTGACACACACACGCACACACACTGACTGACACACACGCACACACACTGACTGACACGCACACACACTGACTGACACGCACACACACTGACTGACACACACGCACGCACACTGACTGACACACACGCACACACACTGACTCACACACACGCACACACACTGACAGACACACATGCACACACACTGACTGACACAAATGCACACACACTGACTGACACACATGCACACACTGACTGACACACATGCACACACTGACTGACACACATGCACACACTGACTGACACACATGCACACACTGACCGACACACACACAAACAAACACACATACATACTCTTTGACTGACACACATACATACTCACTGACTGACACATACACTGACTGACACATGTGTGCCGAGCACGCGCGTTATAAGTCAATTTCTGTGACAAAAGTCAAAGAAGTTTCACTTACTATGCACGTGCACAGCACACACAGCTTTTTCTTCTGGGGTTTGAGTTGCCTTTAACCTTTTTATGTGTCCGATTTGGTGAGACGATCTTGTGTTTCCTAGATCAGGGGTGCACAATCTTTTCCCCCTGTGCCCCCCTGCCTGCTCTCCTCCCCTGCTCGTGCCCCCCTACTTGCTCGGCTCCTTTGTTGGCAACGTGACGATCCATGACTCCGCTGCGTCATTTGATGCCGGGTTACCATGACGACACGTCGCGGGAAGCCAAGGTAAGTTTGTTACAGAGGCCTCGCGCAGTCCCCCGTTATTTAATTTAAATGCCTTGGTGGAGATCGCTGGACCTCTCTAACTGCCGCTCCCCCTCCAGAAAATCTCGCGCCCGCCCCCCAGTTTATGCACTCCTGTCCTAGATCATTCTTGGTTAGCTATATAAGCACTATGTGTGGTTGACTAAACCGTGTTGTGAGCCTGTGAAGTTCTTGCAGTAGGTCTATCCATTCAATGCCATCTTATCTGCCCTCTGCTGTCCCCGTATCCTACATTAATCACATATGGTCCGTTCAATAGTCTTCTGCTGGCCCACTACAAATAAGATTGACCCACTATCCGGACTTGCAGAGGTTGTCACGTGTTGTCATCATCTAGATGGGATGACCGTAGACAATAGAGCAGAGACATGGTGTTTCTGCAATGTCTTGTTATCATGTTTTAGTAAAGCAGCCCATCTCTCTTATTTATTTTTTCTGTATTTGCACATATTTATCTTATATGTTTGCCAAGGAACAATTTTAATATATCTTTCAAACTTTGACGCTTTCCAGCTACTTACTGTATTGTTTGTATTGCTTTTTCAGGTAAGCCATTCATAGCGGCTTCTGGTGTGAAGTTCCGACATTTCTTTACTCTCTGCCTTATTCTTGTATAGCTTATTTCAGAATATTTTTAAATTGGCATTGTGGTAAGGGGAACCTGTTCTCATGAATGAGATATTGTTCTCCCCTTTGTGGCCTGGTGTTTTCACCATCACTACGCAGCATATATGGCCATTGGGTATACGCATGACCCATTTTCCCCTCCCTTCTTGATCTTTTTAGCCTGATACTCAAGATATCCCCCTTTCACACTACATCTCCATTAGCTACACCTTCTCAGCAGCGTTAACCGTTACGAGTTTGCTTAAGGGGCCCTTTGGATGCTAACGCGAAAGCTGTTGTGACCACCGTTGTTTGGTGGGTAGCAAATCATGCCCAGATGCTGTATGATACTGCAAACCATATACCTTCTGTTAGGATTGCCCTTGCTTCACACAGCACAAGTGTAGGCCTTGCCCTAGTCAATTAAAACATTTTTTATAGGCCCTCCACCTTGTCTTGTGTAGCTAGATTCACTTCTCTGCATTTTAACCTGCTGCTATAGGCATGCTTGTATCTGGCCCTTAGACCCGGTGCCAAGGACAGCCTGATCAGTCCCATTTCCCTGTCGCCATGATTGTACACAGGTGTGAGGGACATTCCACTCCCTGTTGTGTTGGGAGTTAGCGACCTGAGTGGGGTCACAGTGAACGTAATAGATCAGCAATGTTTTATTTATCACCGTGGGTACATGATGGGCCTTACAGAGGATGTTATGTGGAAATACAAGGAGAAAATGCCCAAATTGGAAGGAGTATGTTATTGATTGCATTGACCACACTCTCAGCGTCACACCATAAGAGAATGCTCTTTGCCCTATTACACCTCCCATATTTGTATTTTTGCAACTATGGGGAACTTGCTGCATCATCTTTTAACTTGCCACTTTGCAGGCCATTTTCCTATGCACGCCTGCCAATTAGGTGGTATTTATCAATTTAATATTGACCCTACAAGTGTGCTCTCAGCAATGAAAAACATGTGTGCCTTTGTCACCCAATATATCAACCAATTTTATCATGACTATTAGGAGGTTATCTACATTTTTCTTCCATGCCGGTATTGATTTTGGGGACCCTGCTCTATTCCCACTACAATTGGCCACTGGTATGCCCTTATTATTACATACATTGCCCGCTGGGATACCAATATCCCCAGCCCATTCGCCTACTTGGAGTCTCGGTTGTTGCCTTCTTTTTTTTACCCAGCGGCGTAGCTTCGGAAGCCCTGGCTAGTCTTTTCCTTGTCAGGACTAATGCGTCTGGGTCTGAGGAAGGGATGCATTAGTCCTGAAACGTTACCTTTATTAGCTCTGATGCTGTGAATACTTTATTGAAGTTTTTTCAAACTCAAAACAAGTCTCCTGTGTGCTCCTTCTTTTCCTCTATTTTGTGCCTATTATCAGGTCCAGCTTTGAGACGCCGGGACCATTGGAAGGTAAGCACCAGAAGTAAAATAATATTTATATACTTTTTACAAACAGTGGTGTGCCATTTATACTTACTATTACTCCTGTATTACAAAACTGCTGCTACTAATACCTAACTCTCTGACATTTTTCTTCTTTCTTCCTTAAATCCCTCTTATGAAACCCATCTCTGCCACTTTTTTATTTTATTTATGGTGGACACTTCAATGGCATTTTAGTTTTGAGATCTCTCTCTCTCATATATATATATATATATATATATATATATATATGTATATATATATGTATATATGTATATATGTATATATATATATGTATATATATATATATATGTATATATGTATATATATACATATATATATGTATATATATATATATATACATATATATATATATATATATACATATATATATATATACATATACTGTACAGTTAAATACGGAAATAATTGGACACTTTGTCAGAAGATACTCAGCAAAGAAATAACGGCTCTATCATATACAGTTAGGTCCGGAAATAATTGGACACTGATACAAGTTTTGTTATTTCGGCTGTGTACCAAAATAAATTCAAGTTACAGTTAAATAATGAATATGGGCTTAAAGTGCAGTCTATCAGCTTTAATTTGAGGGTATTCACATCCAAATAGGAGGAAGGGTTTAGGAATTACATCTCTTTAATATGTAGCCCCCTCTTTTTCAAGGGACCAAAAGTAATTGGACAATTGACT
The DNA here is from genome assembly GCF_040206685.1 of Ascaphus truei. Lineage (NCBI taxonomy): Eukaryota > Metazoa > Chordata > Amphibia > Anura > Ascaphidae > Ascaphus > Ascaphus truei. Next base: position 45,689,869 of record NC_134483.1, on the reverse strand, counting down.
CAAAAGCTGTTTCATGGACAGATGTGGGCTATTCCTTTGTTATTTCATCATCAATTAAGCAGGTAAAAGGTCTGGAGTTGATTCCAGATGTGGCATTCGCATTTGGAAGCTGTTGCTGTGAACCCACAACATGCGGTCAAAGGAGCTCTCAATGCAAGTGAAACAGGGCATCCTTAGGCTGCAAAAAAAAAAAAAAGAAAACCTTTTAGAGAGATAGCAGGAACATTAGGAGTGGCCAAATTAACAGTTTGGTACATTCTGAGAAAAAAAGAACGTACTGGTGAGCTCTGCAACATAAAAAGGCCTGGACGTCCACGGAAGACAACAGTGGTGGATGATCGTAGGATCCTTTCCAGGGTAAAGAGAAACCCCTTCACAACATCCAGCCAAGTGAAGAACACTCTCCAGGAGGTACCATGTCATACTTTTTTTTATTTTGCAGATAAAAAAAGTGCACAATATTTTGTGTTTCTCCTCTTTGTTGTTTCACCTGAAGATAGACCTTATCTTCCATTTGACTTTAATGTAATGAATGAGTGTGTTGGAATTTCTCCGATTGAACTACATAAATGTGTACCATCATACAGCAATGTGTACATGGTTGACATTGCCAAAGAATAACACGGTAGTAGTAAATAATATATAAAATGATGTCGCCTGTATGACATTTTTCAACTTCCCAGACGTTATGATTTTTCAAGACCGCAAAAGTGTCTTGTTCAGATGTGGTAATAGTTGCTAGTATAAAGAACTTTATAACACCTAGCATTAACAGCACAATAATGCTTCCTTTAATAGGGTACGGTATTTCCATAATATGGGCGTCAGATTTACACTTCAGACGTAATTGGAGCTGACAATTAGGTGTTAAATGAGAGGAAGTGGCCAAGTGTGAAATGAAATGATTCAGGATAACACTTTCGTGAACCACTATTAACCTTTCAATAGATACATTTGGCATGCCGACAAAAGCTGAACACTGGAATAACGTGAGTGTCATACTGTAGAATGTGATTGATAGGTTACTTCCCATTGATTGGACCAAGAAAGTTGAATACATGAAAAAGGTACTAGACAGAAAAATCTGGCATGCATATTAATATGTTTAAATGAGAAATATTAAACTAGTGACAAGAGCAAAGAGAAGAGTTATGCATAGGCAACAAAATGATTGAATAGTGTATAAGTTGGTATAAGGGAAAGAATACTTTGCTTACACTATTTTTGCTATGTTAATATTTGCCATAGTAGCACAAGTAAATTTAATTATTAGAATTCAACTTTCTTGTACTGTTTCAGCCAAGAGCTATATGCAAACGGGTGAACAAGGAGTTAACCCACCAGGCGCTCAAAAGTATAGCAATGACTGCTGCATATAGCTTAATACAGTTCTTCAGGAAAAGTCACGGCTAACTCCAAATGTGTAAGTATCAACAGTCTTTTCCAACAACTGGCTCAGCTATGAGCACTAGCAAGGTTGAGATAAAAGGTTGAGATAAAAAGACTCACGTTAAAGAGGAGTGTGTGATGTCGTTTCCAAGCGATCCTTGTGTGATCCGTCCAACCGCCAACCCTCCCGTGAAAGCTCCGACACGGTGGGTGGTCACGTGACCGGCAGGGGACTGTGTAGTATCCGGAATAGCAGAAGCAGCAGCCCGGCGTGCTCACGATGATAACAGGAAGTATGCAGGAACTCCTCCAACAGGAGGCAAAACCGAAGCACAGTCGCAGTAGAGAGACGAAAGAAGGCTGATGTAGTGACTAAAAAGCTTAATTACAACAAAGTGTAGTACTGACGGATCCTCTATATATATATATATATATATATATATACAGAAAAAAGAGTAGCGCTATCAGTGTGCGGGTGTTGGTGTGTTCTAAAATGGTGCAATGACAATTGTGCTATAAAAATGGTATAATGGTGTAAAATAAACTTTGAAAATGAATATGATAATATATATAACAAAAATAAGTTATATATAAAAAAAACACAAAAAGGAAAAAAATGTGAATATATCAATGAAACAGTGTCCAGTGAAAAATAGAACAAACCAGTCCCATGAAATGGATGAAAACAAGTCCAGAAAGGTGTTCCAGTCACTGTATGGAGAGGCAGGCTTCTATATGATCTAGCCAGATCAATGAAATCTACAAGAACAAGAGAAAAAGAAGCGCCAGCTCCATAGCATAATACTGTTGTAAAAAACACAAATTTATTCAAATTCAAGAGAGGCCGCCAGGACATGCACTCACTTCAAATATATAAAAAAACATTCATGGGAGACAATCTGTAAGCTTCCAGGATGTGGAAAGGGGAAGGTGCAGCCAGGATGTAGTCAAAGCAATATGCTGAGCTGTGGTATACAAGGCAGATACTTATCAGTAAGATATCATCAAGGCAGATGAGGAGGGATGATGTTATCCACTTCAGTGGTGGTGAAGCTGGATCCAGAGGTCTGGTACTCGTGGAGCTTGAATGGGACCCTCAGCATCACAGAGGGAATGTCCACATAGCACAATGTAGGAGTGCCACCCCAGCAGTGTAATGAAAAATGCCTCTCTCCTCTAACTCAATGTCCGACAAAAGACAAAAAACGCCGATTTGAAACCACATGTAGCTGCTGCAGAATCCGCATACATACTTCCGGGTTAGCGGAAGACGTCAGTGCGTCATGCGTCACGACGTCCGACGCGTTTCCTCACGTGACTTCTTCAAGGGATGATTGGCTGACAGCCTGCCTGTCCATATATTCCTAACCACTGATAATGCCAGATTGAATCTAGTTGTGACAGGGAGGTTGCAGCCAATTATGTCGTGAGCATGCTCAGCCAATCAATACAATGGTTACATAATACACATTGAGAGTAAAAAATGCACATCATTAGCTGAACATAACACAATTGTCAATATTGACAGTAAAAACATATAACACCCTACTGTGTCTATCTAAGGGGATATGAAACAAAATGATGCAAAACGTAATATAGAAATAATAAATAATTAATAATGCAGACAAATATAAACAATAAATAAATATAATCTATCCATACAACTAAAGATATTATTTATTAACCCAAATTAGAGTATTGTATGGTAATGTTTGTCTTGCTAAATTATAAAATAAAAATTATTAATTAAAATTATTATAAATATTAAGAAAATTAATAATAATACAAAACTATTTTAATAAAACCTATAATAATATAATATAAATATCCCAATAAGAATAGAAAATTTAAATGTGATGGTCTAGAGTGTGACAGAGGAGACATATAATGAATAAACATTACATGTAGACACCAATCAAAAAAGAGGTAGAATGAGAGTGTTATGAAGTTGTGGAAGGATATGTCACATGGTTAAACTACCATCTATTATTAGATGCAGGCAGAAAATGAAAAGGCAAGAAAGTGGAGATTATCCTAATCTTGATAGAACTGAAAAGATAGACTACACCAGAGTACTGGTGTCTATGCATTCGTTTAACCCCTGAGGTCCCAACATGCCTAACTGGTAAATCCAGTAGGATTCATGTGTGCATAGATGTTTGAATCTATCTCCCTCCAGTTTCGAGCTGGAGATACTTTCGATTCTAATGATCCTTAGACTCGCTGGATCTTTTGAATGTACACTTAAAAAGTGGCGTGGAACGCTATGATTTAGAACCCTTTTACTGATCGCACGTCTGTGTTCTAAGAATCTAAGACAGAGGGATCGCTTGCTACGTCCAACATATTGAACATTGCAAGGGCAAGACAGGACATAAACCACATGAGTGGTTAAGCAGTGAATGGAACTGTCAATAGGGTATATAGACCCATTGGAGGAGGACTGGACAGATGAGGATACAATAAGGTGTCTACACATAGTGCACCTGGTTCTGTCGCATTTTTGATTACCAATATGGCCTTTATCTAGATCCATAGTGGGAACTAGTTCCCATAACCTACTGGGGGCCAATCGATTTTTTTTATGTTGGTTGCTTTGCGAAAGATTACAGGTACCCTAGGTGTTAACTGTTTATTGAGATGTGGATCGCACATAACTATATTCCAGTGTCAGTTCAGCACTTCAGTAATTTGTCTGGAATACCCACTGTATTTAGTGATGAATTTAACATCCCCATATTTGGCTAGTTGATGTTGATTCTCAGTGCAGGTTGCTTGATCTAGCAATCTATTTTTAGATTTGTTGAGGAGGACGTTTCTGTCCATCCTTCTCACCTTATTGTAGGAGTCTTTGATGATCTCAGAGTCACATTCCTTTTTTGATAAACTGTGATGTCAGACGACGCGACTGTTCATCAAATGCAGACAGAGTGGAGCAGTACCGTCTGAGTCTATTAAATTGACTCAGAGGGATAAGTTGTATCCATTTGGGATGATGGTTACTACCCGCATGGAGGTATCCATTTACTGCAACATCTTTGAAATAAACTTTTGTCTGGATTGTGTTACTTGCGTCGACCGATAAGACCAAATCTAGAAATACAATTTCATTAGGATGACTCTCCCAGGTGAATTTCAATCCCAGATCATTGTCTGTGAAAACGTCCATTGCCTGTTTGAGGCTAGCCTCATCTCCATCCCAGATGATCAAAAGATCATCTATGTAGCAGCCATAGAATACCAGATGTGCCCCCAGCCATGCATTGGGCCAGATGCACTTGGATTCCCAGAACCCCATGAAGAGGTTCTCATAGCTGGGGGCAAATCTGGTACCCATGGCCATGCCACAGGTCTGGAGATAAAAGGTGTCTTCAAACAGGAAATAGTTGTTATTGAGTATGAATTCAATAAGGGTGAGAACAAACCTGTCAGCTGTCAGCTGTCAGCTATCAGCCAATCATTCCTTGAAGAAGTCACTCACGTGACGAAACACGTCGGACGTCGTGACGCATGACGCACTGACGTCATCCGCTAACCAGGAAGTGTGTATGCGGATTCTGCAGCAGCTACATGTGGCTTCAAATCAGCGTTTTTGTTGGACATTGAGTTAGAGGAGAGAGGCATTTTTCATTACACTGCTGGGGTGGCGCTCCTACATTGTGCTATGTGGACATTCCCTCTGTGATGCTGAGGGTCCCATCCAAGCTCCACGAGTACCAGACCTCTGGATCCAGCTTCACCACCACTGAAGTGGATAACATCATCCCTCCCCTCATCTGCCTTGATGATATCTTACTGATAAGTATCTGCCTTGTATACCACAGCTCAGCATTTTGCTTTGACTACATCCTGGCTGCACCTTCCCCTTTCCACATCCTGGAAGCTTACAGATTGTCTCCCATGAATGTTTTTTTATATATTTGAAGTGAGTGCATGTCCTGGCGGCCTCTCTTGAATTTGAATAAATTTGTGTTTTTTACAACAGTATTATGCTATACATACATATATACATACATACATACAAATACACAGCTGAACCCCCTTATAACGCTGTTTTTGGGGTTCAAAGAATCACATTGTGTTATAAGCGGATCGCATTAGAAATAATGTACAATTATATGCATTGTACAATAAAGTATTTAAGATACCAATAATCGTGTTGTACAGTATTAATAAATACGAAAATTAGGAGCCATGCTTGCATCGTGTTATAAGCAGATTTGCGTTGTAACGAATCGGGTTATAATGGGGTTAATATATATATATGTACTGCTGCGACACACTTTATTCGAGCAAATACCCAGTATGTACCTGGCAGATACCTGGAATGCGCCGCTCCTCACCTCTGACAAGCCCCGTTGCGTTTGCCTTCCCAGCCACGGTTCATGCCTGGCTGACGGGCGGCTGATCTGTTAAATGATAATGATTAGGATTTAATAGGCTGCAATGCTTCGCGTGTCTACCAGATGGCATAAATTCATGATCAGCCCCTGACGAAGCCGAAAGGAAAAACGCGTAGGGCGTGGTTTTTGATACAGTGAGAGTGAACACAGGACATTGGGGATATCAGCCAGCAATTTCTAGCTGCCTGGCAGTGATTTCTATCGGTGTACCTGCTCGGTACAAGTCTGCAATCAGTTGGTACAGGACGCAGACTTACACAGCGACCGGGAGATTTGGAGACGTAATCTCGCGAGGAGACGTGACGTCACCACGCAGCCGCGTGCAGGCGGACGGCCAGGGAGGAGAGGAGCAGTGAGCGAATGCGGAGAGAATCACAGACCAACCAGTGAGAGAGCGATCGAGGGGTAAAACACTCCATTAAACCACCGGAGTAGCGTGAGTACTAACCAGCACATTAAGTGCGGTCTTAGAGACACAAGGCCCTTAATTACGGTTTTTTTTTGTTACAACTGTAATAATACCCCGCTCTCAGAAGCACTGGATAACATTGGAAGTGACTAAACAAAAGACTCCATACCCCTGGAATTTAGACAGTAACATTACATGTGGTTCTAAGGACATTGTGTTAAGAGTCTACTGGAGCTGTGTATAAGTCCACGGATACTTACCCCTGATGAGTGTGAGAAGCTCCAAATTCTCAAATGCTTTTACCCAAACTCACAAAGTGTGAGTATTTTACTTTATTGTCTTTTTATTAATTTTATAATAAACTGTGTTACACTATGTATGTGTCCCACTTCTCTTCTCATATGTGACACTGCACACGAGGATACGGTTCCTGTAGATGAGCTGTTGCTGGCTGTCCTGGATCATCATTCATCGTTCCTGATCCCAGAGTGGATACAAGGCCTGATTTTATTCTACCTGTTGTAAGTGCATATCTTACCATCGAATAGACCAATTGTTTGAACGTATTACCCTATGTTTGTCTTCTTCTTGTTTTCACTTGCGCCTAGGTCATTTTTGTTTGGATATATATATATATACTGTGCAGTATTGCAGCCAGCGGGAATAAAATGCTTCATCCCTGCCTGGAAAATAACGCAATGCACTCGGGCAGAAAACAGTCACAAACCTCAATACACCCGAGTATACCCGAATTCGTGGGACTAGCCGAGCTCGAATAAAGTGTGTCGCCAGTGTATATATGTGTATGTATATTTATATTACCAGATTGGAGTCCAGCAAAAAGAGACAGCACACTGCATGTAGTCTTCAGAAAAAAACTGTATTGAATCACAGGGCACTGCAACCAACGTTTCGCTCACCCAGAGGGACCTTCATCAGGGTTGTGCGGTCCCTCTGGGTGACCGAAACGTTGGTTGCAGTGCCCTGTGATTCAATACAGTTTTTTTTCTGAAGACTACATGCAGTGTGCTGTCCTTTTTGCTGGACTCCAATCTGGTAATATAAACATACATACACACACCCACACACACACACACACAAACACACATAGGATTTGTGTATTCCTAGGAGACATAAAAATTTCATTTTGGATAGTGTTAGATTTATTTTAAATCACAATTATTTTTTGTTTGAAGATGTTTATTATTTACAGATCTGTGGAACGGCCATGGGAACGAGGTTCGCCCCCAGCTATGCAAATCTATTCATGGGATTTTGGGAGGAGAGTTTTGTGTGGCAAAATGATCAACTTGGGGCGGGCCTCGTGTACTATGGCCGTTTCCTAGATGATATTATTTTGATTTGGGATGGAGAGGAGGCTGATTTATTAGACATTTTGAAATCATTTGACAATAATCCTTTGGGATTGAAGTTCACATTTAAAATAGATGTAGTTTACATAGTCTTTTTGGATTTATTGCTTACCTTTGATGTGGACTTTAATATTGTCACATCCACCCACTTCAAAGAAGTTTCCGTTAATAATTACATACACGCGTCCAGTAATCACCATAAACAATGGTTACACAATATTCCTCTGGGGCAGTTTCACCGTATTAGGAGAAACTGCTCCAGAGATATTGACTTTGTTCAGCAGTCGGAACAGCTCAGTCTCAAATTTCACAATAAGGGCTATAGTGATACACTAGTCTCGGAGTCTTTCAGGAAAGTAAATTCCTTATATAGGTCCCAATTGATCCATAAGTCAAGGACCAGTCAGGAGGGATCTCGTCTGGGATATAATTCACCGGTGATTGCTAGGAATACTGAGATTTCAAGTCTAAGATTTGTAACCACCTTTAATCAATCCTTCAGAGCAATTCAAAGGATTGTTAGCAATCATTGGGGAGTTCTCAGATGTGATCCCCATTTGAAGGGCATTCTTCCGGACCGGGCTTCGATTGTCTACAGGAAGGCTAGAAGTATGAAGAGTATTATAGCTCCCACTAGACTTAGATCAAGGGATGCGTCTGGCACGTCCGCTACCAGTGGTCCAAATGGCAACCACAGGTGTGGACGAGGTTGATGCATTACTTGTAGACATTTGAAGACCCGGTCCGAGTTCAGTTCTCCCAACAGAGATATTATCTACCAGGTTAGAAACTATATCAATTGTCAGAGTTCCTTCATAGGGTATTGCATCCAGTGTGGTTGCGGTCAACGTTATATTGGCCGCACCACACGACCTCTCTGCACCCGCTTCCTGGAGCATAGGAGAAGTGTTATAAAGGGAACTATTTCTAATAGTATTTCCCATCACTTTAAATCTATACACAATCAGGACCCATGATCTATGACAGTTATGGGCCTTGAACACATTTCTCCCTGTGCTCTAGGGGGTGATCGGTTTAAGATCCTATGCCGACAGGAAACTTATTGGATCCACCAGTTGGGGACTCTTACCCCTGGTGGACTCAATGAGTGTCTGGATGTCAGTACACTAGTTTGATCTCTTGCCTTCTTTGACTCTCCTCGCTCTTTTGTAGGGAGGAATATTTTTCTGCCATTTTCATTTCCCATCCCTCCTTCCCCTTTTCCCTTCCCTTTCCCCCCCCCCCCTACCTTTCCTCCCCCCATTTCTTCCCTCCTTTCCTCCCCTTCTTTTCCCATTTCCAAGCTTCTTTCCCTCCTATCCCACTATTCCCCCCTTCCCTTCCATCCCTCCCTTGCCACTGTTCCTGGATTTCCCTCATAAAGTTCATGTTTTTATCATTACCAAGTTTTTATTTATTTAATATATTTTCCGTCAGTTTTTATCATTCATTATTTTATATATATTTTTTTATTATTCTACATTCAGTTAATTTTATGCACTGTTATGTCCTTGTCTTGGTTGCTTTTTCTTTCTCTTTCTCCCTGCCTATGGGCCCCCTTGATACTATTAATTGAATAATGGCACTTAATCTGGGGCCATTCCTGTATATGGACTCATGTGTAGTTAGTCTCTGATTACAATATTTATGGGTACATGTGTATGTGTGTACATGTGTATATTTATGCATTCACTATTATATATTTAGGGTTGGTTTTTACCTCATTTGTGATGATTATCATTCTGTATACATACATGTATACATATGTACACATGTGTATATATATATGTGGTTTTTGGAATCATTTAGCTGTTAGGTGAATATTTTGAATTTTTTGTTATTTTATCTATTTATTATTTTTTATTTAAATAATACATATTTCTTTTAATTCATTTTATTAGTGTATGATCTTTTGTTGGTAATATTTATACACTCTGGTTGTATCAGCAGTGTTGATTATGTTTTATATCTTTATATATTGTATGTGTTGATGTTGTTTATTAATATGTAAATCTGTATTGATGGGTTTATATGTGTATATTGTAACACTGCTAAGCAATTTAGTTATTTTATTTTTTCACCTTATCTCTTGATTATTATTCATCCTGAAAATTTAGGAGTCACTGTTATGTTTATTGATGGTTTTTGTATAATCAATATTAGTCACTCGAATTTATTTTAGCCTTTCACATATAATCTATACAGTATTCTTTATTCATTTATTAATTATCTAGGTTACTCATAGCTTCTAATTCTTCCCGTCATAATTTTTATATATATATATATATATATATATATATATATATATATATATATATATATATATATATATATATACACACATATATATATATACACACACACACACACACACACACAAGTTTATTATCCATATCCTCTACTTATGCCAGGTATTACATGACCCACCTCACACGGGACTGTCAGTCTCAAAAAGAACACTAAGGGTTAATATATGTTGTTTAATACGGGTTGCTAAGTAACCAACAGGCTATAAGTATCCAGGAACGTTGTTCTCTCTATTATCAGCCCTTTGAGAAAGTCGCCCTCTGGTGACGAAACGCGTCAGGGACTCTGATTGCGCAATTACGTCATTACGACGTTGCACACGCGCACGAGGCTGCATCAAGCGCGAGATTCATATTGCGGCCATTCAAGGTGGAGAGGTGATTTCTGGGACCTCATGGACTGATTTCGAGTGAGCAAACTACACCTCCGGCGAGCTACGACTTCTTCACGCAGCCCTGAGGGAGCCTATATTTGCGGACCTTTGCAGCACAGAGGCCGGATGGTGGTGATATTATCACAAATTGTTTTATTGTCATTTTACTCGTGAGTGCGTTTCTTTCCCCCCCCCTCCTCCCTTCCCTTTTAATATTAAATACACAGTTTTATGCTATGGGGCGTGCACTCTCTTTCCTTTCTCGTTTCTAGACACCCTTGGATGTGGTCCATCCAATGCAAGAGCAGCCGGAGACCCCTATATCAGAATCAATCATTTATTCATGGACTAATTTCAAGGACTGGTTGGACTCTTTACTTTTCTTTTTACACTGTTGCACTTACACATTGTTATTTTGTTAAGTTTATTGTGTTATATATTTTTGTCTATGTTGATATATATTTAGATCTAGTTACACGTAGTATATTCACACAATTTAGCTTTATCACTTTAGTCACCATTGAGGTTCTATAGTAGTCATACTCTGACACACACACACACACAAAAAAAAAAAAGACTGCGCCTGTTAGGATCTATATAACCCTATAAATGTACATATATGACAAATTTATATAGATGCCTATATTCTATTACATGGCAAAGAGATATCTCTAAAAGCATAAAATGATGAACAATTTTGTAATAAAATATTTATATCCTAAACGATAAAAAATGCTAGTATCTATAGTTAAAATAAACAAAAATGGCTGTGGTAAAAAAATGTTGGAAAAAATCAATGTAAATAAAAAACATAGGTGGATGAATGAAAAAATATACTCAAATCCAAAATAGCACACTTTGCAGGATACTGGCAGTCTTCTACGTGGAACCAACGACCTCCCAGTAGATATATGAAGACAAAAAAAAGAAAGCGCCCGATCCTAGTGCAATATGTATAATATTGTCATTTAATGTAACAAAAAAAGAGTCCAACAATTTAAAACTCACAAACAACATGAATAAAAGAGCGAGTTATGAGTTATACTCATGCACCAAGCACAGGAACTCTGCTGCTCTGCTCACACGCCTCTCCACTGCACACGATCTGAACACGATCAGAAGCCCTCTGAGCCACCGTCCAGCAGGAACTCAGGTACCGTGTCACTTCTCTTTGTGTCCTCCGGAAACTATCCGCACATGTAACGGGTGCCAGACCGGGTAAACCAAAGCAGGAGCCGTGGGGAGTAGGCTGTCAGTATGTAACCATAGTGCTATTTCCCTAGAAAGGCCCAAAATGAGATTGGGTGGGGGAAACAGGGTTACATTTCATTAACATTACAGGCCGTTGCCAAATACATCGATATATTCTGTACATTTTGGCATTATGAAAAGGGAGCAAATGTTAGTGGGCAATCAGCAGATTGCAAGAGATAAAAGTGTTTGCCTCATTTGGTGAAACTATTAGAGACGTGCAAATGTCTTCAAATATGCTACATACATTTATTTTGCTAAGGTGACAGTGCTTCACATGTTAGACAATTGTGCCAATTTTCACCAGACTTTTACAGAAATAGCAGGATATGAAGGGTTGTGACCTGCAAATTAACTTTTTATGTCTGGCAATAAATAATAAGATTAATAGGATAATTGATATATATTGTGAATATTAATATATATATATATATATATATATATATATATATATATATATATTATATTGTGAAATGTGATGTGTCAGGCTACGGCCCTCTGCCTTCGAGGCTGGCGGTGCGTGCAGCCGAATTCCCCGGTCTGCAAGAGCTGCAGGGGGAAAGACAGGGGTGGTGGGGGGGAGTGTGATGGGGGCGCGGCCATATCACCCAGCAGCTTTGCCTCATTGGCTGAACCACCGGGGGGCGTGGCCTAGCGCTCTGTCGTCCGTGTCATTTCAATTTTCGGGTCTGGAAGAAAAACTCGGCGTGCAGCGCGGCAGCCTCCCCTCGCAGTGGGCCCTGCCCTATTGAGAGGCGGCTCTTGTCCCCGCAGCACCCGCCATAGCGAGCGCTGCAACAGCCAGTGGGGACCAAGCCTCAGCGTTACAACCTGAAGCATTGCGACACTGTCAGGGGGGTGGCTCTGTTCTGTACATTTCCTCCGTATGTACCCATACGCATTGCAAAACAAAATTACAATTAATATATCTCATCCATAGCAAACCTTAATGTAGCTAAAGTTCATCATGATAATGCAAATATAGATATAATAGAACAGTGGTTGCCAACCTTTTTTTAGTTAAGGAACCCTATAATTATATTGTGAAATTCGGCAGAACCTCAACCCTCTCTAATAACACGTCTGAGATCAGATGCATTGTAATGACCCTTTCCCCTTCAAAAATGACACTAACTAAATGTATGTACTGTATATGTTTATTTACATAACCAATGTAGGCAGCACTTTACAGAATTAGCAAGATAACACAGGGAGATAGTATGCAAAGTATTATAAATAGAACACATTTTAGGGGGTAAGTACTGTACTGCAAGTGCATAAGGAGTAATTATAACCATTATGAAATATAATCTTTTTTTATTCTAATAATGCCATTACTGGTAATACAATAATTTTCCGAGAATACCTGTACATCCAATAGTGAAAATGTTCATAACATTAACTATGCTATCATGCCAAGTCTATAGAGATTTCTATTATTTTACATCGTTTTTGTTCTGTTTATTACAAAGCTGATCTGATAACGTGTGAAAATCTGCAGACATTTTACATTACAGCGAAGGATGCAAGGAACTTCTTCTTTTACCTTTCACATTATTTTCGGTACAATAACCCCTTTTAATAAAGGTGCCAGAATTATTACTGTTGAAATCATGAGTTCGCATGTAAAGGGCTGTCATTCTGGATGCATGATGTTACCAGGACTACACCATGTGAGATACTACTTTCCGGTACAAAGAATAAATCCCCTTATCTACAAAGTCCAAATCTAGCACTTCTTTTTTCCCCTTACGTGAAACCAACCATTTACAGTTCTGGCTCCAGGATCAATTTTCACAATAATTACGCAAAAGTAAATCTTTACCATTCAGCAACATAGGTGTTTTTTTCTAGTGTAGCTTCAAAGACGTTCAAAGCAGATTGAATAACAGAAATTAAGAGACACACAATGTGATAGAGTGTAAGGGGAAATACTATCTAACTTTTTTGGAAGAGGTTTTTTCCTATCATCCGAGACAAAGAAAGCAAATCCTTTTTACAGTATAGTGTTTGAGCAAGTACTGAAGGAGAATAATTCTTATGTAAAACAGAATTAGTGAACGGCTCCCAACATGAAAAACTAAATACAAGAAAGAGACCAGGATTAGATTTGATTTGAATGGCTTCCAATGTATTTCCTGAAGTGCTTACTCTAATTTCATGTACACTTGAAGTGTAAATTTTTCTTTACAGAAGTACAGTTTTAGATATAAAGAAAAATATGGAATATACTAGACCTACCATACATATGGGTCAGATCTGGCTGGTCCGGATGTTCTCAGATGCCCACGTAGACTTGTCTCAGAACATGTGAAAAGAAACACATGGAACAATCAGTGTATACTGTTAGCAGAAGGACATAAAAAACACAAAATGACAAACAAAACAACCACAAATACACTAGACACACAACATAAAACTACTAAAACCATGAAGCTTAAATAATAGCTCATTTAATACAAAAATACTTGTCTGTTATAACAATATAAACCACATAAAGACACGATATGTATAAGGACACAAAAAACTGCTGGCTGACGATCTTCTGGGGGGTGGGAAAAACTGGAGTCCTACTTACTCATATGTATGGTAGATCTAGTATATTCCATAGACTCTGGACTCTGAGGTGCTGATTACAGTCCTTGTTTCACTTTGTGTATTATCAGTTAATTGTTGACTAATTTTCTAGAAGCACTGTCACCTATTTTTCTGTTTGTCATGTATCTCTGACTTGTATCAGTCAGTATTGTTTTTCTGGGCAGCTTCGTGATCACACATTGCTATTGTCAGATCATATCAATGGTTCTTTATTTTGATATATTCACTATAGGCTAGAAGTCAATTTTAAAGCTTCAAATTTGCACATTATATCACTATTCTTTTTTAGTACAGTTTTAGATATGCTACTGTATATTATTTAAAGTGCCCAATGATGAACAAAGAACTACAAGTCTGAAAATGTTGATATAAGAAGACAGGATATATTGTATGTTGTTTAAATTCACCAGCTTGGTTGTGAGGTTTGGGTAGCTAGGGATCTTACTACCCTACTATTTCGAAATATCAACTTTGACATTTTATTTCTAGAATCATACCGTTTGTGTTGGTGTTTTTGATCCTTCAATTCTTCTGTTTGATATACTATATGTACTGTACCTCAACACGTCCCTTCCACCTTTCTTCCAGGGTGTCTTACTTCCACACTTTGGAAACCACCCCCCCCTCAGATGACTTTGGTATCCCTATTGCCCCTTTACTCTATTCTTTCTCTGACCCTATAAACATATCATCTCCCTATCACTAGATCAATATTCCCCTCTCTGTTTAGTCCCACTCCAACTCCAAGCCATGGTTAACCTTACAAAACACAACTGCTTCACTTGTGTGCTTGTTCGTTTAAACACACCAAGCAATCTGTTCTTTCTGATTCCCTCCTCCGCTACATGTCAAAACGTTGTGGATTATTTCAAGACCTGGGTGAATTATATGTGCCAAAACAGCCTCTGCACCTTTGACTGCTACAGTCCTTCAGAAACAATCCTTTACACTCTTGAATCTTACTTAGGCTGGGTCCATGGTACCTCAGTTCGCACGGACGCGTCCGCACGCTGAGCGAACAGACTGCCTTAAGGCAGTGTTCGCGTACATGCGGCGTGCGGGTGCATGCGGAGGCAAGAGGGGGAGGATGCGTGAGAAATTCCAATGAGGGCGAACCAGCTCCGTGACATCACTAGCAACGCCCCCAGGAACACCCCCCCACGGCCGAGGACTATGGCCAAGGAAAGCACCCGCTTTCCCCCAGCCTCCGCACGGGCTGCGGCACCATGTCCGCAGCATTATTTGTTCCAGAGACTGGCATATCTGACTTTCTAACTCTCACTTTACCACTTTGCTTCCATTCTCTTTCATCTCATCACACATCTTGCTTTTAACCTGGTAGCGCTGGATCGGCGCTATCACACTTTAAAGAATAAGGCCCAATAACTTAAATCCAACAGAAAATTCTGGGATCTACTCTCTTCTCCCTCTCTACATTCTCGCTGAATTACTACTCCAATGTTAAACATATAAAACTGGAGTTTGATGTTATTTTAACTGTCTTGTTATATACGGCTATAGTATACTCAATATTAAAATTCTTTCTTTTTAGTTTTGCAAATCACAACAGGTTTAACATTTTGACAAATGTACAATCAAGTGTTTTAGCCACATAGTTGTTTCACTTTTTATATATAGGAGCTGTGTGCAAGCTGGTAAGCTGTGCATAATTATAGCACATTGGATCAATGGCACATAAGGGATTAGGTACGAAAAGAAATATATTTGTGTGCTGAGCCTGGTTAAAGATGCAACCCCGCTTAGTAAAACGCATTAACTCGTAATAATATGAAGATACTCAACAAAGAAATAACAGCTCTATCATATACAGTTAGGTCCGGAAATGGAGTCTATCAGCTTTAATTTGAGGGTATTCACATCTAAATTGGAGGAAGGGGTTAGGAATTACATCTCTTTAATATGTAGCCCCCTCTTTTTCAAGGGACCAAAAGTAATTGGACAATTGACTCAAAAGCTGTTTTATGGACAGGTGTGGGCTATTCCTTCATTATTTCATCATCAATTAAGCAGGTAAAAGGTCTGGAGTTGATTCCAGGTGTGGCATTCTCATTCGGAAGCTGTTGCTGTGAACCCTCAACATGCGGTCAAAGGAGCTCTCAATGCAAGTGAAACAGGGCATCCTTAGGCTGCAAAAAAAAAATCCATCAGAGAGATAGCAGGAACATTAGGAGTGGCCAAATCAACAGTTTGGTACATTCTGAGAAAAAAAAGAAAGCACTGGTGAGCTCTGCAACACAAAAAAGGCCTGGACGTCCACGGAAGACAACAGTGGTGGATGATCGTAGGATCCTTTCCATGGTAAAGAAAGACCCCTTCACAACATCCAGCCAAGTGAAGAACACTCTCCAGGAGGTAGGCATATCATTTTCCAAGTCTACCATAAAGAGAAGACTTCACGAGAGCAAATACAGAGGGTTCACCACAAGGTGCAAACCATTCAAATGAACATTTTATTTATGATTGTGTTAATTTGTCCAATTACATTTGAGCCCCTGAAATAAGGGGACTGTGTATGAAAATGGTTGCAATTCCGAAACGTTTCATACGATATTTTTGTTCAACCCTTGAATTAAAGCTGAAAGTCTGCACTTCTATTGCATCTCGGTTGTTTCATTTCATATCCATTGTGGTGGCGTACAGAGCCAAAATTATGAAAATTGTGTCAGTCTCCAATTATTTCCGGACCCAACTGTATAAAAATGGCATCATAATTGAAGACATGATTAATAGCTTTGAACATTTTGGAAATTAAAGCTTAACGGTAAGAAGAAGAATATATTTAACAGAATATGGAATGCATACTGCTTTTGTTAGGGGTCAATTTTGGTCACATACAATGCAGCAACAATGCAATGATCAAGGTTGACTTAAGTAACAATTTAAAGCAGCAGTTCAAGCTGCCGTTTAAAAAAAAGAAAAAGAAAATTCCATTCAATATGTGCTTCAATACAATCTGCACACTGATAAGTGATTAGCTAAATTGCTGATATATGTGTTCTCCTGTGATCGATCAGCAAAGATTCGGCTTGGGGGTTCACTAAATCACTGTCACTGCTGCAGAAGAGTACCCAAGATGCAAAGTTATGTGTGGTAGATCATATGACCAAGCAGGCATTAGATACAATTGGTGCACTGCTAGAGAGAGGCAAAAGGAGTGTGCAAGAGCCTGTTTCAGAAGAGGATGTGACTTTGTAAATGGTTGCTATAGAAACAGAAATGGTTGTTACATTAGAATACATTAAAAATAATTAAAAAATAAATAAATACAAATGCCACAAGTATTTTCTCATAGTACAGAACTGATTTATTAAAAAAAAAAAAAACCACACCTAGGATATTGCTTGAACTTCTGCTTTAAAGCAAATCATAATGGAAGTCATTTCTAAGAGTACTCACAAGATATGTCTTAACCTTTGTGTTTAATATCAATTGATCAAAATAAATATCTAAATAGAAAACGACAATAGGATTTCACACTATGATCAAGATTACCAGGGGAAAGAATGTAAAGTAATTTAGAACAGAAATAAAACTGTGCTGGCTTAATTGCACACTACAGTTGAATGTTGCATGTTTCAGATGTTTTTAAGTCTTTATAATGATACAGTACATTTGCTGTAAGTTGTGATATCTTAGAACAGCGGTGCAAACTGGGGGGCGCAAGACTGCCTGCGGGGTGGGGGGGGCGTGGTTTACAGAGGCCCCACACTCTTCCCGAGGGCACTTAAATAAAGTGCCGGGGGAGCTGCAGGGCCTCTGTAAACCTTTACTTATCTTGGCTCCACACGCGTCGCCATGGCAACGCGGCGAGGTCATGTGACGTCACACGCCGGAGCCGAGGTAAGTGGGGGATGAGGGGGGACTCGGGGGTGAGGGGGTGAGGTGACCGCCGGCAGGGAGGTGCAGGGAAAAAAGTTTGCGCCCCCCTGTCTTAGAAGACCAACATTAGGCAGAGCTTATACTACCTACGCGGCCGCGCGCAACAGAGTGCACTCCTGTAGCCCCAGCGATCTGTGAACTTGGCTGCAGGAGATTGGGGAGGTGTGGCGGAGGCGTGGCATACTTGTCACGAAGCTGGTTTGCCCTCATTGACTGAACCAGCTCACATGACGCTGACGTCACGCGGCGGCCGCCTGAAAAGACAAAATGTATGGTCTCCTCAAAATGCTGCCACGTCAACGCACCTCTTCGCTTGCAGGCGCGCATGCAGCTGGATAAGACATATGCCAAACAGTGAGAGAGTGCTTGTCGTGCGCATAGTACCTCGGGAAGTGTAAGATCGGCCTTAGAGTTCGTCGTACATGAGTTAGGGGTACATTCTATATACTCTGAAGTGGCCTTTTTGGCTGTTTTCGGCTCAAAATACCCATTGAAGTCTATAGAAATATTTCCGTAATGGCCCATAATGGTCGCTTTACCAAATATAGAATTACTCCCGTAATAGTGTACAGCGCTTTTGAAACCTTGAACTTTACCATTACGCTGCCAATATAATATACACCATATCATTTTTAACACAACCCCAGTATTGCCATTTTATCACTGATTACACCTCATAAAGAAGAGTGCAGCAAAGGTTCTTCAACTAAAGTTTCACAATAAAACCCATCAGGTACAGTAATTGTACTCAACGTAACATTTAAATGAACTTTCATACGACATGTGAAGTATTGTTCTGCATTCTCCTTCTCAAACTGAAATCCTTAGCTTTTAAAAAAACCCACTATTCCTCATCAATGGATGTGAGTTATTTTAAACAATCATCTCTTGGCAGCAATATAAGAAAGTGCCCTGCACCTTGTTTTGCCCGTACTTGTCGTTGAGATTGGAAATGGGGAGCACATATAGGTGCACATAAAAACAAAGAGTCATGGTCTCGCTGAAGTTCGTCAGGTTTGGAACGGCTGGGTCCTAGACATATAATCTATAAACGTCTCCTCCGGTGATTACTGCATAAAAATGATTGTTACAACCCATGTCCACTGAGGATCTTATCATTCTACATAAAACCATAGAACTAGATAGCAGATATTTAATCATGTTCCTTTCTTTCTACTTTTGTCCATTCCATCCCTTCTTCGTCACCCGATGCTTTAGATGGCATTGGTAAGGCAGGGGTTGGAAGTTTCAGAAGAAAAAAAAAAGCTGTTCTCAATGTTTCCCATTGTCATAAATGACAGTATACATTAAAAATTCCTGTGTCCAGAAAAAAGAAAATCTCTCATTATAGCAAAATATCTTATTGACATTTGAAATGTGCATGGCTCCTCCCGGCAAACATATACATTGTAAGCATGTTGGATCTACATTTCAAAATGGTTTAGCCTATTTTTAAATTTCAGAACATCATTTTCGTTGAATCTAATGGGGAAAAAGTTGGGCAGGTTTATGCATCTCCGACAGAGAATGTATCCATTTCTCTTTTTACACAGGAATTCTGGCCCATATTTAGTAAGCAGTGCTATGCTGGAAGATGTATTACAGCTTATTCTTTATATTTCTGTGCACGTTGTAAATTCTCGAAATATATTCTGTTGATACGAATTTGGTATCTGAAGTATCAGTTCTCTACGACTGAATCATTAACTGCTCATATAATAAACATTTCCCCTAATTTCTATTTCCTTAGTTCCAACAGATTTTAGAGTCACTGACCATTCCCAGTTCATTAACTGATTGACCTCAGCATTAACACCCCCTCCACCAGGGTTGCCTTGGAAACAAAGCTTCCTGTGCGTAATCCAAGATTATCTAGCTCTTTATCCTGCATGTGACCCTTAATTACTTGCTAAATTAGAATGGTTTTCTGAAAATCACAAGAGGAGGTTAATATGCTCTTCCAGAACTGGTCAAGCTAAGATGACACTGAATTTGCAGGGAATTCAAATTATATGATCCCTGAAGGCGTCCTTTTCAGAAGGAAGACGAACTATGCCAGTAGGAGACAGTGGGCCTCGATAAAGAGGCTGTCACTCACTTTTCTCGTTGTAGCTATCCAACTATTACCTAATCTCATCCAAACAATTTACTGGTTTATAAAGGATAGGTTCATTATGAAGCAGTATTGTTACAATAAACAGCTGAAGTAAGAGTATTGCAATACTATACATATATAGTGAATCGCAATATTCATGATTTAGCTGTTTATAACTATTTACCAAGCCTCTACCTAACTATTTTTTCTACCTAGTTTATATATATTTCCCCTTTAAAACTATGTAGAAAAAGAGTTATGAGGAAGTATGGTAAATGGAAAATATATATATTATGACGTGCCAATTTTATTATTTGTTACAAATGACAGACATACATGCAGACTACTAACAAAAAAGTTTACTAGCATATCATAAATATATGTATATGTACACATATACTGTATCAAATACATAGATTTGGACAGAAGTGGCAGTATGGTATAGTAAATTAGACAAATGTTTACAGTTCCTACATGCTCCAAAAAGGTACTGCTGTTACACTCATTAACGTTCTGGAAAGTACAAGGTTGGCTAATTAGGATTGGTTTGCCAAATGTAATTAACACTCAATTGGTATTTACAAGACAAATGCAAGACAAAAAAGGCATCAAAACTGGTATTTAACCCAGAATCCTCCCATTTCAATGCATAAGTATCCTGAGAATCAGACACGTATGGAGTACAAGGAACAGAAGTTGGATAATTCAAGCATTAGCATTTTTCTTGAACATTCACTTGTAGAGATCCCCCAAAAATGTGGGTATAGGCGCCCCAGGAAGCCATAACCTATCCTGAGGTAAGATATAAAAACAGCTGAAAAGCGTCACCTGCAATTGAAACCAAATAAAAAAAAAAAAACTGTGGATCACTGAAAAGTAAATCAAACCCACCAAGAAAGCAGTTAGTTGTAAATGTGGCTGTGAAATGGATTCAGTAAGACAAGAGTTAAATGGCTGTATTAATAGATTTCTTATCTCTTAATGGGTAACCCCACATGTGCAGATAAGGGACTAAAAGAAATAAAAATATGGAAAAGAAAGATTCTCCCTCTCAGTTAGATGGGCACAATTTTTTTGGCGAGAGAGAGCACATCTCTCCCTCACCCACTCTGCATTTTTAGTACCCTACCCGCAGATGAAATTTGTTGGGGGGTGACTGATTTGGTCTAAACAATCTGTGGGATTGTGGTAACATAATTTGGACTTGCTCGCCCATCTCTAGCCTCAGTACATGGCACTGGCATGTTCCGTATCAGTCATCAGTTTAATGGTGGGAAATGTGGCTGTGTTTTATAGCTGCTTCGGATAGGCAGGTAAGCTGCTAAATCTAGTCTATGATATTTGAAAAGTATGAAGCAATGAACATGTGACTACTTGAATATCTCTTATGCTAAATCTTTTAATACGATGTTGATAAAGCTTTGGAAGAATTCTATGTATGGAGGCTTGCCATATTGAAAACATGGATGCATCTTAAATTGTTGACTTGACCCACCCTAATTGTGAACAATATAATTTATTTTCTAAATGACCACATTGGTGCAGACTTTCTTCTATCCAAGTATATACTGGGTAACCTAGGGGTTAACCCCTCAGGCGCTCAAACAGTCAGTGTGGTAGCTGTGTCTGGCTTAGGAAATCAAATCACGGCTAGTCTCCAGGATGAAACCAGTGAGCATAAGATCTCCTAACAATTGGCTCTCCATGAGCATGAATAACATTGAATATGGAGACTCACGGTTACTGGAGCGGGTAGAGCCGGATAAATGAATCAGGATGGATCGCAAACAGCTGTACTGCAAACCACCAGGCAGCTCCTCTGTATCGGTGGTTGGTCTTTGACCCGCAGTAGCTGAGCGATCAGCTGACACCGCAACCCGGCGTGCCATCGATGACGCGCTGGAACAATAGACACACCTCCCACCGGAGGTAGAAGGGATGCACCGCCGTAGAAAAAAAGTCGCTAGGAAGGCTGAGATGGTGACTGGAAAAGTTTATTGAGGCATCATGGTAAAAGTCTGGCGGATCCTCTGACGCGTTTCAGCCGCAGCGGGCCTTTGTCAAAGAGTTCAAGGTTTTTTGAACTATGGTATCTCAGCATTGGGGGTAGTTGCAATGTCTATCTGACGTGTGTAAGAACAGGCAGGGGTAATATTGATCCTGCCCATAGTTTTCTAACATGATAGATATAGATTTGTTACTCAATAGAGATGGAAAAGTGGAAAATGTACTTGTTCGTTCATTCATTTTTCTTATTTTTTCTAAACCATTTCTTTGTGTGTGAAGAGTTATATGGGTGGGAGTACAGAAAGAAAAAGGTAAGGCTATGAGGATAACATAATGCGGAGTGGGGAGGGGACACAAGAAAAGTTACAAGTAATTAGACATTATAGAAATCTTCTAGAAAGAAAGGTCATTAGTATGTGTCAGATTACAAGATATTCCTTCCACCCAGATAACTATGTCGCACCTTTGTATTGTATTGTATGTCTTTATTTATATAGCGCCATTAATGTACATAGCGCTACACAGTAGTAATACATGTGGTAATCGAATAAATAACAGATAATATAAATAACAGATCATGGGAATAAGTGCTTTAGACAAACATAACATTAAGGAAGAGGAGTCCCTGCCCCGAGGAGCTTACAATCTAATTGGTAGGTAGGGAGAACGTACAGAGACAGTAGGAGGGAGTTCTGGTAGGTGCGTCTGCAGGGGGCCAAGCTTTATGTATCATGTGTTCAGAATGTTCACAGTGCTATTCGTATGCTTCTTTAAGCAAGTGTGCCTTAAGGTGGGTCCTAAAGGTGGATAGAGAGGGTGCTAGTCGGGTACTGAGGGGAAGGGCATTCCAGAGGTGTGGGGCAGTCAGTGAAAAAGGTTTAAGGCGGGAGAGGGCTTTAGATAAAAAGGGGGTAGAAAGAAGACATCCTTGAGCAGAACGCAAGAGTCGGGGTGGTGCATAGCGAGAAATTAGGGCTGAGATGTAAGGAGGGGCAGAAGAGTGTAAAGCTTTAAAAGGGAGGAGGAGAATGGAGTGTGAGATGCGGGATTTGATTGGAAGCCAGGAGAGGGATTTCAGGAGGGGAGAAGCTGAGACAGATCTAGGAAAGAGTAGAGTGATTCTGGCAGCAGCATTTAGGATAGATTGTAGGGGAGACAGGTGAGAGGCAGGAAGGCCGGACAGCAGGAGGTTACAGTAATCAAGACGGGAGAGAATGAGGGCCTGAGTCAGAGTTTTAGCAGTCGAGCAACAGAGGAAAGGGCGTATCTTTGTTATATTGCGGAGGAAAAAGCGACAGTTTTTAGAAATGTTTTGAATGTGAGGGGCGAATGTGAGAGAGGAGTCGAGTGTGACCCCTAGGCAGCGTGCTTGGGCTACTGGGTGGATGATCGTAGTTCCAACAGTAATGTGGAAGGAGGTAGTAGGGCCAGGTTTGGGAGGAAGTATGAGGAGCTCTGTTTTAGCCATGTTGAGTTTAAGGCGACGGAGGGCCATCCAGGATGATATAGCAGAGAGACATTCAGAAACTTTGGTCTGTACAGCAGGTGTAAGGTCAGGTGTTGAAAGGTATATTTGTGTGTCGTCAGCATAGAGGTGATATTTAAACCTTTGAAGTCGCTATACCATACAAGCAAGTCTTGTCTAGAAGGGAAGTCACCAGGAAAGGCGTTTATCCAGGGGAGCAATACGCTCATATATTGTTTAATATTGCAGTGAGTTTTTTCTAAAACATCTCACTTTGTCTTTAAAACGTTGATATGGGGGGTCAAGACGAAGGTTTGCTTCCACTGCGGCTTTATAGTACAAAATTGCTGCTGTCAACCAAGTGGAAATTCTCAATTTCTCCATAAAGTGGTCAGGAGAGAAGGCCAAACTCTGAGGCCCCTGTTCTTTTCCCAGGTATCCCAGATAGCAAGAGCGAACTTGATAATTGGCTGATCATATGCCTCCCTAAGTCTATTATTTTTACGGATTCACAATAATGAGTCTATCGTTTAAAGCAGCGGTGCGCAAACTGGGGGCGCGAGACTGACTGCGGGGGGCGCGGGGTTTAGAGGCCCCGTGCGCTTCCCGAAGGCACTTAAATTAAGTGCCGGGGAAGCGGCGAAGGCCTCTGTAAACCTCACTTACCTTGGCTCCGGCGGCTTCTTAGACGCGTCACCATGGCAACGTGAGGTCATGTTATGTCATGTTGCTATGGCAACATGATGTCATGACGCTGGGGCCGAGGTAAGAGGGGGGCGCAAAAAGAGGGGAACGCAGGCAAAAAAGTTTGCGCTCCCCTGGTTTAAAGCAATGATCTTCAACTGGGATTCACACACAATCAGGGGTTCCGCGGCCGCCAGGGGGGAGAGCTGGGACAACTCTCCCAGCTGTCCCAGGCCCGGAGGCGCCGCAGGAACCCCACGTAGCAGTGACCCAGTGCCTCCCGAGGTCTGCAACCTCCCGGTCACTGCTATCCTTCCTCTCCTTGCCTGCTTCTGTCGGCATCAGAAGTCCCGCTGAACTTCCGGCTGACAGGAGGGAGAGGAAGGATCAGGTTAGAGCACACGCTCTCACTGCAGGGATATTTGCTGGGCGCCGGCAGCTCCCTTAAAGAGTGTGTGAGAGTGTGTGTCTAAGTGAGAGTGTGTAAGTGAGAGCGTTTGTGTGTAAGTGACGGGGAGAGTGTGGGTGTGTATGTAAGTGAGAGTGGGAGAGTGTGTGTGTGAGTGTGTGTAAGTGAGAGAGTGTGTGTGTGTATAGAAGAGAGAGGGGGAGCATGATGGGGGGATAGGGGGGGAGCGAGGGGCACGAGAGACATGGGGGCAAGGGTTGGGTTTCCCCAGAAATTCACAATCTAATTCTGGGGTTCCTTAACCCCAAAAAAAGTTGAAAGCCACTGCCTTAAATCTTCAGTTGTGAGTAGAGATGGGCACTTTTTTTTGGCAGATATGGATCGGCCGGTTCCTTTGGTCCACGGATCAATCTCAAAAAGGGCGATTTGCCTTTTCCATATTTTTTTTTTTATCATTGACAATCCAATCAGCGGATTCCGTAATCCGCGGGTGCATTTTAAGTGGGTGGATTTGAAACCAAGAGTATCCAATGGAGTTTTTTTAATTAATCCGCACTGATTGAAATTGAACAATCCGCCGACAGATTTTACACAGCGGAACGGATTTTGAATGGAAAGCGCGTGAAATTCCGCAAAACGAATTTTCACAGTTTCGCCCGTCTCTACTGTAGTTGTGAGATGGAATAATTACTTACACTGTAGCAAACACGTGCTAGTGCCTCTAAACATGGTGAATACTTCATTACATTAGGCCACTGACATCTTCATGGGCTGTGAAATCTAAAATTTCTGTAAATCTAACA
The DNA here is from genome assembly GCF_040206685.1 of Ascaphus truei. Lineage (NCBI taxonomy): Eukaryota > Metazoa > Chordata > Amphibia > Anura > Ascaphidae > Ascaphus > Ascaphus truei. The sequence goes on along the minus strand of NC_134483.1, from coordinate 45,664,403 downwards.
CTTGGTCTTTGCCAAGAACAAAATTAGATGTATTGTAACAGCTAAGAAACAGGGGGGCAAGGAAAGGCACTCATCATCACCCAACAAATGGGACAAGGGGTATATTTGAGATGTCTAAATATATTAACTAATACATCTCAATAAATCCCAGAGGAGCTTGAAGACAAAGAATACAAAATCACACAAGCCGAGGGGGGGAAAGGAAGGATTGTAGATGTTTCCATATAGTGATCTAATCCGATGTATAATATCAGATTAATCTGTTAACAAGTTAATGTATAACATTTTTTAATAAACCCGGTGCTGTTTGCAATATAGCTCCTGCCTGGTGCGTGACCTTACTGGTGGGAGAGGTAATAAGTTCTACCGTAAGAGATCACCTTCAGTTCCTGTAGCCTACTGCAGATGGAGGCGCTGCACTGCTAAGGAAATGTGTGGGGTATGAACCCCAGAAGCCTGTTCCTGTGTCTCCACTACCATCAGCAGAGGACTCAGCCCTCCTGTTGCCAGCAGGTATATGCACCACACACCCTGTAATGGTCCCTATCTGTGATTGGGTGGGGGAAACACCGTTACAGATATATAACCTTAAAGCATTTAAACGATTTTTAAAAAAAGATTGTTTTATTAACAAAGGTTGAGTTTGGTATTCTATATTATCTATGGATACAATAATCTTCTAATAAGCATGCACCCAGTGATCACACCTATGGCTTTTATGGTGCAGGGCATACTGCATTCTGTAATATACCTAACATACAACAATAGTAAAAGCAAACACTGTGATTATACTCTGCTTATAAAAATAAAACTTTACTTTTAGAAGACACAATGTTCTGATTTTAATATGCTAGTACTAATGGATATTTGTTGCCCAATAACACCCATCCTCCACCCAATATTAAAAACGATTGAGTCCTATAATGAAACTCATGAAGCATGTTAGAGTGCACTAAAATCTTTTATAAATACAGAGATTGATGTTTGTATGCAACATGTGATCATCAGTTGGCATTATAAAATGCGATATGGCTCAGGTTCTAAGAGGTTAATAAAGCTTATACAATGCTACTGTATTTACCTCCAATGCAGTATTTGTATGCAATATGTTACAAATGTAAGCAACAGGATCCCTGTTTGTAAACAATACTGTAAAAGACATGTAGGAAATGGAAACGCTGCTTGGAAACTGTTCTTTAAGCTGCAATTGACCATGTAGGTAATTCCATACCTTCTGTAGATTCTTACATTTAAACAGTAGACCTATTGGCAGCAATAGCAGATGCTGGCATCATAGGCAATGGGACATTTAGCAAAACAAGCAATTTCTTAAGTTTCCACACAATTAAAAAGGATACTTTTACATTATGACATTATGTGGTGAAACAAAAGAGAACTGCCCGGGTAGGTGGAGGTATACTGTACATCTCAACAATGAAATTAAATGGGGAAAAAAATGGTTCCTCTCCCTTTTCAACACTGAGGTACTAACTTCTCGATTCCAACACAAAATAACAGATTACCAAGGTTTTGGATGTGCCCGTATAAACCTGCCACACTGTGAGTAGGCCACACATAGGCGCCACGTATTCCTATTAATTCACAAATGTATTACATCTACACTTAGATATGTTTTTCTGTTGTCTTTTTGGTTGAATTCCTCCCATGCTCCCCCTGGATTTTGAAGAATACTTGCATCCTTTTGGGACCACCGAAGACAGTCCCTTCCAGAGGGTCAGAGCAGGGGGCTACAACTTTATATTTTAATTATTAATCATTGCACAACTTATGTTCACTTATTCACTGTGTATTATATAAAGTCACAAATATAACCAACTCATCACGTTGGTTGTGTAGGGAACGCCTGGATTCTTTTCACCTTATTGTTTGCATCATAGGTAATGGGACTGTAGGAGACGTGTTCAGAGGTACGCAATGGAGACTGTTTAAGGTGAAATTGAAAGTAGGCTTTATTGCGCCTGTCCCTTTAACATAGCAAAACATATGAATCAGCAAACAAAAATCTGCACCATTCTGGGAAATATGTATCCTTATATTCCAGCCCCTTTTAACTGGGTGGCTACCAAAGCTATCTATCTATCTATATATACACACATATATATATATATATATATATATATATATATATATATATATATATATACTGTATATACACACAACAGTCATTGGAAAATAAAGTCTTATCTGTTTGCAGGGTTGCTGCCTTTTCTCCGGATTATCAGCATCCAGGTTTTGAAGTCTTATTTGTCAGCTCCAGAGATCTGTGTTATCTTGGTTAGTCTCTCCTGGGAGACTCAAGAACCTCTGCTCTGTTTCCTTGTTCAGCTCACACGTGAGCTAAGGAGTCTCTCTTCCTGTCTCAAAAGACAGGCTTTTCTAAGCAATCTAATCAGGCAGGTGGTGTTTGTTAATTGACTACCAGCAGTTAACCACCACACTGCTGGATTAGAGGCACATTACCTGAACAGGGATAACTCCCCTGTTACAGGGACATTTAGCAAAACAAGCATTTTCTTAAGTTCCCAAACAATTAAAAAAGGACACTTTTGTATTATGATGTTATGTGGTGAATGAAAAGAGTACTGCCAGAGTACGTGGCGGTATACTATACATCTCAACAATTAAATTACATTAAAAAAACAAAACATAGTTTAATTGCATGATTCAGTTGATTGTGTTTCATGCAGTACTAAATGCAGAGGTTCACAGCACCTCAGATCTGACAGATTGAATTGAAGCTAAGGCCGGGCTTATAGGGCTGGCAACGGCGACCGATGTCGCCACCCGCGAAAGTTATAATTTAACTTTCAGCGACGTCGCTAGCAACAGGGTCATTGATTGGTTCAGAGACAGTCACATGTGGCGACAGTCTCTGAAAAATCAAATTGACCTGCTTCCAAATTTTTGGTCGCTCCGTCGTGCTTACTATAAGCACTCGCGACGGAGTAAATTGTTTTGGAGCGACGTCGCGTCGCCGGCACTATAAGCGCAGCCTTATGCCGTGCTTATAGTGCTGGCGACGGCGACGCGACCGATGACGTCACCCGCGAAAGTTGTAATTTGTTTTTTTAGCGACGGTCGCCAGTGACGTCACTAAAGGGGGCAGGCCGCACAATTTGATTGGTTTAGAGACAGTCACATGTGGCGACTGTCTCTAAAAAATCAAATAGACCCGGCTACCAATTTTCCAGACGCTCCGTCGCGCTTACTATAAGCGCTGGCAACAGAGTCAATTGTTTTGTTTGAGTGACGTCGCCGTCGCGGACCTTATAAGCGCAGCCTTAGAAAGAAAGGGCATCAGTTTAGGGACAGACTTTGACACACAGTTATAATATTGTGCTCAGTAACTGTTTCATTACATTATCCTGTTACAGCACCCCAAACTTCCTGATGCAAGTGGCTCTGAGCCTTATACGGCTGTGTTTATAGTAACCGCGTCGCCGCGCGAACAAATCTGTGGAAGTCGATGAGGGCGTCCATAGTGCGCGCGAGCACGGGCACAATGAAGAGCGACCGTGTGACAGAATTTTCAAGCTACAAATGAATTCGTTTTTTTGCGCGCGCGGCCGCGCGACGTGAGCAGTTCAGCCAATGAGGGCGAACCAGCCTTTGACGCGGCCGCCACGTCTCCCCATCGCCTCAGACCTCAGTGCAGGGATCGCTCGAGCGATAGGCGGTCGCGACACCATGCGCTCCGTCGCGTGCGCCTACTATAATCTCAGCCTACATCATTACTCAGTTACTACTTCTACTTCATACAGACTCTCATGGGTTCCTATTTAATATGCTCTAAAGATGTATTCCACAGCCCGGAGAAGATGTTACTCTCATTCATTTCCATGGACCTGCGCTCTTTGGCACAGGGAAGACACCTTCAAGACACACTGAGTAGGTGCATTAGTGGCTTTTCTGTATCCGCTGAGGGCCCAGGGCCGGCCTTATGGCAAGGTGAGCAAGGCGGCCGCCTTGGGCCCGGCGCCCCCGTGGGCCCCTCCCCCTCCAGCTCTTCCCTCCGATCGGGCAGAAGTTCGATCCCGGCACCGGCAGGAGAAGGGAGAGGAGGAAGTGCGGGGCTCCCAGACTTTTAGAGAGAGGTGTGTCTCTGGTCGTTAGTGAAAGGGGTCTTACTTTTTCCGGAGTGGGCCGCCTCATGTAGCGATGCGTTGCAATAGTGACCGTCAAATGACGCGTTGTCATGGCAACGTGACGTCATATGCCGCTGTGATGTCATGATACCGCGACGCTACCAGAGGGCCTTTCGTCATGGTAAATCCCCTTAACATTTTTACAGGGTGGGAGGGCCCGCTGCCGGCATGCCACCTTGAGCCCCACTAAGCCTAAGGCTGGCCTTGAGTCTGAAGCAGTTTCCTTCGTAATTCCTCATTGAAGTCAATGTGAAATTTCGGCTAAAAATGGGCCGATCGGCCATCATCAAATTTTGGCCCAAAAAAAACAACCTTCATGGGCATGACGTAGTGACTACTTCCTGTGGCACTCGTAGGGTTAAAGGAAATGGATTACTTTAAAAAGTGTTCTCCTCTGTTTACAGAGCACAAATATTGTATAGGCATTCTTGAAATAAGGTTAAAGAAGCTCTGGTCCAATTTTAGGACTTCAAGTTGGGCACCGTACCACTACATTCCTTAGATCAGGGGTGCGCTAACTTCCTGCGCTGCGGCCCCCCCGCCTGCTCTCCCCTTGTGTTGCGCGCCCCCCCTGCAGCATGAAATGACGCCTCGGGGTCATGTGACGTCACGTGATCCACATCGTCATTTGACGCCGCGTCTCCATGGCAATGGGCATCAAATGAAGCCGCGGGGGTCATGTGACATTACGTCACATGGCCCTGCGGTGTCATTTGACGCCACGTTGTCATGGAGACGAGTGGACATGTAAGCCGGGTAAGTGAGCCGTGCGCCCCCCCCCCCCCCCCCAAAGAAAGTCTTGCGCCCCCCCAGTTTGCGCACCGCTGCCTTAGAGCACTTAAACCAATGGGCAAATGCGGCTGAAATAAAAAAGTGCTTGTGTAAAATAAGAAGGAAATAACAGGTGACTTTAGATGCCAGTAGAAACATTCCTGCTTGGAGGGACTCCAACAGGTTGGCATCATGTGCCCTCTAGTAAAAAAATGCAGAGAGGCCTGTGCTGTTAGGTCCTGTCCTCAATCCAGGAGGGGTTGCTGGGCGACGAGCTGCCTTTAGACCCAGCCTCCCCCCTGTCGACCAATCAGCTAGCGCCCTGTTGGCTCTGCAGGTTCTCCCCCCGGTCAGTGCTACGTCAGCAAATGCCCAAGATGGCGGTGCCCATGCAGCTGGAGCAGCGCCGTGCGGCCGCCGGGCTCTGCACGCTTCTCCTCTTCTGTTCCTGGCGGCTGACGGGGGCCAGCGGAGGGCAGGAGGCCGAGGCCCCCCCGCACCGCAGGTTCGAGTACAAATACAGCTTCAAGGGGCCTTACCTGATGCAGAGTGACGGCTCTGTGCCCTTCTGGACTCACAGCGGCAGTAAGTATGAGGCGGTGAGACTCGCCCCTTCTCTATGAGCTGGTCTCCAGATAAACACTGTTTATAATAACAGGCCTTCCGGCTTCCCATCTCGGCCTCCTCCGCTCATCGGGCGCTGAACAGTCAGATGTGGTGAATCAGTTGGCTTTGTATTAGTAGCTGGGATCATCTGATTCCCCCCCCCCCTCTCCCTCTTACTTTGCAAACTGGGGGATGCTGGGAGTTGTAGTTCTGCTGCAGATACTGTGCTACAAGCTTTGCGTGTACATAGGAAGCTCTTTGCTTTTAGTTTAGGGCAATGTTTCCGAACTCCAGTCCCCAGGGAACCCCAACAGGGTTCAGGCTGCAGTCCCAGTGACTGCCACACCGCACGCCTCGGCGTGCACTGTGCGTACAAGCACTGGAACCCCAGTCTCTCAGGGCCGAGTACATGCATTGGCGCACATTCAGCAGCCCGCTGTACTGCAAGATTCCACACACTCCAAAAAATTGTGTGTGGAACTTGCAACGGAGCCGTGGTCACGCCCCCGCCGGCGGTTCAGCCAATGAGGGCAAACCAACCGCATGAGGTCATGGCCACGCCCCAGCAAAAACCCGACCACGCCCCCTCCCATCGCAACCTCTCCCTCTCCTGAAGACCGCAGATCGCGGTTAGCGCCGCCCCCCAGCCGGGCGCGCGTCACAGTGATGACTGGGACCGCAGCCTTAGGCTGAGTCCATGCTCCCTGCTTGCTCGCTGAGGCGCGCTGAGGCCCAGGGAAAGCGGGTGCTTTCCCTGGCCTTGCGGTTGTTTACGGCGGGCGCGTCACGGGCCGGGCCAGTGACGTCACGGAGCTGGTCGCCCTCATTTGGCGAACCGCTCACGTGACCGGCCAGTCGCGCCGGCAAGCGGGGGAATTTTAAATTCCCCTAAGACCTGCGCTTCCGCAAGCGCGCGGAAGCGCAGGTGAGCCCCTACTAAAGCCGCTCTAATTGCGGCTGTAGGGGCTCAGTGCCAGCAAGCAGTAAACATGGCCGAGGCCTTAGACTGCGTCCCCGCTAGTGCTGAGTGGGCGGCGCTTGCCGCGGTTACTTCCATATATAGATATATGTAAATCCCCGCTCACGCGGTGCGCGCTCGTACACACCTGCGCTCGGCGCTTATGTAAATAAAAAAACCTCCAGCGCACTCAATGCCCCTCCTGTGCGCGCGCGCGTAAATGCCAGGACACCCGGTGCTCATGCTTGGAGCGCTCTCCAAGCATGGGCGCACTTAGCGCCAGCGGGTACTCAGCGTTAGGTTGCAGTCAGTCAGGGAGCGAGCGCGCGGGCACTCGTGCGGGTTGATGTCACGCTCCCTGCTGGGCCGGGGAGATTTGTGGTCGACTAGGTGCGTGTGCGGGGTGGCGATTCGGGGGATGTTGCCATGGAGTCACAGAGCTGGTTCGTCCTCATTAGGTGAACCGCTCACGTGACGCGCTTGCGGATGACATATTCAAATTTGCTTGCTCTGCAAGCAGCTAAGCGCCGAGCACACGCAGGCACCCGGCCGCTCAGTGCTTGTCTGCTCAAGCGCCAAGCTTGGGTGAGCGCGCGTGCACTGCGTGAGCCGGGACTTCCACATAAAGACTGCAATAAGTAAAAGCGGCAAGCACCGAGCGCACCACACACTCGGCGCCAGCGGGGACGCTGCCTAAGGGAAGCAGTTCTTGTGACTTGATGAAACTGTTAATCTGTTATAAATATACACAGATTCCCAACAAGCTCTGAGAAACCCCAACCATTATCACATAAAATATATGTGCATATAAGTGTTAAAAGGAGTGCTAGTGGGCGTGGCTAAATGTATACAACAAAAATGCCCAAAGCTACTTCCATAGTATTGCACTGTGTATTTTTGTCACAATGGAAGTAGCTTTGGGCATTTTTGTTTTTTGTTAATCTGTTATAGCACAGTGTCTCAAACCTCACTACTGTGAAAACAAATCGCAACCATCTTTTGCTGGCAAAATAAAGCCGAGTTAAACACAAATCTCCAGATTTCAGTGTGATAAAGACTAAAACCTTGCTAAAAATTAATAAAATGCTTCTGAATAGTGTTTACAGTATTTATTTTTTGCTTGTTGTATTGACATTCAATAAAGATCACACTAGAGTACCTTTATGAAAGTGGCTCGAATCTGACTTGGTTTTGGGTCACTTACTGAGCCTTCTGTTTAATGTGGCTGGTGGAGAGCCCTGGCAAGGCCTGAAACTGAAAATGAGCACTTCATATTCAGTTCAGTTCAGGCACACGAGGAGGATTCCCGGTTCATGTGATAATCAAATAACCTCTTGAGCAAAAAAAGTCTGTTACTTTTGAGGCGCATGTTTGTGTTTTATATAGCGCCACCAGTGTATACAGCGCTTTACAGAATTACAATACAGGGAGGCGAAGGGGAGTTCAAATGGGGATAAGAGCCGCAAGTAAATGAGAACATAAGGCAAAAGGCCTTTTTTTGTCCCCGCCCCCCAACCTCCCCAATTTATTATAATGGGCCCTTTTCTGAGTTCTTCGTGGCACTTATTTGCCCCCCAAAAAAGAGCAGTACTGTTAAAAATATACTTTACAAAATATCCAGCGATATTCTTGTACATTAACCTCTTGTGTTTCATTGAAATAAAATGATGGACAGCATACAATACTGTACATGTGTCACAATGAAGTACCTCAATGGCCTCATCATAAAAATTATCCAATCAGAATTATGGAGGCAACTATCTTCCAATGGTACTGCATGAAAGCAAACACATCAAGGAAACTCAGAGACAACTATTAGCAGAAGAAAAACAGAGTTTCTATAACTATATGAAATATCTGGATGATTTAAGAGTGAGATAAATTATCCGGATGAAGAAAAAATAAAGCCAATGTGCAAAAATTAAATAAAGTGACACTACTGTACCGGTTTTCACACGACAAACATGGTATCAACAAAATAATGTTGTAATGTAGACTGGGTGATGTCAGCATTTGGTGCTTTTAGTTCGTTACAGTATGCATGATTAGGCCAGGTTCCAGTCTGATTGCAGGCCTTTGCTGGCATGCTGCATGCTATTTTGGACACGTAATAACAGGGCTTTGAATTTTTTTCCCCTATGTCCGATAAGCCTCATCACTTGCTGATGTGTTAGTGCAGCTGTGGCCTCTACTAATATTTACAGTATATGCTTGATAAACTTATAACCATGTCAGTCTTTTCTCTGGTCATGCAAAGCATTGCGCCGGGGATTGGTTTTCTTGTTTCTGTCAGATTGTTGATAATTAAAACGGTACGGTGGCATCAGTTGCAATTTAACTTGTATCATTGTGGTATGGAAAGTTTTGAGTAACATAAAGTAATACAGTTTTGGCCATTACAAAGGTATTCTGTTACAGTATACTGTAGAGTATGGGGGATTATTTTCTGTTAATTTGCCAGTTTCAGTATTTTGCAATCTTTTGTAGATCTTTTGAAATTAGGAGTGTAAAATGTTCTACTTCAAATCGTCAGATTTGTTGATAACACAACTAACTTATAACATACAAAAAAGCGCTTGACCTAAAAATACCTGTGAGGTGATACTGCCTAACGCACTATAATGAATAATAATTCCAAATTATTTAAATTCCTTGTGCGGTATTAACTCAAGTGGAATGGCAGCCAAGGGGAATTAATATACACGTCTTCCCAAAAACTTGTTACAACAGATGTCAGAAACAAGAAACCAATCCCTGGCACAAAAAACGTAATAACATGATACCAGTCCCAATGTCCATAAGGAATCAAATCCAACCAGTGGGTGCAGGTCTTAGTACAACCGGGAGAAAAGACCATTGCGCAGTAATCACATTCTGCCCCAAAAACCTATATGCGGTTAAATTGCCTACTTACCGGATGCACAATGATCACAGGCAGTGGATATAATCGGTGGTTTAAGAACAGATCATTTGACTGGATCCACGAATCCCACGCAGTTCCCGGCAAGATCTCCAACCAAGTCCCTCACACCAGCAAACGTTTACCCAAGATGGAATAAAAAATAGTGTGGTACAGTGGGGACAGTTTAAGAAAAATGCGCAAGACCAAAGAAATACACTTACAAGGTGTCGGGTCATACCAAGTTACCATCCGCAGCCTGAGTTTCTGGAACTTGGCGTTTGGTAGCAGGGGTTTGCGTCTCGCGGCCGCGACTCCTCCCCCAATGACATCGCTACTTCGTCAGAGACCACCTCAGTGCCCACAGATGGAATTAGGCTCCACCCTATGTGAATCCCCCTGAGGAAGTGACACTCCAAGTCACGAAACGCGTAGTTGGAGCCTAATTCCGTCCGTGCGCACTGAGGCGGAGTCTGACGAGGTAGCAATGTCATCAGAGGAGGAGTCACGGCCGTGAGCAGATGTGTGAGACGCCAACCCCTGCTACCAGACACTGAGCTCCAGGAACTCGGACTGCGGACGGCAACATTGTATGTAAGTGTATTTCTTTGGTCTTGCATATTTTTATTAAACTGTCACCACTGTACCCAAGATGGAATAAGACAAACATACCGTGGTAAACGTTTGCTGGTACATGGTGTGAGGGACTTGGTTGGAGATCTTGCTGGGAACTGCGTGGGATTCGTGGATCAAGTCAGATGATCGGTGGTTAAAGAACAGATTATATCCAATGCCTGTGATCATTGTGCATCCTGTAAGGCTGCGCTTATAGTGACGGCAACGCGACTGTCGCGTCAAAACAAATGCATTGTCGCCGTTGGCGGCGCTTATAGTGCACGCGACAGTGCTACCAAAAATCTGGTCGTCACTGATATTTGATTTTTTTTTCAGGCGACGATCTCCCCTTTCGGCCAATCAGGAGCTTCTCCGTCCCTCTGCCCTCCCGCTTTTGTGACGTCACTGGCCTGGTAGCCAGCGACATTGCCTAAACTTAAAATATAACTTTTGCAATGGCGACGGGTGACTTCATCGGTCACGTCACCGGCACTATATGCGCGGCCTAAGTAGGCAATTTAACCGCCTAGAGGTTTTTTTGGCTGAATGTGATTACTGCGCAGTGGTCTTTTTTCTGCTAATCTATAGGAGATTTACTTACTTGAAGAGTTGTAGGAGATTTACTTACTTGAAGAGTTGTACTAAGACCTGCACCCACTGGTTGGATTTGGTTCCTTATGGACATTGGGATTGGTATCATTATTACGTTTTTTGCGTCGGGGACTGGTTTCTTGTTTCTGTCAGATTGTTGAGTAATAATATGGTACGGTGGCATCAATTGCAATTTAACTTATATCATTGTGGTATGGAAAACTTCAGCGTTTTTTCTTTGTAGTGTTTCTTTGCAAAAAAAAATCAAAAAAATCAAAGATTATTTTTTACTAAAAATCTCCATGTAAGGGATATTGTGTCTTAATATTGGGCTGAAATGTGTGTAAAGAAACATACAAAAAAAAGCGCATAGACAGAATCAGTAAAAAATAAACACTTTATCAGTGTGATAAACAAGTTAAAACTTACATTGATAAAACAATGGCAGAACATTATGTTGGAAAAAATCATCATCTCACACCTAGGACTTGATGGTAAGGCTGTAGTGTCCAAGCGATGGTTGTAAATTGGCCAAATATGCACCATAGCCATGGAACAGAAAAGTGTCCTGGCTAACCCTATGGAGCTACTCGCAGCGTCCTCGTGGGAGCGGGGAAATGTCTGTTGTCATAGTGTTTCGCGTCGCATACGCTTCGTCAGTCACCTAAGGCGAGGTCCCCAGTAGCTGCGATGGCGTGCGCGTCAAACACAAGGTAGGCCCTTTATGGGGCCAGCCCCAGTAGCCATCTGCGCGCCCCCGGCGCGATGCGCGACCACATTTAGCAAAGACAAGGATTTTGTCTTTGCTAGTGGCGACGGAGCGCTGGCCACGGCGGCGGTTCAGCCAGTGAGGGCAAACCAGCTGTGTGGCACCATGGCCGCGCCCCACTAAGCCTCCCCATCGCGCACTGCCTGAAGTCCACCAGGTCGCGCTGTTGCCGGAAACGAGCGCCGCCAGGCACCACGTCGCGTACACTGGGACCTTGGTCTAATCCCTCAAGCTCCCCAAATCTTAATGTTCAGAAAAGACTCTGCATACAACAGTTAATGGAAGAGTGTTGGTTCCACATTAGTATATATTGTTGTAATCTTGGTAATGCTTGCGTATTGATACTTACTTTGCGCTTGAATACACTCTTTCAATATTTTTTCATCCAGATTCATACTTGTACATTTAGATTAAACCGGGAATCGTGTATAAAATTGACAAATTAATTCTTCTCTTTTTTTTATTTTTTTTTAATGTACAAATATGTTTTCTCTTTTAGATGCTATTCCCAGTGCTGATCAGATTAGGATAACTCCGTCTTTGAAAAGTCAAAAAGGTTGTGTTTGGACAAAATCTGCCCCGAGCTTCGAGAATTGGGAAGCAGAAGTGACATTTCGAGTGACAGGACGTGGTAGGATTGGAGCTGATGGATTGGTATGCTGCTGCTCACTTTCTTAATCGGTTAATTCAATAACGAGGCAGTAATGTCTAGTGCTGCTTTGTGTCGCTTCCCTATAATTGCTGGTGTGTTTTTATATACAGGCAATTTGGTTTACTTCAGAACAAGGATTGGACGGTAACGTTTATGGGGCTTCTGATTCCTGGAATGGCGTGGGCATTTTCTTTGATTCCTTTGACAACGATGGCAAGGTTTGTTTACTTTTGCTTTTGTACCATGATACTGTGTTTTGTACTTTTGGAATGATAGCGAGTGCATTTTTTTGCAGTCTGTTTATTTAAACTTTTGAAAGCGCTAGGAACAGCTCTACATCTTGACTTTTAGACTTGTTTATGAATGCATCAGTTTCAAGGGAGAACTTTGGAAACAGTTCTTGGGGTTTAAGCAGCAATCTGTTTTTTGCATCCACACAGATTCTGATTACTGCCATTTATTTCATTCAAAGTGTTCTCCACTTTTACATTGTTTGTTTGTAAGTGCATGTTTGTCACTGTTTGTGTGTACTTCACTACTTATTACCTGATGAAGTAGAATTATTTATTTGTCACTTAACTAGTTTAGTTTTTATATTTATTTTGTAAACCCAAACTTGGGTGTAGATCACTGTATTTTAATATTACTAAAACACGTGTTCACTTTGAATCTTTGAAGATATATTCTATTTAGTGGTTATACACACTACACTTTATTTAGTGAGTATAGGAGGGCCCTTCAAACACGCTCTGTTTTCAAACAATTCATCAAACTACAACACAACAAGTGGGTCCGTCTTTTCTTTGAGGGAGAGAGAGGTCGTATAAACACAGCTCAAACAATCATGCAGTCGGTTTTAAACCTGGAAATGGTGAGACAATCCATACTTTAGTAATTGTTCTTGTGGTCCAGCGTGCTACACTCATTATTTTGCTAACTACTGTAGCCGCACTGCTCTGAATGCTGCCATTTTAACAGAAGGGCCCAGACAGCCACATTAATGTAACCGGAAGCACAGCAGCATCAATGTTCCTGCTCTGAAAACCTTCACGCTGATGTAACCAAACAATTACGTGAGGAATTTAGTAGCTTTTGTCTGGTCTATATGTGCCATTAACAGTTGGAATGTTTTTCTAAAAAAAAAAAAAAACTCATTTTTGCCAATGGCCATGATGTCAACTGAACAAACCATGGCGTTTTTATTGTGTACGGAATGATTGTATTATCGATGTAATTCTCTTGTTGCTAATCGAGGACATTCTGTTTACAGAAAAACCATTTACTAAAATCAATATTAGGTTAACATTGTTCAGTGCAAAGTTGAGTTTATTGTATTCATTAAAGAAACAAGATGCAGTTTATAGCATTAAAAATAGTTAAAGTGTGTTCTTTGCCCATTTCATAGATGTTCTACTGCAGTGTAACCAGCCTTATTTTGTTCTGTGCCACCATAATAAAGTAATCATGCAGCGCCAGCCACTCACTGTATTAGGCATAAATAAGCATGCTGATTATTTACTGGGACAGTTCCAGTTAGCAACAGATATAACATTACAATAACTGAAAAGTCCTCTGCATTTGCCACCGTTTTTAATTCTACCATAAGTAAAAATGTGTATGACCATCACAAATAAAAAGCCTAAAATGCAAAAGCGCCATAATAAATATCCCGGTGTATGAAATATGTATAATTTTGTTAAGCATTGGTTAGGATCTCATATCTAATTCTGGAAAGGAAGTACAACAAATGGGGCCTGATTAACGCATAGATTTTTCGATAATCGCAAACAACTTTATTTAAAGTAATTTGTGTAACAACAAATTACCTTTTAATGTTAATTGCTGTTTTTGTATCTCTAGAAAAACAACCCCTCCATTTTGGTTGTGGGCAACAATGGTAAACTTCTTTACGATCATCAAAAGTAAGTATTAGTTTTCTGAACATGTTGTTATTGTAAAATGTGTATTGTAACTGGTTTGTTCTAGGCAATGCATGGCAGGTACCGCCTACAATAAATGGTTTAAAAATGGGGGATTTCTACAAGTAAAGAGAACAAAATCCCTATCGTGTAACTGAATTTGACTTTAATACTATGGACTGTATTTACCTTACTGCTTTGGGTATCACACCACATACCACTCGTATATTGTTGTGATGTGTTTTAATAATCTGCAGTCTAAACGACATATTACAGCACAAAGGCACTTATTCTGTAAATATTTGGATAAAATAAGGGGGCCCATAACTATTGAAACACTTCGCTCCTTTTTATTGTCCAACCTGTAAAAGAAAATGTGCATAATCATTAGAGGTGCTCTCTATTAATGGGGCTCTCTATTAATTCCCAAGTCATGAATCCTGCTGCACATTCCAGTCAGTAAACATGGTGGAAACGTACCATTTGCATCATGGTACCCAATATAACATGGTTATATTACTGATATGTCTGCTATTTATAGTATTTGCAGCCATATTTACTAAGGGGTGCTATGCTGGAAGAAACATTTCTGCCCATTCACGGTACCCTGATTAAAACCCTAGAGCACACTCTGGTAATATAGGCTTCAGGTTTTAATTATCCTATATGTAGCGCAGTTTCCCCCACCCTATGGGAGATATGGTGGCTACTGTGTGTGTAGTGTGTTACCTGTGGCTCACAGGAGGCCTGAACCTCCGCTGCTGGGAGCCTGGGGTGCACCTGATCTGTCTGGTGACAGCGCCTCCACCTGTGCGGGATCCTACTATTTTGGATAACCCCGTCACAGGACTCAATGCAACAATACACACACTGATATAGATAACAGTTTATTGCATGCATATGAACAAGGAACAACAATATAACACCCACACCAAATAGGCCACGCACGGCCGTAACCCCACAGTACCCTCTAATACAGAGTCCACACCTTGAAGGGATATTACCCGGAGTCCCTAGGTGCCCCTGGGCACCCAACTACCCTGGTGTCCACAAGAGTCAACCCACCCAATGTGTGCAACAGCGCTGCCCACAACTAAAGTGTGAATTGTTGGTGCACTTGGTGAGGTGATGATACCTGCCGGGGCTCCAGCACCGGTAGCGCCGACTGAAGACAAGTGGGCGCCGTCCGGTCCCATGCCGTCGTCAGCGATGAGTCCGCCTCCACGTGGGGTGGTATCCAGCTGGAGGGTCCTACCGTAATAGACTCTCTCTGTGTCCCTCACGCTTGGTACTACAGGGGCAGTGTCCCTATCTAATGGGCCTGTCTCTGCAGCAACCACAAGCTCAAAGGGGGAATCGGGGGCCTCTGGCCTAGTGCAGGGGTCACATACACCCTGCGCATACCCCCTACCCTCTCCTTGTCCCAGCCCCGACTGGCGTGGCACTCTCGGTGCGCGAAATGTAACAATATGGTTGCAGGGGAATCCGGCCACACGATTAGCTGCTTGCCAGCACCTGACTAGCAACCCCAGTGCCTTCTGGGGGCTGTAGTCCCCTGCGGATCTATTCCCCTAATGGCCCCCGGACTTGGGATGCTACTGCGCATACGCCGGGTCTCGCGCATGCGCGATCGTATCCAAGATGTCGGCGCCCTGTGTGATCGAGCTGCCGCGGAGCCTCCGGTTCACCGGAGCACTCTCTACAGTTCTCTGTGTCTCTCCACCTCCCGCTGAGTATGCGCGCACGCCCTGACAGCTGCAGCCGCAACCTCCCGGCCACGTCGGAGGTAGGCGGAACGGCCAAGGGGAGCCCAGAGGGGGTATGAATCTGAAGCACTAATGGGTGATTAAGAACTACGACTGTTTGATAATTATCTAAACACCGGTTGCCAGGAACACTTTTACCCTGCTCGTTGTTTCTTGAGTCTACATACTGACAACTTTATGTCTATAACTATATGGTAATTTTTTGAGATGTTTCTTTTCCTGTAAACATATCCAGACAGGTATATACAGTCAACACCCAGTACTGTTTTTTTAGAATTAATTTTGTTTACACATAAGCGGAAATAAAGCCAAATTTAAGTAGAAAGCCTTACCTGAAGAGAGATTGGAGAGCTGAGCGGCTAGGGAAACTTTTCAAAAAGGCCCATCAGGAGTAGCAGAAATGCACACAGCTCGCCAGCGTCTGTTTTATAGAATGGACAGACCAACCAAGCGGGCAGGGCTTGCATGGGTCACATTACAGTAGGTACATATGCAAGCCAAGTAGGTTGCGGGTCTTCATTCCAATCGTTTTGTCACTCAGAGCACATGTTCATTTTTTTTTGAAAGACAGCTACTGATCACTATCCTGGAAATATAGCAATTCTGTGTGGTTTTAGAAATACCTAGATTTCAAGGGCAACGCAATGGAAAATCGGATAACAAAACCATGGTGTCCTATTTAAAAGAATAAGGGGCACAAAGAGTTTGGCACTCATGAAAGGCATAAAAATTTCTAGTTTGGACAGAAGTAAATCTAGAAACCATTTCTGGAGTCACTGACAAGTTCTTTCTGACTCAAACAGGTTTTATTTTTAAACATATATGCATCCTGTGGGGCACTAGAAGTTGATCTTATGGCAGCACTAGAAATGTGTCTAATGGCAGCCCCAAACAGCAAGAAAGAAACTTGCACTCACCAGATCCTATTCTTCATTTAATGCCTTGTAGGTGCTCTGATCCTATGCCCCCATCGATAGGCATATACTCATGGAAGATTGGATCTGCACTCCAAACATGTATACACATGCAAACATGGGGGGGGACCTTACTGAATCCTTGTGGTCTATACATTTAGCAAAGTTGCTTCTTTAATGTAGATTCTTTTCAGTGTTTACAGAAAGTAAAAATAGCAGTTAATCATATAGTTCAGGCACATATTCACCTATCAGTAAAAAATAGCGACGTTTTGAGGACCCAAGCTTGAGGAAGGGGCTGTAGGCTATGAAACAACGTTATTCTTTTACTGATGGGCTAGTATGTTTCTGAACTATATGATGCTTCTCCCCCCCAGTGTCAAATCATCTATATACTTAATGTCTAAGACAAGATATATATTGGGGCTATAAAGAGATTGTATCTCCCCACACTATTATTCTCTGGCCCCAGATCACATAATTAAACAGATCAGATGTGTATTAGGAATTTTTCCTAATAGAATCCTTCACTCTGTTTAGAATATATACTGTGTGATATACTCACCCGGCTCTGTCCCTTGATCTGTGACGGTAACCGCTGTTTTCCGTGAGCCCCTCCCTCTACAGATCCCTTTGTGATTTTTAATTTTGCGTCTTCAATTTATTATGTTTGACCCATGGACTCTCATTTAAATATTTAATAGTAAAAGTTGTGTTATTTTTCATTCTTCTATTTTTAATAATAAGGGTCTTTCTATCTCTCCCAACATTTTGTATGTTTGCATGTGTATGTATGCCTTGAGTGCCAATCCAATTTTCCTTTATAGCTACAAACAGAATAACAAGAAAGGTTTGCTCCAGATTCCCCTCCAAAGGACCATTGGAAGCAGATGCAATGACATTTTCTTGGAAATTGTGAGTGAGATACATGTTCCCGCGTGTGTATATATGTGGGAACATGTATCTCACTCACAATTTCCAAGACACCATAATATCAATCCTGACCCTAATTATATCACTGTGACCCTAACACTGACTCTAGGACCCCAACATTAACACTATTATGTCAACAGTTAATCCCTAAAACATTGGCCGTAACGACAATGGTAACACTATAATGCCAACCTTAACTACATCTGCGTTGCCCCAAAGGAGGGCGCCTGATGGGGTTCCCCAAGAACTTCTCCCCTCTGCACATATCCAGTGTGCTAAGGGTTAATACCTGCGTTTGCTTACTGCTGTATTTAGTCAGTCCTACTCTCTGGAATGTTAATGACCCAAGAGGCAAAGGACTTTTTGAAATCACAGCAGCATTCAATCTGAACCCCTTCAGTGTACATCTGTGTCGCCCCAAAGGCGCACAGCCGAAGGGCAGCTAAAGGGTGAGAGCAATTTGCTGCCCTTCACTGATGTTTTGTGATGTTAAAGCAGCTCTATTTCAATCTAAACTCACCAGCCCTTTTATCCTCTCTACCCAATTTTCCAACTCTATCTGTCCATGAAACGTATGTAAATTGACTGTATAACTGTTCATTTAATGTAACCATGTATTCTTATAACTCTGTGCCCGGGACATACTTGAAAACGAGAGGTAACTCTCCAATGTATTACTTCCTGGTAAAACCTTTTATTAATAAATAAAATGCATGTGCTCCTTGGACACTTGGTCTTATGTTCCCTTGAAGATCTTTCATATAAAGTGCTGTTTCTGGTGTCAATGACATTGGCCAGAAGGGTAGGGGGCTGCAAGCTCCTTCATGCAAAGAGCCATACTTAAGCTTTTTTCAGAATGATGTGATTTTGAGAAAGTTTCCTCCATTCTTGCTGAAGGTGTTATCTGATTTGTCACACAAATACATTGACATCTTTTTGCCCATCCCCATAGCATGAGAGTTACTAACTCTGGACTCATTCTCAAAGCTCTCAGACATTACATTTACCGGACAGAATTTTTTTTAGGAAAATGGACTATCTTTGTTTTATTTTGGGGCCCTATGAAAGGGTCTACACTACAGCTTCAAAACCTACCTTATGCATTAGGTGATCGTATGAATAAGCAAACAAAGAACCGCTCGTGAGCCTAAGGGCACATTCCATGAAAGTGTTGGTGTCTTTGTGGGATCAAAGAGCTCTTGCACAAATGAGAGCTTTGCTGGGTAGCTTACATAGTCTTCTCCTCTCATTTATGAGATATTTTAAGGTGGATATTAAGAAAAAAAAGTACTTGAAGCAGCAGTGATGTAACTGCATAAAAGGGGTTCTAAGCCTCCCATTTCTTTGTTTTTTGGGTACTTCTATGTTAAGGCCTCAATTATACCAAGAGCTGCAGGGCGGCAGCGCTAACCTGTGACGTGGCCCTGCGCTGCCGCCGAGCATCTTGATTTATACCGGGGGACAGCAGAGGTGGCGTAGGCGTGGCCGTGAGTGGTTTGCCCTCATTGGCTGAACCACTCACGTGACACGGCCGTTGCCAGAGGAAAACAAATTTGCAAGTCTCTTCCCCAGCCTGCCGCTTTGCAGTACGGTGCAGCGTAACCATCGCCATTGGTATGAGCACTTTAATTGTATTTATGCTAGTTGTTTTTGCGCCACCGGCATTTTTTTGGTATAATCGCGGCCTTAAGTCCCATAGCATGTGCTGCCATGGGAGGATGCCAAGGAAAATTAAAAATGTACTTATTCTCTTTTCCTGTTGGCTCCCATGGCAGCACATGGTTCCCTTCCTTTTATGTATTATTTTATTTAAGACGATTTACATTTGGGGCTATTTTATGGTTCTGTTTCAGCTTGGGGATTACTAGACTACCGAAGGGAGGGCTTCCAATAAGGATATCCTCTCTAAAGCAGTGACACAGCCTGGTCCATATCTTTGTGTTGTCATTAGAGCCTATTAGAGGGGAAAAGAGACTAGCTGAAGGTAAACTATACAATTGCCCTTCCAATGTTAAAAAAACGGTCAATAAAAAAAGAAATGCACTACCAGCAGCTGAGGACAGCAGTTTGGTAGCCAAATCAGGGATCTGTCAGTATCAGAATAAAAAGAGAGGTACAAAGTTAAATATTGACGTGTTCTTTTATCTCACACAGTCTAAAGGTTAATATTATATGAAGATACACAACTGGCAGTTTATAAAATGACAGTTGTGTATTTGGTGAAAATTGTAATATTTGTGTGTGAATTTTTTATTTTAATGCATTTTCATTCAATACCACAGTAGCATTGTTTAAGTTTTGGAAAATGAAGAAATAGAAGAAATGCCTAATAATAGGTACTTGTGTTTGTAGCGATGGTTCCACACAGGCGCTGGCATCTTGTCAAAGGGATTTTCGTAACAAACCATACCCTGTGCGAGCAAAGATTACATACTACAAAAAGACATTAACTGTAAGTATGGTTTACTCCAGGGCAGGCATACTCATTGTTGTCTTGGCCATGAACCAACGTACATTTTCAGCTCCTCCGATATTCAATTCCTGTATATAAAACAATTTTCAAGGGCCTATTTCATGATTAAATGGACAGCACTTTATTCAACTATATTACTTTCGGTAGTAGACTAAAATTGGAACTATTAATGTGCCATATTTTGGAAAGGCTTCTCTCAGAGATATATTATTATAGCGCTTCCTGTGCCTTTAAAGAGCAGTCCCATGTAAGACAAGTGACATAATGAAAGCGGTGTGTTTTGTACATTAAATTTAAAAAACAAAACAGACAACCTTGTTTTATTGCCTTATGATATATAAAAAAAATTTTTTTAAAGTAAAGACTTTTTTTTTTGTTGTCAGTTTTTGTTGCATCTTCACCAAAATATTCTCAGTTAAGATGTGTTGTATAGTTTGTTTTTCATTTTAAGTTTGGGAACATCTTCTATTCTACAAAGCATGCTCTTCCACCTAAACACATAATTAGACTATATAGAATTTAGGTGAGCATATTCAAGGGTTTACATATGTACCACTAATGTAAGCGGCTTATAAGAAAACTGTAAACAAGTGTGCAAAGAAATGTAAAATTAATTGGTTACATTTAAACAAGCCCAGCTTCTAGTGCAATATTGTGCACATTACTGAAAAGGTCAATTGACAAACTATTCTTCCGCGTGCATATAGTAACATACTAATAACCTGATCTTTTTCCACTTGTTGGATAACATTAATTTTTTTTTTTATCATTGATTTTTGTTTTCCTTATAATTAGCATTTGTTCTCTTTTCCTTGAACGCTTTGCTCCTATATCATTTCTGTAGGTAATGATTAACAATGGGTTTACACCAGACAAGGAGGACTATGAGTTCTGTGGGAAAGTGGATAATATGATTCTGCCACGTCAAGGTTTCTTTGGAATTTCTGCAGCAACTGGAGGCTTAGCAGGTTATTGATTTTTCGATCTATTTGATAGAGATGACAGAGCGTACGGTATAAATTTGCCTTTCCAGAAACATTTCTTCCAAAGTCACGGTAGCCTATATTGCTGATAAGCAAATGGAATGCAGTCACAAAGGTAACACAGAACATTTTCTACAAGGCTGAACTGGTAAACAAGGGGTAGAACAATCAGGCTCATATTTACTAAGTGGTGCTATACCAGAAGGCGCATTATGGCGCAAGAAGACGGCTCACATGGGCCATAAGTTGTTTTTCAGTTGCTAAAATACTTAATTTTTTAAATTTCCGTAGAAGATTTGTTGTCCGGGAGAAACAATATGGCAACTGTTTTCACTCTGGCAGCCAATAGAAAGCCATGACATTACAGCTTCCAATCGGGTGACTGCACAGCCATCTTTATTTATCCTTTCAAGCCCTGGGGAAAATAATACATTGTGTACAGTATATCTCCTTTTTAAGTAATGTGGTTCAGCTTTTTTGGGGGGAAAGATTTTTAAGGATGACTGCTGCTTCAGAGGTTCACAATAGGACGCGTTCTCTAAAATCTCATGAATTTGAGTCATTCATTAGATAGAATATTGGGTTTCAGCCTGTGGCCCTCTGCCTTGCACTAGCCTCTAGATACTTGTATTCCCTGTGATGAGAACATTCTCTTCCTGGTGTGCTTCTAGTTTGGCAATTATTGATTTATAGAATATAGCAATACTGCACTGCAGCCATTACTTCATCATGGCTTTTGAGAGAGTTGATATTAAAGTCAAATGACAAAATAACAAATAGTATTTACAACTATAAATCTAAAATATATGTTGTGTTTGTTTGTAACAGATGACCATGATGTTCTGTCTTTTTTGACTTTTCAATTGACTGAGCCTGGACAAGAGGCAGTAAGTATTGTGCTATTTTAACTTGTCTGATTTAACAATTGCAGCTGCCGAAGAAAAACAAAATACCAACAACATGAAGGCCCTTTGTTGGCCACATTGGTTTTAGTACATAATGTGTCCTCGCTGAGGTTTATTCAGTTCTGCAACCTAAACAAGTACGCATGCCCAAATCAGGCTAGATTCAGGCTAGACGATCAGGAAAGGAGAAAATGTACCTCCAGTTTGCTGGAATTTTCTTTTCCTGGAGTTCATTCAAGGCAGTGGTCACCTATTTTAGTTATGTTTTTCAACATTGAGAGAGTCTGAGGCTTAACTGCAGGTAGGAGGAGCCTTATATAGGTGGTGCTAACTGCAGGAAAACGTTTTCTGTCCTACAAAACTCCGGGGGATGGGATTAACACGTACGTGACCATTGCCATCAATGGACTCCAGGAAAAGAAAATGACAGCGAGCTAGCTGCAGGTAAATGTTCTCCTTTGAAAATCTATTTTAGCATTTGAACATTTTTATGTATGGTAAGGTAATATCAGTGTATTTCAGCCCACACCAGATGCAGAAATTCCAAAGGAAGAAAAGGACAAGTACCAAGAGGAGTTTGAGAATTTTCAACAAGAACTGGATAAGAGGAAAGAGGAGTTCCAAAAGGACCACCCAGGAACGCAGGAACACCCAGGCATGTATAAATATACTGTTCCCTTTCCTTGCTGGTAGCCTTGAATTTAAAGACGTATTAATTGGTTGTACTAATGCAGAAAGTGCCCAAAGTAGTTCAGTAGTATATAGTTAAACATTCCAAAAAAAGACTAGGCTTTCAAAGTAAATTGTTGTATACTGTATGTAATTGATTACATACTTTATATTTTAGTCCATACTTTGTGTTATTTCGAACATGGTAAGTTTAATGGAAGACTATTGGCTAATTGAATTCACTGTCCAGGTGCTCGTGTTAATTTTGTGAGAGCAGTATGCGTTGACAGTGTAAGTTTTGAATTGTTGCAGGCAAGTAAGAGGAACATTGTGGTTGTAAAATTTGTTAACAAGTTTTGTCAACCTTTTATTATGTGACATAGCCAGGCCGTGATATACTGTATATTTGTATTAAGTGAAAACTCCATTCATCCTCCGTTACTGAGAATTCTATTTACATTTTTATATCAAAGCTCTATTTTGACAGATGGGAGGGTGATCTGCTGAGTGTCGTAGAATAGTTCCTCTCTGAGGACAGGCAGGATGGAAGATACTTATTGTGATATAATAATAATGTAACTCGCAATGTATTTATTAACAAGTAATTCTTAACATAATGACTGTCATGTTGTGACAATTAGAATTATTAATTTTATTTACTAAAACCCTTTGTACCATGCTTACCATGTTTACCCCATCGACATTGTCAATTTACCTACCTTCCTCGGTTTCTTAGCCTAAAGGTTGTGTGCAAATATATATATTTTTCCATTACAAGGATGTTTTATCTTCTGGTCTTACTGCACATTGTTATTGTAAAAAATTTCTGTCTCCAGTAGATGATATGTTTGAGACTGTAAATGACCGGGAACTGAGGCAGATCTTTGAGGGTCAGAATCGCATTCATCTTGAAATCAAGCAGCTCAACAGGCAGCTGGATATGATTCTCGACGAGCAAAGGAGATACGTATCTGCAGTGACGGACGAGATCGCCAAGAGAGGAGGTGGTGCCCTGGGGCAATTTGAACAGGTTAGTAGGCAAGAGGCAGGATGAAGAGATCATAATTCTTTCTATTTGAAGTCATTTTTCATTAGCACTAAATGAATGTGTTTTTCTTGAAGGTTTCCCAGCAGGAACTTGACGCTCTTCTCACTACTCAAAGGGACGTTTTAAAGCAAGTCGGTGAAATGAGGTAAGTTATGTCAATTGCTCTAAACCTCTCCTGTAAATGCTAAAAAAAACAGCAACAAAAAACTATCACAATTTAGCCAAAGGAGGGTAAAATATTAAACCATTGAGATCTGCTGCTTTGAAGTAATAAGTAATCGTTCAGGTTTTTTCTATTTCTGCAACGGCACAAAGTTCTTGTCTTCCTACAGTAGCTGATGTCATATAGAATAGGGTCGACTCTTTGACTCAGCCTCTGAACCACCTGTGCTGAAGCAGGGATATTTTGAAAACATGAACTGTTGGGGAGGCCTGAGATCGGGAGTTGAGCACCCCTGATGTAGAACATCTGGTGGTCAAGAAGGGAAATAGAAAAGTTTGAATTACTGGAGAAGTATACGAAAAAGCAATTGATTGCACTTCTGTCAGCCACGTCTGAAATAACATTAACAATTTTCAAGATGGCTGCCTATGACGCCCAAGAAGAAAGAGGATCTAGCTATTATTTAACATTGCATGTTCCTGTTTACATTTTTCTAAACTGCTTCTTCGCTCTGTCCTGATCACTGTATTTTGGGTTTATCTGATCCATTATTTTATCTCTTACATGTGAGCATCTAACTTTCGCATAACAAAAGCGGTCTGTAATCCTTAATATTAGCTATTGTCCTTGTTTAGGCTTTCGTGCTTCAATTTGCCAAGCTAATAATACCATCTAAAATTAGGGGGGGGGAAATATTCAAAATGATATTGAAGGTGAAGGGATGCTTTTACTTCTCTTTGCAACTTCGACACATCTATCTAAGAGGAACTGCTCTTTTGATAATAAAGTGACATTTTTTTGTTCATTACCTTTTGCTTTCCTGTTTCATCCTGGTCATGTAAAAGTAGTAATACCACAAGCACTAATATGCAGTGATTATTAAATAGCCTCCTCTCCTAACCAGCAGTGAACAAAAGCATTATGCATTGCATTGTATATTCTTTAACATTTGTGATTTGCAGTAATGCTTTGTGGCCTAATTCTGCAAACTAATACATTGACTACAGTGTTTTTTGTGTGTTTGTGTGTGTGTGTGTTTGTTTTTTAAACCGCCACTAATAGAGAAGGTGTGTGTGTGTGTGTGTGTGTGTACACATATGCACACACAAGCCTTTTATTTTATTGCAATTTCAGTGCGTGTTGCTACAATGGAACTTCATCTTTGATTGAAAAAGATTTCCTTTGCTCTTGATAAGAATATTTTGCCTTGAAAACACCGTGCCTAAGTAGGTCAGCTGTTGGCTGAAGATTATGGGAGTTTTGTTTTCCAGGAAAGCCTTTGCTTTAATATTCTTCACAAATCTTAATTCCAAGGAAGCAAATTAGGTTTTCCAGTTAGTCTGCAGCGTTTTAGTCCTATTTAATATTTGTTGTGAATTTACTTAAACTCTCCTTATTATGTTCTGCATAGATTAAAGAAGCATTTGAGGGTATTCTTTAAAAAAAATGAACAGCCTCTTGCATTTTTATTGTTGCTTATCCTTACTTAGAATAAGTAATTTCCATGTGCACATTTTATGGGTTTTTCTACTTATCTGATTATAGACTGTCTATTTGTTTTGATGTGTTGCTGCAGAGTAAACTTAACCACTAGTCTGCTTTCTTAGGATTTGTTTGTTGATTGACCAGTGTCCAGTAAGAAGCCAGGAGGGCATGAGATTGTCTGTCTGCGGGGGGGCGCGGTATTTACAGGCGCACCGCACGCTTCCAGAAGGCACTTAAATTAAGTGCCGGGGAAGCGACGAAGGCCTTTGTAAACTGCACTTACCTTGGCTCAGACTGCTTCTGGAGACGCGGCGTCAAATGACACCGCAAAGTCATGTGACGTCACGTGGCCATGACGCCCAGACGCCGAGGTAAGAGGGGAGCGCATAGAGAGAGGGACAGCCGGCAGGGGGGCGCAGGGAAAAAAGATTGCGCTCCCCTGGATTAAGGGATCAGTGACACATACTAGCTGGCGCGTTGAAAGGCGTATTCACTCTAATAATAAAATTGATATTAAAGCAGTTTATTCTTCTGCTCGCCTTGTACCCATTCCATTACAATTTCTCTGACTGAAATCGAGAATAATGGAATGAACTATATCTGATAAATACTTGAATTAAGATAATATTATTAGACCGTAATATAGAATGTATTCTATTTATTTTCTTTGTATTTTTTTTATTGTAACGTTCATTTAATTATTTATTACAAGCAAGTCCATTGACAAGGTAAAAAGTTTAAGGAGTATGTTATCAGATAATCTGGTAATAAACTTGCCGATAGCTGCCTGTTTCCTGTACAAAAGGAACTGTTAACATTACAGGGTTTTGAGCAGAAATAAATCAAAGGATCCTGACTCAACCGATTACATAGAAAGTCTTGGGAGAGGTTGTGTTTCCATCCACAAGAGCCTGCCATTATTAGATGTTGGGCAGTGTTATTAGGTAATAGACCTTACTAGATATTTGAAATTTGTGAGTAATGTATCAAGGCATTGTTTTGTTGGTAAAATTAAGGCAAAGAGCAAGTGGTTGATTTAAAGATACAATCCAAGGTGGCAACATTTTTTGAGATTTAAAAAAAATATATATAGAGAGAAAGAGATTATATAGAGAAAGATTTGATTATGGTGAAAAAGGTGACGAAAAACCCTCCCGTGTGTTTATATACCCATAGGTCTCCGGAGCTGAACCCCGTTAATTTCGGCTCTGGGGACCCACATGCTTACCTGTGAATTAGGTGCTGGTAGCTGCTCTCCTCGGCTAGCAGGGTTCACAATATGTCCTCCTTTCAGATATTTCATGCCCTGCGGACCAATAGGAAGCTGTGACGTCATTGGTGCGGCTTCCTATTGGACCATGTGTGGCGGGAGATTAAAATTTGACAGCCCTGCTTGCTTAGCCTGAGCAGCTACCGGCGCCTCCTTCGGAGGTAAGTATCTCTGGAAGTAGGGGGTCTCCGGAGCTGAAAATAACGGGGTTCAGCTCCGGAGACCCCCTGCTTCAATTATATATTAAAATAATAATAATTTGCCATCTTGGACTGCTCCTTTGAGACCCTCTGGGGCTCCTAGGCACAAAGATAGTGGGGGCCTTTCCTCGTAGTTTGTAATGTTTAAAAAAAAAAATTTTTTTAAAAACCTATGGTATCATACTGAGATTTTTTTTTTTAAATTAATTAGTTAATTTTTAACACTTTTAATGGAAAACATGCTTATTCTATTTTATTTAGAAGTTGTTTTGAAAATGTTTACGTCTTTATTTTACTCCTTTTTTCTTTTTCTTTAAATAATGCTGACTATATAACAATCAACTTATGGGGGGCCCCCTAACCTTGAGGGTCCATAGGCAAGTGCCTCTTGGTAATCCGGCACTGAAAAGAGCATATCTTGGGCCCCTTTTCAGTGTGCTGTGAAGCAGTCGCATCTGCTTGCTCTGGAAGTCTTAAACATGAATGATGCTTTAAATGTCTCAAAGTAAGAGGAAGATGGCTTTACAGCATATTAAATAGAGGCCTTGGCCTTTGTGTCGGTGTATGAGATTGGTGCTCCAGATTTACATCATGTGGTCCTTGCAGGTTTGGAAGTTGCTATATGGAGTTAGAGGTTCTTATAATGTATTATGACAAATTTTGCTTCAGTGCATTACTTCTTCCTTCTTTACTAGCCTCAAAAATCTCTACGCTTAAGGTATACAGTATCTCCCTGGCTAACAGTCTCCATTAAGATTAAGAAGCGTCTTACATTTTAAACAGAGAAGACTTTCCCTCTTGTATTGCCCTTGCTGTGGTCCGTTGCCCAGGAGCGGTCCCAGGCAGACATTGGCGGCACCAGTATGAACAATTGGCACAGAATCTGTGAACATGGAACGTATAAAAACCTTATTGTGGAGTAACACAATATATTTTAAAGGCAAGCCAGACAGAGGTGACTTTAAGGAGGGGCTGTGGGACTCTGCTTACGGAGATGCATAACTCCGTAGTTGGTGCCAGTAGCCACTCCAGGGTTCATGTTATGGCCACTTTTCAAAGCTCCTGCGGGCCAATAGGAAGCTGTGATGTCACCTGGTGCAGCTTCCTGTTGGCCCATGTGACATGGGAGCTTTAAACGGCAGAAAACTGCAGGAGTTACCGACACCCTCTTCGGAGATTAGTATCTCTGGAAGTAGGGGGTTCCGGGAGCTGAAATGGAAGGGTTTCACCTCCAGAGACCCCCAGCTTCAAATCTATATTCAAAAAATAAAACAATATAAAAACACGGCATGGATTGCTCCTTTGACCCTTATCGTGGCGAAGGGGCCCGCCGCACCAGAGTCCCACAGCCCCTCCTTAAAGTCACCTCGGTGACGGTAACAGAAGACAAGGGTCTTTCTCTTCTGTTCATATCGCGTATACTGTCCCTATGTAACGGTGAATGCAAATCTAGCGAGACTCATGTTTACTGAACATCAGAAGGGCCCACAGAGTGCCAGCCGGTTAAAAATATTGTGTGTATCATTTTCTTTCTCGTGCTTTATCCATTGTCCTAAATTATAACCATATCCAGTAGCTTTATTTTTTTTTTTGCAGTTTTAATGTATGCTGCTAAACATTAAATGCACCTTTTAAAAAGGTGCTCTGGCTTCTCTTTATTAGAACGAAGAATAAGCTGTCCAGAACAAAACTATGCTTTCGGGGTTATTATCCATTGTGTCTTTTTCTTGCCAGAAGTGGAAGGGGGATTAAATTCCACATGATGATAAATATTCTAGTTACAGACTTTAATCCTCTTTGCAATAAAAAAAAAAAAAAAAAAGCATCTCAGTGAGGAAAAATGATACACGCGTATTGATTAAGGAGCATGTTTGTTCTGTTATCTGATCACTTTACAGATCTCTGTAAAAAGCCAGGCACCTAAACACTCTGCGGATTTTAATTTGATTTTTATTGTAACAATAGAATGAAAACATGCAGATAAAATATTGCTGCACCACAACAGCGCGTACTGAAAATGAGTTTTTCTTAAGGTAAATTGTAATCTTGGACCTTAGCCCTAAATCTTTCCTTATCCCTAAGCCTCTTCATTTCTTTCCCAACTGCATTAATTTCTTTTTGAAGCTTTGCATTTCTTCAAAGGATCTGACTCTTATCATGTTTATTTCATATGATGTGAAAAGCACATTTGTTCTAAATGAATCAAAGAAAACAAATGATAAAATCTTCTAAGTGTTTTGATAATGTAGAAAGGGTGTAATAGTGCAACATTTAGCAACAACAAAATGGACTATCAAAGCCTCATTTTTGTTGCTTGCCCATTTTTAATCAAGGCTTGTGGAAGGACAAAGCATACAAGTTGATATGCCCAGAACCCAAATATCTGCCACTTTAGTTTGTTTTGTTGTGTTCTCCCTTTGCTACGGTGTTATCCTGGTTTTGGTTTTGTCAGTTACCTGGAGCTTTTAGTACTTAGGATGCACTTGAACATAAAAGTGTGTTGCTTATGTTAGGGCAATGATTGCATATTCTCAATCTCTTGAACCGTAAGCATATCTTATAAGAGCATTTGTTAGTAGATGTAGAAGTAGATTTCTGGTTGTCCTATCTTACCAGTAGAAAACAGTGCTGCTTGTTTTAATACCTTTAAAAAAAAAACATTTTAGACCAAGATAATGTTGTTGTAGCACCTGTCTAATCAAAACCTGGTCTGAAACGTGTGCGTTTTTGGTGCCTATTTTTGTCAGTGTGTTTATTTTGTTATCGCAAAACTGTGCAATTTGCCCCATTAGTGTTGCTCATGAAATGATTGAAACATCTCTGATTAATTCTATGTAGCAATTCAAAGAAAAGTGGTCTTTGGCACACAATGTTTTTTGTTTTTTTTAATATTATACATTTGATACAAGTACTGGCTGCTTTACCTCCAAACCAGGTAGAGTTTTTTTTTTTTTTTTTTATAGAAGAAAGGTTAGATCGATGCGGTAACCACTCAAAAGGGACTAGCACTCACCAGAATGGATTAAAAACAGGAGATATTTATTAAACTACATAAAGGGAGCACTCGGGACAAACGAAAATGGGGAAACCTCTTCCCCAGCGTTTCGGGCATAGACTGCCCTTTCTCAGGCACCGGGGAGTGACGTCACCATCCTTTCGTGGACACGAGAGAGAGAGGCGTGAGGGACGGTACTGATCGTGAGTAACAGGCTACTCCAAACACCGATCCCAACACACTGTGTTTCTTGCAACTGGGCATTTCTACGCACTACAATTGCTAGCAGTGTACCTCACCAACTCTCTCTCCCCTTCATCCACTCCTATACTCTCCATCAAGACATTATTGGCTCACAGCTACTGGGCTGTTTACCTTGGAGCTACACAGACGACTTTCTCTCCCAGAGTTTTTTTTAATGTTAAAGCAGCATTCCAGACAGATGGATTTATTTAAAAAAAGAAAGTGTGTGTGTGTGTGTGTGTGTGTGTGTGTGTGTGTGTGTACAGTATGTGTTCTACCGGAGCTGAATCGCGTTATTTTCATCACTAGGGACCGTATGGTTCCTGAGATACAGGTGTCTGTGCTGCCTCCAGGGAAATCAAAATGGCTGCCAAATACTGCAATCCAATAGCAGCAACGTCATCAGTTGCGGTTTCCTATTGGACAGACCTTTTACATCCCTTTACAAAAACCAGGAAGAAATGCCACATAATTCCTCCTTAGCTGCCAGTTGCCACAGACTGCGTAACTGGAAAGTCAATTGTACAACTTTGTCCCAAAGAGCCGCAGGTTGAAAATACCTCTGTTAGCATTAATAAAACGCTAATGCGAGCGTGTGTGCTCTAAAACTTATTTATCAGATCAAATATTTTTATACAAAACCGTGGTGTAGCAAACTGCCAAAATCAGGTTTTGTAATTCTGTATTCAATATACATAAAATGCCAGTTGTCGATTGGTCCATCGTGGTCTCTCCCTTTTGCTTTTGTTGATTCATTAACCAACTTTCTCTGTTTTTTAGAGGCTCCATGAGTGAAACTTTGCGACTTGTCTCTGGAAACCAACACCTTGGGTCTACAGGCTATGAAAATACCCAACACTTCAATGATATCAAAGAACATCTTCACGTAGTAAAAAGGGACATCGAGCATTTAGTGCAAAGGAATATGGTAAAGTTTCACATTATTATTATTGATCTGTAGTTGATAATATTCAGTAGTCAGGCGATTTGATTCTGATTAACCAATTGCTGTCACCGTTATACCTAAAGGGACATAGCCCAAGATGAACTTCAGAACAAAATGTACGTTTCCGTGTTTCTTTCCTGTTATTTCTAAGTACATTTTAAAAAGATGGCATCTACTAAACTGCACAATCACTAACTAGTTGCTAGATATGGATTATAGGAATGTAGCTCTTTAACCACTAGCTCAAGTCTTACCACGTTTTAAATCTACTGTCTATCGCTTAGTAGTGTATCAGCAGTAATACATACACAAGTCCCTCCAATAAGCTCATAGTGGGAGTTATAGCGCGATGCGGTATACTGCGCCAGATCTCGCGATCACTTCCATTCAAGTCGATGGCAGCTATCTGCAGATCGGGCGCAATAGACCATCAAGCTTTGATGACTCTCCCGGGCTAATTGAGAATCTGCATTAAAAAAATTTTTTTTTAAATGTACCCTATAAAAAACATTTCAAAGTTTAGGTCACAGGCTTTAATGCAAGCAGGGAAGTGCTTGGCTGAGGAGCGTTACTGTAAATAGCACAGAATTTCTTCAGGATCGATAAGTTTTTAGCCAGCTGCTGTATAGCAACCCTGCATTTGGTGCCATAGAACTTTCTTGGGCTTTAAACGCAAGGTAGCAGCAATATCGTTACTTTGTTCTACCTACATTTTCGTTTAGGTCAGTTGGCTGCTTTGTCTGTTTTCTGTATGCTTTTTATAGGATTATTTTACCTACAATATTTGTTAATTATTCAAGACGTCAAAAAACATTGTTATAATTATAAGAATGTATTATGGCATCTACTGTCATCCCTTTTTATAGGTTGCATGTAAAAATATCATAATTTTTTTTTTTTTTTTTTTTTTTTTTTACACAGCCACAAGAAAAACCGAAATGTCCAGACTTGCCTCAGTATCCCTCCTGTTTATCTTCAACACACTTCTTTGTATTTGTAGCTGTACAGACAGTGTTATTCATCGGTTATATTATGTACAGGTTCGTCTTATGATTTTCCTTTTCATATCACCAAGATACACATTTCAAGGACGTTTATGGCTGAATTTCAAAGTGCTAGAGGATTTCCTAGAACTATACTCAAAATAAAACCGCTTTACCGTCTTGTTTCTACGTAGACGGCAAAAAGAGCAACTTTAATTTAAGAGGATTAGCCTGGTTTGGCTTAGGTTGAATAATACTGATGAAAGAATATCATATTTGTTTCCCAATTCTAACCATATCACTAAACAGATTGGCATATTATCACTTCAAAATGGCATTCTGCACTGTGAAATAGAAGTGTAATATGAGGATGTGAAATGCTGTGTGAGCGCTCATCGCTTTCTAAATATTTTTTTTTTTTTTTTTTTTCAGAAGCCAACAGGAAGCAGCGGCTAAAAAGTTCTTTTGATGACCTGTCTTATTGTTTGTGTACTTCGCGTACGCACACAGCGATCGGCACGTTTATACATGTGGGACTTCTTAGAACGAAAAGGCTTCATTAGATTAAATTATTGAATTTCTGTGAAACAAAATGAACTCTGGTTTATTAATGGATGGCAATGAGAACGGGAAAAAGGAAAACTGTGGAGTATTTTTTTTAACTTTTTTTTTAAAGAGTCTATTAAAGAGGTTTATGTTTTGAACTGGATTCAGTAACTCCTGTTGTCATCAGGTCTTGTATCTGTATCAAAATGTCCTTTTTTTCACTCAGGGCTACAGATCATTTTTTTGTGTCAAAACGTAATGCTTCACCTAATGAGTAAATTCATGGTGATTTGTTGTAACAATTTCCTAATTAAAACAGCAATTCATATTTCCAAGGATAAACATTCTGTTCTGCATTTGTATCTTAAATAAGAAAGCAAGTGACTAATATTAACGAAGCACTTCACTAATTCCTTTTATTCCTGCTAATCAGTGGAAGTATTTGCAAGTCATTTTCACAACATTTGTGAAAAGAAAGTTGTACCGATCTAAATTCAACAGCTGCACTAAATACTCAATTGCTTTTAAGTAAGGTATTGTTGGTTGCTGCTGTAAATATTCATCAGTATCAAAACCATTCACTTGGGTGAAAGGGTCGTCCATTATCCCCTTCTGGTGCTAACGTAGGCGGCAATGTACCGTATATGTGGGCACTTCTATACTGGTCCCATCAGGATGCAAGGGGTTAAAATATCAAAGCGGCTTCCGTGAAATATCCGCTTTTAACGCATTTTAGTGAAGCGCACAAAAGTCAATTCACTATCGCAAAATGACTACTTTCTCCGTTTCAATGAATGAGTTCTTGTTATTTGCTGCTCCTCTTTACTCCTCTGCTACGAATAACCGGTGAGCAATGACTGGGTACTGAAGAGGGACATGTTGGCTGCCTTACTACCACACATGTACATTTATGTTCTTATTTGTACGTGATTTTTAAAAATAGAGTAACTAGAGATGGTGTGGGCCCAACTCCAGTTCTCAAGGGCCACCAGCAGGTCAGGTTTTAGGGATATCCCTGCTTCAGCACAGGTGACAGTCAGAATGACTGAGCCACCTGTGCTGAAGCAGGGATATCCCCAATACCTGACCTTTTGGTGGCCCTTGAGGAGTGGAGGTGGCCACCCCTGAACAAGAGTATCTTTGCTGCCTTAATTACTTTTAATCTCCAGTGTGTTTTTAACCATTTTCCTTACAAATGTGTTTTTTTTTTTCCTTAAAGAATAACCTAGCTTTTTTTTCTTCACTATTAAGAAAATTTCTGTCTACGGATATTTTGGCGTCTGCATATTACCGGAGAAATTGATATGGTTAAACATAGCTGTGGTTTCATAAACTAGAATCTTTGTAGGACAGTTGAGGTTCCTCATTTTTATGGCTTTCTTCGCAAGCAAAAACATCAGTTGAAGAGCAACCCATTAGATCAGGGGTGGCCAACTCCAATCCTCAAGTGCCAGCAACAGGTCAGGTTTTCAGGATATCCCTGCTTCAGCACAAGTAGCTCAATCAGTGGCTCGAAGTCAATGACTGTATCACCTGTGCTGAAGCAGGGATATCCTTTAAACCTGATCTGCTGATGGCCTATAGGGCTGGAGTTGGCCACCCCTGCTCTAGAGATTCTAGAAAATCAGTCACAACCGTTACTAGAGCTGCCACACAATTGTTTTAATGCTACATGAAACTAGAGCGAAACCTGTTTGTACTACCCGTCTGTTTCGGTATCCTAACAATTCCCCAGAGAGAGCTTACTGGTGAACACAATATGCTTTTTATATTTTAACAAAAATATCTTTGAAGTTTGTGGTATGAAAAATGTCAATTTGCCATCCAAAATGTTTGCCATCAGTGTTTTGTTTTCTATTCCATATCTTACATTTGTTAAAGTGCTGTCTACATCTTGTTAAAGAAAAATCTGGAAATGCAACTACCGGTAGTTGTGGTTTTTTTTCCTGTAAGTATCTCATGTGTAAATAATATTTGAAGCTGACAAATGCAAACCATATTACAGAAATAGTTGGTCAACCGAAACTGTGAAAGGACTCTCCTCAAATACTCACAGCTGCGATAACTGCACATTTATATTCATTTGGGAATTGCATACTGTACCTCATCTTTCAGAAAGGAAGTCGGGCAATGCGTTTGCTAAACTAAAATGGCAAATAAGAGCGACATCACTAATCAGGACGTTTTAAGCATATTTGGGAACTTGCTCTACTCCTGAAAATGAAAATCATACTCCCGATATTTCTACATATTTCCAACACTTTCTAGCTCCTACTCTAGAGAAATTATAATTGAAAGTAGTTACACCATCAGCACCACATGTTTGTGTTCTTTCCACATAATCATCTTACCTACCGACAGAAAAAAAGTCCTTCTTTACAGTGCTTTCCATATTAGTGTTTGTAAAGGAGACATTGGCATTCAGCAGCTTAAACCATGGCAGAACACCAATAATGTTTTGTTTCTGTCTTGTTTAGCTATATCCAGGTTTATAATCTTACTGAGAGTTTCTTTATATTACATTGTGCACGGTTTAAGTTGGAAAGTGCACGGAGAAAATAAACGACAGCATGTCCTAGACGGTATGCATCTTAAGAAAAATATGTGTTTTTCTAACATCCACGTGTTTGTACAAGGTTTCACATTCATTACTGGACGGCCTAGCCCTGTATTGAAAGAACTGACGACATCTGAAAAGTGTGTGACAGTAACTTGAAGAAATGTTACCGGGGAATGGTACTGTGTAATTTGAGTCTTCACTAGTATATTAATTAAAGATTTATGAATGAAGGTCTTTTCTGTATGACTTTTAAATGAACAGTAACTACAGTTCAATTGACTACATCATGAGTCTGTTGCAAAAAATAAGAATATATCCGTTTGGTTGGGATTTAAATGGTTCATATATAGGGTGACCAGATGTCCTTTGCAGGTCACGTTCTTGCAGGCTATCTTCACTATTTGTTTTTACCAGGTAGGAGAGAAAGGCCCATGATAGCATTTGGTAACGCCTATAGCATGACCTCAGTTGCGCTATAGCTTGCTTAATCTGTATTTCTTGCTTGCTTATATTTGTGGCATTACACATTTCAAGTTCATTATATTCCCAGGCCTTCTCTAATGCATCAATGTCAGTTTCATACTTTTCGTGGGCCTTTTGTGTAAGTGTAACTGTCCGCTTAGGCCAGACACCTTGCATCTGTTGCAGTTATGAAGCGGCCTCAGCGTCTGAGTTGTCACTCTCGTGCGTGGTATCTGGTGAGGGTCTGGGTTCTGCCATGCTGCAGGTGTATGTAGGCCTTGAGCCAGTGCATGTGGCGTGCGGTCTGATACCTGCATCAGGATGGACGACTGTCTCAGATGGCGCTGGTTGGTGTCCTGCACTGATCAGCGTAGTGATAGCTGTACTTACAGGTGTCCGTGGCTCTGACCCGTGTCCATGTGGATGTCCTTAGCGTGGTCCTTGGTAGCCCTAGTCGTGGGGACGTAGCGCAGGGGTAGGTGTGATGGTTGTACTTCACTGTGAAGCTGTGAGGGCCTGCATACCCTGTGTAGCTGTGTAGGATAGGAGCGTGACAGTGTTGTGTTTAATGCACGGATCTGTGAAGCAGTGCTGCAGCTTCTGTGTCTGTGAAACTGTTTTTAAAGCTGCAGGCTCTGTATAGTTGTGTAAAGCAACTCGCTCTGTATAGCTGTTTAAAGCTGCAGGCTCTGTATAGCTGTGTAAAGCTGCTTGCTCTGTGTAGCTGTCTCAGCCTGTCTCCTGTACAGTTGATATTTTTACTGTTTTGGCCCATGTACACCCTGATAGATGAGCAGGGACAGACAGGTTAACTCGATCCCATATATCAAGCAAGGTAACCCTCTTACTTGCTGAAGTGTTTATTTGGGGCAACAACATACAAATAAAAAGGAGGGGAAAGTACTGAGGGAACACTGGGACATGACAGCAATGGAGGGGAAGGAGAGCTATTAGGGCAGTGGGATAAATGCAGGATATAGGGATAGGTAAAAATCAGTAACTTTACCAGGATAGGAGAGATGACTGCTCAAGATAGCTGCTGAACCTAAAAGACAGCATGCTGGTCTGGGCTGATGGGGAATTAACTGGGACAATACCACCTGGGAGGGGGAGCAGTCCATCATGGTAAAAAGGCAGGGGGGTTGCCAAAGCAGAGAAAGACAGAAAAACACAATCCTGTTCCAGGACAGATGTGCTTAGATGTTTGGGCTGCATTGTGCTCGACAGATGTTCTGTTAGCAAGCCTGGATACACCAGCATAGAACACAATGTTGGTTTGCAGCCTATAACACACTCCCTCTCTACAAGGAGTCTACAACACCATAAGCACAATGCTTTCATGTGTGAACTTTTGCGGTTTATTTTAATCCCCAATGACGATTTTTGGTAATACGTTTTATCATCAAATACAAGGAACTGCCATGGACATTATGGTGGCACCAACATATGCTAATTTAGATTAAAATCCCAAAATATGAAAAAAGGCTGTGCACAAGAGCAATAATGGTTGGGCACAGCACATCAATAATGGGTTAAAAACTATTTATTAAACTGGGTGACATTGAGGATAATGGCAACAGTGTCTCCACCTCCAATGACCTCACTCGCTTGAGTGAAATCCAAAACACTTCTCTTTTACAAAGATTATTAAAAGTATCTCCACCTCTTATGCTGGGAATAATCCTCTCTATACCATGAAAGCATGACAAAGCTGAATTATGTAGTGTAGAAAACTGTCTTGACACAGGGCAAGTCATATCCCCCTGTTCTATATGTCTTATATGCTCCCTCTTTCTATATTTTAGATGTCTAGCTGTGTGATGTCATAGGTGCGTCATCAGACGTCTTGCGTCACTTTGACATTTGATGTCCCGTGATCTGTCTATAGAGAGGAAATTTCAGCGGCGGTGCGGTAGGAAACTGTTTGCTTTCCACATGGTCTCTTTCTCTACCTGCCTTGCTCAGTTCCTCAGGGACATAGTGTATATTGTTGGCTGGGTTCTAGCTTCTTCACGACTTTTCAGCAGGTAGTTACTTCCTCTTCCTCCCAGTTACACTAGTTCCTAAATATCCCAATTCTCTTCACCACTTATCTATCTGGATGGTAGGCAATCTTCCAGAAGCATGGAACTGTTATATTTTGATTGTATACTCACATTGAACCAGCCAGTACTGTACACTGTATACTGTACATCACTTAGGATGTATTTGAGCCTTTAACATACTGCTCACAGATCAGTGTTTTTCTACTGGGGTTCCTAGGAACCCTTGGGTTCCGCAGGCCTCTATAAAGGCTTCCGTGCAATTTTTAGGTCATTTGAAAATTGTACCATTACAGAAGAATTTGCAATACATCTTATCTCAGACGCGCTATTAGAGAGGATTGGGGTTCCGTACAATATATCTGATCTCAGACACGCTATTAGAGAGGGTTGGGGTTCCGTACAATATATCTGATCTCAGACACGCTATTAGAGAGGGTTGGCGTTCCTTACAATGCATCTGATCTCAGGTATGCTATGAGAGAGGGTTGGGGTTGTAACCGATAAGGTAATGTAGGAGTTATCCTACCCTGGGACAACTACAAGCTTCACCCACTCACTCTCCAACAAGCCGGGTTAAGCTATTTGACACCTTCATTACCTTAGCGGTTAGCCACTGAGGTAATGAAGGTGTTTTTTAATATTCATTTTAATAACATAGTGTTGAAGCAGGGGGTCTCCGTAGCTGAAACGCATTAATTTCAAGTCCAGGGACCCCCTGCTTCCGAAGGTACAGCATCAATTGGGGGTACCGGTATCTTCTGCACGTTTAAATGTCTCGGTCATGTGGGCTTTGATGTGGGACGTTTAAACTTGCAGGAGATACTGTTATTTAAATAAAAACAGCAAGATCGTCTGCAAGTGCTGTGCAGGGAGATGCGGAAACGATGGTGTGGAACGCATGAATGCGCATGACGCACTTCCGGAAGCATCGAGAACCGGCTATGATCAGGAGCAGCAGTTGGGATTAAAAGAAACAACAGGAGATACAGCCAAAGATAAGATTGTTAATGTGGACATTGTGTTGTTTGCTAATGAGCAGGTGTTTGGTGTCTATCACTTTACTATTGATTGTGGGGGTATAAATATCCTGGTTTTTGTCTTAGGCATTAAGCCTTTTCACTTGAAAAAGACCTACTAAGGTCGAAACGGTCGTTGTGTATGGTGCAATAAATTTGAACTTTTTGCAAAATCCGTGGAGCGCTGGATCTTTCCTTGTCATAGTGCAGGGAGATGCAGCTTCTCTCTGTGCAGCTCTTACAGACTACAGGAGCAAAATCGAACGTCGGTTAATTCTTGCTGAATAGCGGTGCTGTGTAGCAGGGCCTTTGCTATGTCCTCCATACTGATAGTAGCACCCCACACAGGATCTAACAGTCACAATTGGTAGCTCTGGTCCTTTTGAAATCAAAACTGACATGTCTTTTTTTTTTGGGGGGGGGAATTATTATTGTATGTCCATGTTTTATTAGCCCTATATTAAAAATGAGTGTTCTCATTCTTTTATCCCTTTTTTTAAATTGTTTTTTAAATTGTGATTACTAACACATCTCTTATTGTTTAGTCTTGCATATTACTTTAAATATGTTTTGCAGCAATATTCAGCTGCTTCAGTTTGTCATGAGTGATTCTATCACTAGTGTCTATATTTCTCTCCATTTTTTGATTGGACTTGTTTGCGTCGTGACGTCATTAGATTGACTAAAAGAGGGAAAACAGTACCCCTGATGAAGCTCTTCAATGAGTAAAACGCGTAGGGTATTTCAATCACTTAAAGAGTTGTTCTGAGTGAGCAGCAGCTGAGTTTCTCTGTGTATTTGTGTCTCGGCAAAGGGGACCTCTCCTCACTTATAGTACCTCCATCTACATCCGTGACGTCACTGGACTGCGCTGGCACGTGACAAGAAACTGGGCTGACAGAGCACTACGAGGATCCAGCGTTCCCCTGCAGCTCTACACATGTCTATCTGTGTTTCACCCACTCTGTGTAAATGCATTTTTCTCTTTCCTTTCTGTATAAAATTGTATTGCACTATTTTTACCTCCTTCTTTTTCCCATATATATTTGTGTAACCGGTGTTCCCCCACCCTAAGGGAGATTCTGCTCCCTGCTAACCTGCAGGTTTATAGAAGGGCCTGAGCTTCCGCCGATGTTATTTGGGGATGAACAGGACAGGCTTTTCGGATCAGTAGCTCTCATCTCCTCTAGTACAGCGCCTCCATTCCTACAGGGCCTATCTCAGATAGGTGCAATCCCTGCGGAAAACCCTCTTTCCCTTCCCCTGAAAGACTTCAGCCTCAGGCAGGAGTAAAAACAGAACTTGATATTTATTGGACACACTTCATCACAGCATTTCTTACAGCATATTCTCTTCTCTGTGTCCCTGGAATCAACCCCAGGGGCTTGAGGCCTCAGGAGTTTATCCTTGTCTCCCACACTCCCTGGTGGAGTACGGGGTAGCTGCTCCCACTCCCTTGAGGGAGGGAAGGCTTGACACCAGGTCCCTGGTCCAGGATAGAATAACATCCCACTTCCCCTGAGTGAAGAGGATAGAACACACACCCCACTCCCATGAGGGGAGAGGGAAAAAAAAGATAGAACAACCGAATTTGAGGGCAGTACCTAGGCCTTAGACCACCCTAACCCCCTCCCCCCCCCCATCACGCAATGGAGCTGTTTACTGTAGCAGGGTGTAGATTTAACTCTAACACTGCCTGCGCTGGTACCAGGGCTTACGTGTTAGGCAGGGAATTAGTAGCCCAGGGGGTACCTGGCTAAATTTGGATCTGCTTACAGCCATGTGAGTTGGAGATCTAATTTTTTCACTTCATGTTTATCACTATTTTTTTGTTGTGCAATATTTGTTTTTATTACACACCCTGCTGTGGTCTTGCGCGTTGTCATCCTTCTGCATTTTCTCTGCGTGGTTTGAAAACAATTTTTTTTTCAAGCTTATTAAACATATTAAGTGTGCACCTATTTTTTCAGAGCTGCAGTTCCATTAGAGGCTTTGAATATTTATTTTTTAGTCACTTTTCATTGTATGTGTGTATATACCACAATTTATATTATTTAGTATCTTGTATTATTCGGTCCTCTATATTGATTTAACAAGTAATTTATTTGCACTTGTCACTTATTACACTCATTGAATGAAAAATATCTCAGGCCAGCCATCACTACACCAATTATATGATATTTACCCATGTGCCATATTAAGTGTGGTGCGTAGGATTACTATTTGTCACTGTAAACTTAGTTACACACTTTCCATGGATCCTCTGATAAATCATTTAGGATTTAATGAAAAGGAGAGGGATAACTTTACTGAACAGTGACACTATTTTCCAAAACGTTGGGAATTAAGCGTTTCCACATGCTGTACTCATCGCATTTAAGATCAGCTTTATTTAAAAAAAAAAAAATACTTTCATTTTTTTAATTGGGAATTGGAAGTCAAACAGTGTTTTGGGAATCTCGCATTCATTTATTCCTTTGCCCATGCTTCTGATGTTTTCATAAGGAAAGTTAATTTCTTTGCAATAAATCACTGGCAATCTAGGATTACAGAATATCTGCAACTTTCTGGGAGCTGAAAATATTTGAATTAGAAAGCTACTAATGCAAATTGCGGAATTAACTAATGTAACCCCCACATCCTACTCTAGCTCTAAAAATAGACCTGTTTTGTGGAGATGTCATTACGCTGATTGGAATCAGTGCTGCACAGTACAGAGAAACATTATTTTCCTTCTAGCAAATAGAATTGTGTACACAAAACGGAAAAAAATGTGCACATGAAGTGGCCCATGTAACAAAGTCTCCTGGCTGCAAAAGTGGAGAGAAAAAAAAAACCCCACCAAATTATATCAAAGCAACAATCCAGTTGTTTCTTAGAAGACCCTTTTACTTTGCCTCTGGGAAACCCCTTTCCTCTGAAACGGGTTAACTTAAATTTTCACACAAGGGAGAAAAGTTAATTGGTGTAAATAATGAATTGGAGCTAACAAGTGCAAATGTTAATCTAATTATAATAGCATGTTCCAGTATAGCGCTTTAA
Source organism: Ascaphus truei (assembly GCF_040206685.1). Taxonomy (NCBI): domain Eukaryota; kingdom Metazoa; phylum Chordata; class Amphibia; order Anura; family Ascaphidae; genus Ascaphus; species Ascaphus truei. The sequence continues at coordinate 45,622,810 of NC_134483.1, read as the reverse complement.
GTTTTTACGTAGCACTTTACAGAGACTTTTTGCAGGCACAATCCCTGCCCCGTGGAGCTTACAATCTAAGTTTTTGGTGCCTGAGGCACAGAGAGATACGTTGACTTGTCACAGGGAGCTGACGCCGGGAATTGAACCAGGTTCCCCTGCAACAATCTCAGTGTCTTTACTCACTGAGCCACTCCTTCTCCCTTATAGTGAGATATAACCTTATAGGAGAGCATCATATTGTATGCACAATTAAGTGACCAATGTATTATGATAAATACTATGGGATTATAATGTGTAACTAGAAACACAGCACAAATTTTTTTTCCACTGCATCTTGCATCTGCTGTAAATGTAATAAATTAGTTAAACAAGGGACTGCCTAAAACCACTCCCACAGATCCTATCACAAACACATGGAAGGAAAAAGATGTAAGGTACTGTGATACATTAAAATGCCTCTCAGCCTCAATTTTCTGGCAATCATATCCATTGCAACACTTAATACTGTACATGCCCACAATATTGTCTATAGAATTTAAAATGCGATGTCAACAAACAGTTACGTGTCATTTCTTAATCTTTCTAAACATAAATGTGTATGATTTGCTTCAATAAATGACATTTAAGAGCGTGATATTGATAATTATATCTGAAAATGTCATAACGCAGACTATGCAAAACCCTTACTTGTGCTATAATGTGCACATTGATTGAAAATTAGCTTAAGGTATTATTATGGAAAGTAGGCAGCTGCATCTAATGATTTTTGAAGTAATCTGAACCATCTGCCTCCGTAAACGAAACAGTTCCCCCTCTAATCCAGATTATGGCTGACAAACCATTTTTGGCATCTAGTTCTCAGTGACAGTGTGTCCTTGAGGAGCAGATAGTGCCACACACATTCCCACTACTGACTTTCTGTGTCAGCTGGAATTGTATCATTTGTTGTATCTATTCGTTGTATGTTTGCTCATTGAAAGTCATGTCTTTCCTGCTAAAGAGTATGGTGAGTAGTCAGATAAAGGGCTTTGGATCAAGCGAAGAGAAAAAAGATGACGGCGAAGCCTCTAGCCCGGCAGCAGCGCAGGGGATGACCCGGGAGGAATATGAGGAGTATCAAAGACAGGTGGTTGAAGAGCAGTAAGTATCCAACCAATGTAGGTCTAGTTAATAAATCCATTACCATTGCAAAGAAAGGCACCGTTGTGACTATCACATTTTAAATCAGAAAATGGTGACTAGCAAGGTCCCAGAAAAATATTACAATAACCAAAAATGAAAGGGGGTTGGGAGTTCCTACATTATGCAATGAGGCTGAATTGAAGTGATGCTCCATAGAAATGTTTTTTAGGCCATTGATGAGTGAGGCTCCAAATAAGTGAGTCGCGTCTCACTTAAGTATAAGATTTGTCACAACTATAAAACATATGTGGTAATCTTTCCCAATACTTCAACTAGCCCGTTCATTTATAGATGTAACAGGCTTAACTGTTACCCAAGACACTCAACATAGCCGGGCTCTGAAAATCCCAAAGTGTTCAATGGTAATGTTGAAGCAGAATGCTGCAGCATGTCTGGGCACACCTCAAGAAAGGGGACAGTTGAACCTGCTACATCTGTACATGCACACTAGCCACATGAGTTCTGCAGAAGTCGGGAGCACTCTGTACCCGTCAAGCACTGAAGGGATTAATGTGGTGTAAATGTTGTGTATTAATACAGTTACTTGAACCTATTGCATTCTACTCCCCAGTAACAATAGGTTTAAATGTGAGATTCTGTACCTGAAAAGAAGTCTTGCCAGTGCAAGGAACAGTATAGTGCTGGGGGGTGCACCCTCACAGGGAGGCGCAAGATTTTCCAGGGTGGGGACGCGGTGGTTACAGAGGCATCTTCCCCAAGGCATTTAAATTAAATGCCGGAGGACCGCGCGAGGCCTTTGTACTCACCTTGTCTTCGGCAACGCGGCGGGGGTCGCGTGACGTCACGTTGCCATGGCAACGCTGTGTCATTTGACGTCAGAGACAAGGTAAGGAGGGGGCACAAGCAGGGGGAGAGTGCAGGCAGGGGGTAAAGTTTGCGCACCCCTAGTATAGAGTAATAACTGTCAGTTAGACGCCACTGCATACATAAACTGTATGAAAATCAGCGGTATGTGTGTCTGAGCAGGAGTGAAAGTGTAGAATTAAACCCCTATCCTGTTTAAGTGTTCCAAGGTACAACTTTCTTTTCACAAATCATCGTAATCAATGTTGAAGCAATAGACTGAAGCTGAAGTTTTGCATCCTATTCACAAATTTACACCCGTAACTTTCCTGATCGCGTGAAGAAAGGTCTCAAGACTTTTTTTTAGCTTTCCAGTACCAGTCCTGTAATGTACGGAGGATTTTGAGAGCTTTGTGGAACTGAATGACAATGCTTCACACTCCTAAATTTACCTCGAAGTAGCATTCCAATTTTACAAACACACACAGGATTAATCAAACAATCATATTGCTCCAGTGCATTTTGGAATACTTGAAAGTACAAGAAAATATTGCAGCACACGCTTTGGGATTAGGAAAAGATTTATATCCTGCTATTGTTTTGTTACTTTTCTGCACATTTTTCTTCTTTCCTTTGCTCCATTTCACTGAATGTACTCACTTGAGGCTGCACTGCCTCACATTTAATGCATGTTTCGGAACTGAAGCTATAAAAATTAGAAAGATCTAGCACGCACCCTGTGTTATATAATTCAGATGATGGTGCTGGGATCCTGCATCTATAGCGCTGGATGCAGACTATAAAAAACTATACTGGGTCAGCACTCAAAAAATAAATAAGAGAAAATGATACTCACGTTTTCTTTTTGGTCTCACCAAGTTTCTTCTATAATGTATCCAAAAAAACCAGCAGTAGTACAAAATACAATTGTGGATGGGCCGAGCATGCGCATTGTACGTGACACTTCTTTGTTTTCTGTCACTGTTTTGTCACAGAAATTGTATTTGTGATGGTGATTTTTTCAAATTAAAAATCAAAAACACAATTTCAGTGACAAAACGCAAATAAGTTTGACTAATAACATGCGTGCTCGGCACACATCCCGTTTTAGCTATTTGCACTTCTATAAATCTGTGTGTGTGTGTGTGTGTGTGTGTGTGTGTGTGTGTGTGTGTGTGTCTGTATTTTCCAATGTGGGGGCTGGGCAAGTGTTGCACCTGTGCACGCGCCCTGAGTCGGTTTCTGTGCATACGCACTGAGCTGCCGGCTAATGCACATGTGCGCCGAGACTGTGTCTCTGTGTGTGTGTGTGTATGTGTGTGTGTGTCCGTGTCTGTATTTTCCAAAGTGGGGGGGGGGGCGCAAGTGTTGCACCAGCGCGCGATGCCGTTTTCTGCGCATGTGTGCTGAGCTGCCGGCTACTGCGCATGTTCGCCAAGCCGATGGCTACTGTGCATGCGCGCGGCTGCTGCTGTGCATGCACTGGCTGTGGCTAGAGCTTCTGCATATGCATTGATGGGGACGGCTCTCCCTGTGAATGACCGGCTCTGTGCATGCGCCAGCGCCACCACTTGCTTCTGAGCGAATTCGCCGGCCTCAGCACTTGTGGTGGTTGCCGCGGACCACCAAACTGTTGGTAAGGTAAGTGTTGTGTGGGGGCCGCTTCTGCACATGTGCGGACCGACAGCCTCATCTGCCAGCACTGATGTCACTTCCATAACCTACTTCCGCCTCCAAGAAAACGGATTTGGTCCCAGCAAAGAAGTTTCATTTAAAAAAAAGAACAGACAAAGGAAGGAGAAGTTAGCACACACTGTTAAATGTGCAAAATAGAGCAACGTTTCAAGGCCCCTTCCTCAGATTGTTTTTGGGATACATTATAGAACAAACTTGGTGAGATGAAAAGGAAAACACGAGTCTATCATTTTCTCTTATTTATTTTATGAGTGCTGATCCAGTAGGGTTTTTTTGTTCTCTCCAGAATTTAAGCTATACTTGAGAGCCGAAAACAGGAAGGAAAAAACAGAGCACTAAATCCAAAATTGGTTAAACCAAAATAAGATACAAGGATGCGTTCCCATAATAAAAATAGCTTATTTAATGAATAAGAGCAAAAAACAACCACACCAACGCGTTTCGGACAAACAAAAGTCCTTTCTCAAGAAAGGACTTTTGTTTGTCCGAAACGCGTTGGTGTGGTTGTTTTTTGCTCTTATTCATTAAATAAGCTATTTTTATTATGGGAACGCATCCTTGTATCTTATTTTGGTTTAACCAATTTTGGATTTAGTGCTCCGTTTTTTCCTTCCTGTTTTCGTCTATTGTATCCATCCACGGACGGAGGCACAATTAACCCCTGGACTGCTGGCTACATCTGGACTTGCTGTCAATCGTGGATCACCATCCCAATGTGAGTCTATTCCAGTTTGTCCATTATATTGGATTTCAGTTATAACAATTTGATGTTTACAATACTGGTCACCAGCAGGTGTTAACATTACTGTATCCTTACCTCAGTGCTACGTGGGATCACAGTTTACCAGTCTACATCTTTTGGAATCATTTGTTATCTTCACTTATTGGGTTAATTCCGTTTTTCAATATTCATTTTGTTTTTTTTTGCTGTTTTTCATTGAGCACCATACAACATATTTTTCATATATACTTGAGAGCTTTGACAATCTAGGCTTGAAAGTGAACTGTGAAAAGCATAATGTTAAATATCACAGAATACACAACACATACTGCTCTTGTGGGATTAGTGAAGAGGAAATAAGGCTGCAGTGAGTCCAGAGCTGGTACTTGAACACCTTCTCCAACTTGAGAAGAAAAAGGCAAAAACAGTGCACTGCCAGGGAGTCAGGTGGTAGCAAAATATAAAAGTCTATTTATTTAGTAACACTCAGCAAACATAACCCCAGAAGGGTGAAACAAAACACTCCAACGCGTTTCGGACCATAGGGGTCCTTAATCATACTCTTTGATAAAGGACCCCTATGGTCCGAAACGCGTAGGAGTGTTTTGTTTCACCCTTCTGGGGTTATGTTTGCTGAGTGTTACTAAATAAATAGACTTTTATATTTTGCTACCACCTGACTCCCTTGCAGTGCACTGTTTTTGCCTTTTTCTTCTCTCGCTGGACTACTTACTGCAGACTGGACGCCATTTGGATATACCTAGCAGGACCTTCAATGACAGACGGAGTGGGTAAGATTTATTGCATTAATTACTGTGATTTTTATAGATGAGTACTATTTATCACACCGTGAGGTCTCCAATGAGGTCACGTTTTAGCACTCCTATTTGTTACCTTAAGGAGACGAGTGTTTAGTGACTCACACATCACAGTCTATCTTTATACCCACTCTGTCACTCATTCTGCCCGTTAGTCCTGCTTTATTATTATGGACACTTATTACTGAGGTTCCACCATCTCTGGAGCACCCATTTCTCCATATACCTTCTCCAACTTGTTTGGTTGTTATCATCATTTTGTCTGCTCCAGACATTGCTTTTCTTCTGTTTTTCTCTGTTCTCTTCTATGATCATTTCCTTTGTTCCTTAGATCAGTTACCCCTCGTCATAATTTTTTCTTTCCTTATTACTCTTTCAAAACCAAAAATGACAAATAGACACCAGCACTACTATAGTCTTATATCAATACATACTGTATATAGTGAACGGTGCAGTAGGGGGAAAAAAGGCAGTTGCAACAACTAAAGAAACTGGTAGACCAATAACCCAGTAGAAGGTCCCCTACAGAACAGCACTCATTATCACTATTTGGGTAACAGTAAATGCTTAATAGCAATTAGAGGCTCAATTAGAGCTTAAGAGCACTCAGTATGATATCATGGATAACATTAAAACCAATTTTAATAAGTACAACATTAAAACATAGGCTATTAAAAGATCTCCCCAATGGGAACCCAAGCTTCGACCAATGGAAGCATAAGCTTCAGACAGGAGAAGCCAGATCTATTGCAAACAGTTACTAGCCCCAAAATGGGGTGGTAACAAGGCCGATTACCTAGCAAAAATAGGAGTTTGAGCCTAGTAGGAGGAAGGGAATTCCTAGACGAACTCCCCCCTCCCACGACCACGCTACAATTTCAACTATATTACAGTATACTCAAATTAAGAGTGTGAGAGCGTAGCCTCTGTACAACGCTGCAGGTACAGTATGCACTAAGTGTCTTAGGAATGTGTTGCTGATAAGATAGTCTTGCAGCTCCAAATACACCTCAGGTGGATAATATAATAAAACACTTAATAAGCTAATAGTAGGGAAGTAGGTACAATACTTGCAATACTGATGTCATCGGGTACACGCTAAGGTATGCATTCACTCTGCTGTGCCTGCATGTAAACAGCCACACAAGGGAGGTTCAATCAGCTATTCACTGAGTGCTTGTAAGAGCACCATGGTACCCATGGGACGTCGAATCCTTATATACAAGTATCCCACACCAGGCAGGGATGGAAGCGGTTAAATATTATCTAGACTCGAGACACGTATTTTCAGAAACACAATCTGTTTGTATTGTCATTGCTCGATTTTGTACTTACAAAAATTTTTTTTTTCTTCAACAACAAAATCTTCCACCAGCTGCAAGGTAATGCAATAGGGACAATTTGCCCCTAGCTACACTAAACTTTACCTTGGCTGGTGGGAGAAAACAATTGTATTTGCTGACGATATGGATGGGTACAATATATCGACTTTTATGGCTGCTATATAGATGATATACTCATCCTTTTGGCATGGTCCAAGAGGAGCTCTGTTGGAATTCATTAATGTACTTAATTTTAATGAGCTCAATCTAAAGCTCACAAGTGAAATTCAAAGAGTCCATTAATTTCCTTGATATAACCATCTACAAGGATATTGATGGGAATCTGCTGACCAAGACGTTCAGAAAGGAGACTGCTACCAATAGCCTTTTACAATTTACCACCCACCATCCACCACACTTGGTACGCAACATTCCTGATGGTCAGTTCCTGCGTCTCCGCAGAAACTGTTCCACCGTGGAAACTTTTAAACAACAGTCCTCGGAGCTCAAGGGACGTTTTTTTGGAAAGGGGGTTTAGCTCCTCATGCATCAAACGAGGGTACAATCAAGCAATACAAACTAACAGGCAGGACTTGTTACGAAACAATAGACAGAGATCCCCACAATCCCAAATCATTAGGTTTGTTGGGAACAACAATAGTCGGTGGTTTGAAGTATCAAGAATTATACAGAGACATTGGCATCTCCTGATGGCTGATGAGGATTTGTGTCCGGTATTAAAAAACAGACCAACATTAGTCAGCAGGAGAGCGAGGAATATTAAGGACTTGCTTATTCGTAGCCACTACACGACACCTGTGTCTAAAACGTGGCTACAACAAAAAACAAAAATGCCCAAAGCTACTTCCAATGTGACAAAAATACACAGTGCAATACCTATATATCTCTTGAAAAGAGGGTCATTTAGTTTAACCCTTTGGCCAAAGCCTGCTGCCACTTACAAGGCATGACCGTAGCAGGTCGTAACACTCACATGGGTTAAAATTCTTATTTACCTGTATAATTACAAGAAGATCTGTCGTAACCTGGCAAAATGAAACTGACCTGCCAACTTGGAAAGTGGGGTGGGGCAAGCTTAAACCTTGGGGGGAAGGCCCACTACCCTCCCATAAGCAACCGAGACCAGCTGCACACAGTTAACAAAATACACAGATTACCAACAAGCTCTGAGAAACCTCTACCATTACCACACAATATATACATGCATATAAGTGTCGAAAGGAGTGCTAGTGGGCGTGGCTTCTCTTATATGCATATATATATATGGCAATGGTTGGGGTTTCTCAGAGCTTGTTGAGAATCTCTGTGTTTTTTTTTCTAAAACGTGGTTACCCAATAGATCTAATGGCTCCTTTAAATGTGGGGATTATAAGGCCAGTGCCTTCATGTTACCAGCCCCAAAATTCTGCAATTGGAATGATTCCAAAGAATTTGACATCAGGACGTTTATCAACTGTACTACGACCGGGGTCATTTATATGGCCTTGTGCGAATGCGGTAAAAAATATGTGGGCAAGACCTGACGTCAATTGAGGCATCGTGTTCTGGAACGCGTTGGGTCGGTCCACAATCACTTGGAGACCCACCTGGCGAGGCACATTAACGAAGCACATGAGGGTAACATGCAAGCCATTAGGTTTTTTGGAATTGACCATATGGGTATAGGACAGAGACAGGGTGACTGGGATAGGATCCTCCGGCAAAGGGACTGTAGGTGGATCTATGTCCTACAAACCCTTTCCCCCAAAGGTCTGAATGAGGGGGGTTTGTTTTTACCCCCTTTTTATAGGATGGCTACATTTTGCAGTTCATTTTAGTTGTTTATTCCTCTCCATATTCAATTGTCTCTTTTAATGTGCTTTTTTTTTTTTTTTATAACTTGTATTTTATTATACATAAATGCATGATATACATAAAAAAATCAATTGTCTCTTTTGATAATTATTATTCATACTACTATGGTGATTCATTTGCTCTCCAGTTATCCACCTTGTTCGCTCACTCTTTATTTAGACTGGTGTGCTAGAGATGCAATTTGCCTATTTACCTCTCCTCACTCTCTAGTATTGCGCTTGTATTATTGCTATACACTTAGCTATGTGCTGATTGGTCTATGGTGTGACCTATCACGCAACAGCATTGGGCTGAATAATTGCAGCCGTTATGTCATCATAACTCCGCCCCCCTAGCATGGCGATTGGAGGGCGCTCCGTCGAGCCCCCTCCCTTGCGCATACAAATGACTTTGGGCGACATACCTTCAACAGTATCCCTGGAAGAAGTGCCTATGCGAAACGGCCGTCGGGACTGCTGCCTAATAACTCCCATGGGTACCAGGGTGCTCTTACAAGCACTCCGTGAATAGCTGATTGAGCCTCCCTAGTATGGCTGTTTACATGCAGGCACAGCAGAGTGAATGCACACCTTAGCGTGTACCAGATGACATCAGTATTGCAAGTATTGTACCTACTTCACTACTATAAGCATATTATGGGGGCTATGCACTAAGCAGCGCGTTTTTCCGCCCGATTGGAAAATGTTTGCTCGGCCGTTACAAAGTGAAGCCAAAAGCGGGATTCACTAACAAGTTCAGGGCATTTTTTTCCGGTCGAGCAAAAATCTGCCTGACCGCCCGAGCTTTTTTCCCTCCCTTGCTATCGCGCTTAAACTTATAAAGCGCAATAGCTGATAGAAAAAAAACAGCCGCCTGTAAGAACTGCATGGAGACGCTGCGTCTCTATGCACGGCTCTTACAGACGATCGTACAGTATTAAAAAAAAAAAAAGAAAAATCAACTGCGCTAAGTGATTGGTGGTAAAATATATAATAATACCAGTACCTTATATACAAGTGAATAGGTGATCAGTTTAAACTATTGAAGTGGTTATCTTAACCAATACATATGTGAATTATATAAAACCTGTCCTGTTCACGTGTGTAAATAGATTAGGTAGACTGCAGCTTTTCTATTAGGATGGCTCCGCAACCAATACTAGGACAAAAAAACAAGAAGAAAGAACAGCGCAAAACCTCATAGTGTAGTATATATAAATTATAATGAGTTCATTCAGCAGGTGAGTATTGCACGTACATTCAAATATAATTAACAGGCATGACATGTTAGGGACATGTTACCACAGCTGCTCGCAGTATGGAACCACTCCGGATTCTGCTGGGCTAGGGAAGGGATGAATTCTTATCTCTCCCCAGGTGTTCTTGGGTTATTTCTTCCTCCAGATCGTCATCACCTCATCAGATGGGGAACTGTAGAACTCCTTCCACGTGGTCTGCTGGATACTGGTGTTGTATAGCTCAATTGCAAGGCACACGCTAATGCTGTCACTCGGAGTATCTCCTGTCTGGTGTAGGAAGCGGTGGTACCGGCAGCATGTAGTGTAGCCTGCCACACATTGGTACTCCACGACGGACTGGCTGATGTGCACTAGCGCTCACTGATGACGTCACTCCAAGCGTCCCATGTGGCGAATGAGAAGTGAAAATCGCCACACTATGCTTTTCATTTAATTGCGTCAGTACAAATTTTCAGCTCCCATAAACAATAACAGTTCAAGGTCGGGTCTAGACTCCAACTGAAGGCAGAGGGGAGTATTGGATGGCTGTGTTGTGTCAATGACTCATTCAGAAAGCGGAAACCAGCACACGCCGCCAGGAAAAAGTTTATTTTACTGTGGGAGCTGGAAAACTCCAATCACCACACTTTCATGGCCGATTCGACACTTGTGGCGATTGGCGACAGGGTTGCCCACCTCGGCCGTAGCGGCTATCCGCTATGGTAATGAAGCTGCTTTAATATAATTTTTATTAATAGTGTGTGGGAGCAGGGGGTCTCCTGAGCTGAACTGCATTGATTTCAGCCTCGGGGAACCCCTGCTTCCCGAGTTTCTAGCCCAGATATGGGGTGAACAAAAAAGAGGTGATAGTGCGCAAAACTAAATCGTGACGTGATAAGTGAAGGATATGTGAAATAAATAAATAAATAACTTAACCTAGGATTGAGCGTCTGCAGCTGTGATGGAATGGGGGGGCTCAGAAACCCCCTGGAGCTAACAAATGGATACAAAAAAGACACAGCGCACAACGCTCATAGTGCATTACAAAATATTATTGACATATATAATAAATGGGTGAGTAATGTGCGTACATCAAATACAATAATAACGAGCAGTTTCGGGATATTTTACCCAACGCCTCCGGAGACCAGAATAGGTGTCCTTGCAGGGGTGATGCTGCTGTCCTCGATATTGCAGGGTCCTATTGAAATGGGTGCACAACCTCTGCTGTTCCTTGCTCCCCTGAGCACAGGCAGGCTGGGAGATGCTGATTCCTGCAGTGCTTCAGCAGGGCAGTTTTAGGCATCAACTGGGCGCCAGCACTCTCCTCCGTGTGAAGCGCTTCCTGGATCGTGACGTCACCACGGGGATTTCGCGCCGCTCACAAGCAGTCAAAGTCGCGCAGTAGGGTGCTAGTATGAGGCTAGAACACTAGTAAACCTTGTCCTACGCGTTTCGAAACGGAACGTTTCTTCATCAGGGACTAATATTGAGTGGATTCGGGTAGAAGCTATATATCCCGCGATCGTGCCTCATTGGCTAAGCCCTTAGTTCTATTGTCCAATAGGGAACCAACGGGGGCGGGGTTAAGAGTCCCGAAAACATACATCACAAGCTATGATTAACAAATGCAAAAAAAACTTAGAACAAACTTTAATAACAAGAACACTGTTAACCAAGACGCAATTGATGGGCTAAAACAAAGAAAAAAAGTATTAAAAACATGGTAAATAAACACAAAATCAATAATATCATTGCCCTATGGACCTGAATGATAGGTAGTGAAATATAGGATATATATGAAGCATAAAGGTGTTAGGAAAGTTCTGAACATATTGAGCAGCAGAATAAAAATAAAATTGAAATGGTTAAAATGATTACAATGTCTAGAGGCATATTTTAGAATAAAAGGACATAATATGGTATAAACTCCAATCACCACACTTTCATGGCCGATTCGACACTTGTGGCGATTGGCGACAGGGTTGCCCACCTCGGCCGTAGCGGCTATCCGCTATGGTAATGAAGCTGCTTTAATATAATTTTTATTAATAGTGTGTGGGAGCAGGGGGTCTCCTGAGCTGAACTGCATTGATTTCAGCCTCGGGGAACCCCTGCTTCCCGAGTTTCAGGCCCAGATATGGGGTGCCGGTATCTCCTCCATTATTTACATGTCGCACGTGACGTGGACGCTTTAAAAATGGCGGCGACCCTGGCATCTGATGCCCCATACCGGGGCCTGTAACTCCGGAAGCCGCGGGTCCCTGAGCCAGAAATCAAAGTTGTTCAGCTTAGGAGATCCCCTGCTCCAGCACACTATTTAAAAAAATACATTAAAGCAGCTTCATTACCTTAGTGGCTATCCGCTAAAGCAATGAAGGGCTTAAGGCAATTGTCCCCAATATATATTACATAACACACACCCCCTGTGCCCCCAACAACCCTTATATCTCACTAACATACATAAAATATCTTAATTTTTTTTATGCACAGGAATGTTACTATAGGCTGTCGGGGACCCTCGGGTGGTCCCCGCATGTGTCCGGGGGTCCCCGCTTGCCGTGGTACCAATCTTGTGCTAAAAAAAAAAATACATCAATAAATACTTTTAAATAAATACACCACCCGCCCCCTAAGACATACAGTACAAAAATGGGCAAAATGACTATTATCCAGATATGGATAATAGTGCATTTGCCCATTTAAAATACAACATTAAGCAGCATAAATAAATAAATCTTGCACTCAGCCCTGCCAGGCTGCCACGATGATGGCCTCATCACCGTCCATGTTCTCCATTGCTACAAACAATACAGACCAAAAAAAAAATGTCCCCTAACCCCTTAATCACCTTTAGCGGTTAGTAACCGCTATAGTAATTAAGGGGTTAACCCACTCTCCCCCACTATCCACCCGGTAGGCCTAAACACCCATCCTTGGGGACAATACCCCCTTCACCCACCCCTGCTACCCACACACAAACGCACAAAACAGCCCTACTACCCACCTCCTAGGCCCCCAATAAATCATTACAATATTTAATAAACAATACACAACCCACCCCCTGTGCCCCCACATAAAACCAATATTTATTTATTTTACACACAGGGTTAATACCCCAGGCTGGCGGGGGTCCCCTGGTGGTCCCGACGGGTGTCTGCAGGCCCCACAGTGCACCCGGGGGATACCCATGGGTGTATGGGGGCCTCCGGGTGGTCCCCGCTATGCTCCATGGCCTCCAGGTGGTCTCTGCGGGTCCCAATGGGATCCACAGGTGGTCCCTCGAGTGTCTGGGGGTCCCCGGGTCATCCCCATGGGTGTCTGGGGGCCCTTGGGGGGAGTTCCCACGGAAGTCTGGTGGGCCCTCGGGTTGTCCCTGCAGGTCCCCAGGGCCCCCACAGCTGTGGGGACCCCGGTTCTTCCCCGCGGGTGTCACCCGTGGGTCTTCAGGTGGTACCCGTGGGCGTCCGGGTGTCCTCGGGTGGTCCCCGTGGGTCCCCGCAGGCCTGCGGTACCAATCCTGTATTTAAAAAAACATGTCCTCCATTTAAACCAATACACCCCCCCCCCCCCCCAAACACATACAGTAATGGGCAAAATAACTATTATCCAGATGTGGATAATAGATGATTTGCCCATTATTAAACACAACATTAGCCATGCAGCATAGATAAAGTAAATAAAACTGTTCTACTTACCCCTGGCAATGTGAAGGGCGTCCTCGTTAGTCTACTGCTGGTCCCTGTCCTCCGTTGCCAGAAAAATACATAGCAAAATACATTCTAATGTCCCCTAGCCCCTTAATCACCTTAGCGGTTAATAACCGCTATAGTATGTAGAGGGGTATCCCCTGGCTACTATTCTACCCTATGGGCTGGCAGTAAACCCTGGTATTCACAGGCTTGCCAGTAGTTAGTATGGGGTTTTCCCCTTCACCTTTGGTACTGCACTTAAGTGACAGCAGAGGGTGGCATATCCTGATGTATCTGGGACAACGGTGTGCCCGCCTTCTGGCTATACTTAAGGGTGGGACCGCCTTAAATTTGGAGATTGTTCCTTCCCTCTGAGGAAGGCAGGTCACACGTCTGGGAGCCTAAAATTGGGCCCTACCCATGTGCTCTTCCCTATGGGGAGGAGTGAGTGTGAACCAATACCTCTGCCTCTGCTAGGGAGGTGGGGAAGAGCTAGGACAGCTGCTGGTGCCTTTGGCCTGTAGTGACAGTCCAGGGACCATCTTCAGTGATAGCTGATCACAGAGAATGTATCCGGCAGAAGACTGCTGAGTACCTGTTGTGTTACTGCAGACCGCAGTAATAAACGGTTCCTGTTTGCAATATACCTCCGGCCTGGTGTGTGATCTAACTGGGGGGAGAGGTAATCAGTTCTACCATAGGAGATCATCTCCATTTTCCTGGAGCCTACGGCAGATGGAGGCGCTGCACTGCTAAGTATTATGTGGGGTATGAACCCCAGAAGCCTGTTCCTGTGTTCCCAAGTCATCGCGGCCGACTCGGCCCTCCTGTTGCCAGCAGGTATATGCACCACACACCCTGTAATGGTCCCTAGCTGCGATTAGAGGGGGAGGGAGAAACACTGTTACAAGTAATTAAGGGGCTAACCCACCCTCTGCCACTACCCACCCAGGAGGCCTAACCACCTTCCCCAGGCAACCACCCCCACCCTTCACCCATTCAATGGTACAGTGGGTACATCATGCCCATATAATATGTGCATGATTTAACAATATACCAAGAAATTGTGAAGGATTAAAAAAACAGGCACAAATAAAAAAACATTACATAGCCAAATAAAACACAGCAAAATAAAATACAGCACATATCAAAATCAAACACAGCAAAATAAAACACAGCACATATCATAATAAAGCACACCACATAGCAAAATAAAATACAGACATAGCCACTTAAATAGATAACAAATACCAATAACTGCCATGGACTACAACAGCCAATCAGATTGGGGATATATTTCCCACGATCTGATTGGCTCAAGTACCATGTGACGGCAGCCATCTTGCTTTTGATGACGTCATGTTAAAGGGAAAGGGAAAGGAAGCACAGTCATTCTGATTGGCTGGCTTCATTTTCTTTACATGACGTCACCAAAAAAAAAAGAAAAGAAAAGCACATGGTTTTCACTGGCCAATCAGGCCCGTGGAACCATTTGCAGAAAATGTGATGTCATAGGCCTATAAAAGCCTATGCAGCCTAATTTGACAGCAAGAGAATATGGAATTACCCAGTATACCGAGGCTGCTAACAGGTAGTGCACACACTTTATGGCAACTTGATTGAAGAGAGACCCAGCAATGATTAATGAAACAATAAGCCTCCGGTATTGAAAACAGGGAGTTGGGTAATAGTAAGCCGGATAGAGGTACAGGGGGACACCTCCCTAAGGGGCGCCCCCAAGTAAATCACAGCCCGGCACTAACCGCCTCAATAATCTCCCTGAAATACCGCGTGGAGGTTAGGAGTACTCACGAAAAAGCCGTCCCTGTTGGTGCAGGGAATTCTGCAGCGGCTTCCTCCTCTGGTGTAGCTGGCGTCAGCGTGCTCCGCCGGAAATGATGACACAGGAAGAAGGGGGTAAGATGGTCCGTGGTTCACAGCAACTTCAGCAGCCAACGCATGGATGTCTAAAAAAACTTTATTGATCGCTAGCAGCAAACATCAGGCAACCACTCTAACATGTTTCGTCCAGGCTATGGACTTTGAAAAAGTCCATAGCCTGGACGAAACATGTTAGAGTGGTTGCCTGATGTTTGCTGCTAGCGATCAATAAAGTTTTTTTAGACATCCATGCGTTGGCTGCTGAAGTTGCTGTGAACCACGGACCATCTTACCCCCTAATTTGACAGCAAGAAGCCGAGGAGGGAGGACCTCCTCCACCAAGAAGACCTCAAGGGCGTGCCTACAGAAGAAGTAAGAAGATACAGATGAAGAAGAAGACCCCCAGAAGACCCAAGAAAGTGACGAAATTGGATTACAAATAACAGATGAAGAAAAAGACTTTGGATTTTTTTTTAACCTGCTTCCTGTTCGTGGATTGGTTCGAGAGTTTGCAGTGTCCCCGGGATTCGGAGGGTGAAGACATTTTTTATTGTGAATGAATTTTTGTGGGGATGCCCATTCATTACCACTGTATGTATGTATGTCTCTATGGATATACATACAGAGGACAATCAATGGTTGTTTTTATGTATTTTAAATCTATTTTGCTTGTTTGTTTAGAAATGTTTGGGCAATGTAATTTTTATTTAGTAAGATGTATTTTTTAGTGGTGTTTTAAATAGTTGATTGCAGGGGGGGGCTTGTTTTTTAATAGTGGTTTCTTTTTGGTAGTTAGATTTTGTTGGATGGTGGTTTCTTTGAGCTTTCATTTATTTCATAATGGTTTTGTTTAGGTATTTTAATTGTGAATTTTGGTCTTTATTTTTGATTGGATTCATTGATTGGTGATAATTTAGTTCTGTTTACTTTTTGATTTGTTTTTATTTTCTGATTGTTTGTGATTGTTTATTTTATTTTGACCATTGACTGGCATAGTGTTAAATGATGCACAGATTATATGGGTATCATGTACCTACTGTGCCATTCAATTGTTTTATTGGCATTTGTTATCTATTTAATTGGCAAAGTCCTGTATTTTATTTTGCTATGTGGTGTGTTTTATTATGATATGTGCTGTGTTTTATTTGGCTATGTAATGTTTTTTATTTGTGCCTGTTTTTTAATCCTTCCTCATTTCTTGGTATATTGGTAAATCATGCACATATTATATGGGCATGATGTACCCACGGTACCAATGAATGGGTGAAGGGTGGGGGTGGTTGCCTGGGGAGAGTGGTTAGGCCTCCTGGGTGGGTAGTGGCAGAGGGTGGTTTAGCCCCTTAATTACTATAGCGGTTATTAACTGCTAAGGTGCTTAAGAGGCATGGGGACATTAGAATGTATTTTTCTGGCAACAGAGGACAGGGACCTGCAGTAGGCTGACGAGGACGCCCTGCATATTACCAGGGGTAAGTAGAACTGTATTATTTACTTTATTTATGCTGCATTGCTAATGTTGTGATTAAAAATGGGCAAATAATCTATTATCCATATCTGAATAATAGTTATTTTGCCCATTACTGTACTGTATATGTTTGGGGGGGAAGGAGGGGTGGTGTATTGATTTAAATGTAGGATATGTTTTATTTTTTTTAATACAGGATTGGTATTGCAGGCTTGCGGGAACCCACGGGCACCACCCGAGTATCCATGGACGCCCACAGGTACCACCTGAAGACCCACGGGGGGACACCTGCGGGGAAGAACCGGGGGCCCCACAGCTATGGGGGACCCTCGGGGACCACCTGAGGGCCCCCAGACCCCCATGGGAACCACCCGTGGGAACGACCCAGGGACCCCCAGAAACCCACGCGGACCCCCCGTGGACCCCATTGGGGCCCATGGGGACCACCTGGAGGCCATGGAGCCTAGCGCGGACCACCCGGAGGCCCCCAGACACCTGTGGGTACCCCCTGGGGTCCACTGGGGGGCCTGCGGACACCCGTTGGGACCACCAGGGGACCCCCGCCGCCCTGGGGTATTAATCCTGTGTGTAAAATAAATAAATATTGGTTTTATGTGGGGGCACAGATTGTGGGTTGTGTATTGTTTATTAAATATTGTAATTCTTTATTGGGGGCCTAGGAGGTGGGTAGTAGGGCTGTTGTGTGTGTTAGTGTTTATTGTGGAACAAAAAGAACGATTCCTGCGCTCCTACCAATTAGGCTAAGATAAAATAATAATCTCATGTAAAAGGGTATTTTGTTAAACCCTTTGGCCAAAGTATTTGTAAACCTGCATGCCACGTCAAGGCATAACTGTTAATGCAGGTACCTACACTAATATGTATATATATATATATATATAAGCCCTGATAAGTCACCGATAAAAGCCCCTTTATTTTCCAAGAAATAATGAAAATAAAAAAAATCACCAAACGCGCGGCGAGATGCCACTTATTGGCAGGTTTTCAAACTCGTGCAATTCTATTAGCCCCGTTTAGTTTATCGAGGCTAATCGCGGCTCTAGAATAAGAGATTTCCTCCCAAAATCCTCCCGCCTGGAACAGGTGGTGAGAAGCTGCCAATAAGCAGCAAGGGGGGACTTAGAAAGAAAATGCATTTTTTCTGCATTGGATTGATGCCTGGAGGCTCCGGAGCTGATACCCATTAGTATCAGCACCGGAGACCCCCTGCATGAATCCCATGCAATAAAAATGCATTTACAGGCAACTTCATTACCTTAGTGGCTAACTACTAAGGCAATGAAGGGGTTAACCCCTCCCGCTACCCACCAAGGGCCAAATACCCCCTTCACCCACCGTCGCTACCCACAAAAACACTAATACCCACATCCTCTACCCCCACATGATTGATACCAGAGGCCGCGGGGGTCCTCAGGTGGTCCCTGTGGGTCCCCGCTGGCCTGCGGTACCAATCCTGTGTCCAACATTTTTTTCCCAATACATTTAAATAAATACCCCACCCACCCACAATATTATTATGGGTATGATGTACCACTATGCAATCAATGGGTACAGGGTGGGTATAGTGGTCCCGGGGTGGGTGGTTAGGCCTCTCAGGTGGGTGGTTAGGCCTCTCAGGTGGGTAGCGGGGGGGGGGGGTTAACCCCTTAATTACTATAGCGATTATTAACCGCTAAAGTGATTAAGGGGTTAGGGGCCATTAGATTGTATTTTTTCATGTATTCTTGCTGGCATCGGAAGACAAGGACCTGGAGTATGCTGACGAGGATGCCCTTCATGATGGCAAGGGTAAGTAGAAAGGTTATTTACTTTATTTATGCTGGCTGGCTAAAGTTTGATTTTATAATGGGCAAATGAGCTATTATCCATATCTGGATAATAGTTATTTTGCCCATTACAGTACTGTATGTGTTGGGGGGGGGGGAATGGGGTGTATTTATTTCAATGTATTGGGGGGAAAATGTGCCCACAGGATTGGTAACGCAGGCCAGCGAGGGCCCCCAGACACCTGTGAGGACCACCCGAGGTCCCCCAGACACCCACGGGGACCACTCAAGAGCCCCAGACACCCGCAGGGACCACCCGAGGGCCTCCAGACACCTGCCAGGACCACCCGTGGGCCTCTGGAACCCACAGGGACCACCCAAGGACCCGCAGGGACCACCCGAGGACCCCCAAACACCCACAGGGACCACCCGAGGGCCCCCGGATACCCGCGGGATCACCCTGAGACCCCCGCCAGCCTCTTGTAATAATGCTGTGCATAAAAAAAATGCTTTTATGCATGTCTCCATCTCTTTTGCTCCAGCCTTTAGCTGGTGAAAAAATCTGGCGAGCTTTAATTGTACGATTCTGTTATCACTGCTTTGTGAATAGCCCTTACTGGCAAAAAAAACGTCGGGTTTGCCATTTTCTGACCTATCATGCAACTTTTTTTTCCACAGACTGTTTATTGGTGATAAATAGCCATTATAGCGCGATACTGCACTGTTATCACTGCTTTGCAAATCGCACAGCAGGCAGTATTGCGCTGTAAAGGCATTTATCTCACTTACAACCACTAATCACTGCTGTGTGAATTGGCCCCTGTATATGTTACCTGGAGTTTCAGTGGTAGAGAACCTTCAAGCTAATTGCACATGCACCAAACAGTTATTACTATGCAACTTATGGTTGGGTAAAATATAACATTTCTTAATACATTAATAATGCCACTCTTATTGTACGAAATGTGGTCAAGTTCTTTGCAATTTATTTTTCTTGATAAATTATGCCGGTGCATCAGCCAAGGTAATCGTGTCATTGCAAAGCATTTTTAAACTGCCTAGAAATATCTAATACAGTCAAATCCGTGTTATCTGACATTTTACCAACCGGCAAGCTTTAGTATCTAGATGTTATGATATTCCCTATACAAATCTTCAATGTAGTAACAGAAATTCATGCCAAAGCTATCCGGCACCCTGGCACCTCCGGGTGCAGTCGGGTGTTTGTCACTACTGCCGTTAATAAAATTGCTGGTACCGGTAATCTTTCTACTATACTTGACATCTGCCATTGTGATCTGTGTTTTTGTTAGTGCACTGTGTTCATCACAAAGATCCCCACCCTACCATTATGGCATCCAATATATCATCGAAAAGTAAAGGAGAAATGCGTAAGAGAGTTGTGTTGACCTTAACGCAGAAAATAGACATCTGTAAATGTCTTGGAAAGGGCAAGAATCAGAATGTTTTCATGAAACAGTATAATGTTGGTTCGTCAACAATATATGATATCAAAGTTCAAAATGAACAATTGTTCAAATTCTTTGCTAGTTTGAGACAAATAAAGCACAACTCTGTATTCTACATAAGCCTAAATTAGTGCAGTTACAGTGTCTTGTATGAAGGGTTTTTGTTGAAACGATTGGAGGGGGCCCCTATCTCGGGCCCAATGCTCATTGAAAAGGTGAAAGAATTTTCAAAGCAAATGGAATTGACTGAACAATGTGCATTTTTAAATGATTGGCTTTCGTGGTTTAAACTTTGTCATGGCATTAGAAGACTAGGGGGGCTATGCACTAAGCAGTGATAACTGCTTTTAAGAACACAAAGTGGCTTTTAAGGCTGATACAGCGTGCTGCGCGATTCACAAAGCAGTGATAACAGCGCTTTATCGGCCTTAAAAGGCATTTTTTCAGCCCTGCGAGCAAAACACGTCCGATCAGGCAAAAACAGCAAACGCACCGTTTTTTGACAGTCAGCGGCATTCACTAAACAGAGATAACTGAATCATGCTTTAAAAGCACGCCAGAAAAAATCACCAGCTAAAGGCAGGTGCACAAGAAGCTGGAGATAGACAAAAAAGCTTTGTTTACCTTTTTTCAGACACACCATTAATACAACAGGCCGGCGGTTGTCCCCGCGTGATCCCCGCGGGAGTCCGTGGCTCTCGGGTGATCCCGCTGGCCTGCGGTACCAATGGTGTGTCCCAAAAAAATAAACAATACTTTTAAATAAATACACCACCCTCCCTCCCCCCACCCCCTAAGACATACAGTACAATAATGGGCAAAATTACTATTATCTAGATATGGATAATAGTGCATTTGCCCATTTAAAGTAAAACATTAAGCAGCATAAATAAAGTACATAAATCTTGCACTCACCCCTGCCAGGCTGCCACGATGAGGGCCGTCCTCATCCTCATCACCGTCCATGTCCTCCGTTGCTACAAACAATACAGAAGAATAAAAAAAAGACAATCTAATGTCCCCTAACCCCTTAATCACCTTAGCGGTTAGTAACCGCTATAGTAATTAAGCGGTTAACCCACTACCCACCCGGTAGGCCTAAACACCCATCCTTGGGCACAATACCCCCTTCACCCACCCCTGCTACCCACAATAAACATGGTAGGTGAATGTGTAAGGCTGACAGAGATATATATATATGTGTAAGTTTTATAATATTCACATCAGGGAATTTGTGCACCCAGTTTACCTCTATAGTAAAGGTAAGTATGATACTGGCTTTAGCCAGATTTTAATTGCACTATTCACATAAGATCATGCTTTATTTAATCCCTTCGGGGCTTTTACACTTTTTTCACCAGTCCGTGGGACAGCTATTATATATATATATATATATATATATATATATATATATATATATATATATATATATATATATATTTATTTATTCGGGGCTATAACTATAAACTATATAACTATAAACTAATCGGGGCTACTAGAATTGCTCGAGTTTGAAAACCTGCCAATTAGTGGCATCTCGCCGTGCGTTTGGCGATTTTTTTTATTATTTCTTGGGAAAAAAATTGCCGAAAAGGGCTTTTATCGGTGACTTATCAGGGCTTACTGAATAGCACTAGGCATTTTTGGCGAAAAGGCCTCGATAAGTGTCTTATCGGCGCTTAGTGCATAGGCTCCATAGTCGGACGCAGATGCACTGATTTTATCACTGCTTTGTGATTCGGCCCCATAGAGAGGGTTATTCAGGCGATGCTGAGAGCTTTTAGAGACTGTTAATGGCCATTGATTAAATAGACCTCATTATTTATCTCCAATTATGTTGTTTTACTGTTATACAAAATCATTCTGTTTTGGTTTGCAGGATGGAGAGAGATGCCCAGTTTACCCAAAAGAAGGCAGAGAGAGCTTCCCTGCGAGTTCATTTGAGAGAGAAATATAGGCTCCCACAGGTAAAAAGTATAACACTGATCTTAAATATGTTGCAGTTAAGTTAAATCATTTAAAACTACCAGTCATGAGCTGACTGACAGTTATTCGTTTTTTTTTTTTGCTCTATTTACTTAAAGCTGCAGACCAACCAATATCCTACATGTGTGTTTTTTTAAATAAATCAATTCTGTACTATGAGAAAATACTTGTAGCATTTTTTTTAAATCAACCGTAAATGACACTTTTAATGTATTATAATGTAATAAGCATTTTTTGTTTCTATAGCAAGCATTTACAAAGTCACATCCCCTTCCTCTTCTGAAACAGGCTCTGGCACACCTTTTTGAGCCCTGCCCTCCCTCTAGCAGTGCACCAATTGTATATAATGACTGCCTGGTCACATGATCTTCCCCATAGAACTTTGCATCTTGGGTCCTCTTCTGCTGCACTGACCCGAGCCGAATCTTTGCCAATCTATCACAGGAGAACGTATCAATCTGCAGCTTAGCTAATTACTTATCCTTGTGTGGATTGTATTGATGCACATGTTAAAGGGGGAGGAGGGGGGGGGGGGGGAACGGCAGCTTGGACTGCTGCTTTAAGAACCTTCTGATTCCTCATTCTATCTCGAATAGCATCAGTCATTTCTACTCACCCCATATCATACTGTAAGTTATGTAGTACAATGGTTAGTTTCAAATATGAAAGGGGTTACATGTACAGTCTAATTTTGTGTTCCTACTGACACTTGTTAAATTGACTTAATATGTCAAGAAGAGGCTACTTATTTACTGTAAGAAGATCAGGAATAGAGGTGGGTGAATCCGATCTGTGGAATTCCCCAGTTAAATCCGATCCGCCGTCAGATGACCATCCGGATTCTTCAAAATCCGTCTTTGGGTCTCGGCCGCACGGATTTTGAGGAATCCATCGACTGATTAAACTTAAATCCGAACGTCTTTACATTGATATTTATTTACTACTTCCATAATAATTCTGTTTGCCGGATTCTAATCCCGTTTGCTGGATTCTGATTCCGTTTGTTGGATTCCGATTCCGTTTGCTGGATACTGATTCCGTTTGCTGGATACTGATTCCGTTTGCTGGATTCTGATTCCGTTTGCTGGATTCTGATTCCGTTTGCTGGATTCTAATTCCGTTTGCCGGATTCCGATTCCGTTTGCTGGATTCTGATTCCGTTTGTTGGATTCCGATTCCGTTTGCTGGATTCTTATTCCGTTTGCCGGATTCTGATTCCGTTTGCTGGATTCTGATTCCGTTTGCCGGATTCTGATTCCGTTTGCCGGATTCTAATTCAGACGGATTTTAAGTAATAGGAAAAATCTCTATTCAGGAACACAAAATACGCTCTCCTTCATCTGGGATCGGAAGTGCGTCACAACCGGAAGTGACGCGACGGAGAGGTGCCACACGGATGCTTCGGGGAGAGTACCTCATCACACCATATTTTATTTGCCTGATACCTTATGACACTATGTAAGTAACAGTTGTAGAGGACAATAACCCCAATTTAATAGCACTCTATCACTAACTGGGTAATTAATGACTTAAAATATACATTTTTATTAGGAGCAAAAGATAAAATACAGGGTGTTAAAATAACCAGTTAAATAATGCATAATTGATTTTAACATCCTGCATTTTATCTTTTGCTCCTAATAAAAATGTATATTTTAATTAATTCATTAATCACCCAGTTAGTGATAGAGTGCTATTAAATTGGGGTTTGTGTCCTCTACAGCACCATCACCATTCTATCAGTACTATTATTAAGCTGTAGCGGGGGTTTCTCTAGTAGACGCTGTGTAAGTTTTGATTTTAGATTTACCCATAAAGCTGTATTTATCCGACTGGATTACACTATGTTGGCTTTCTTTGTTCTAACTCCCCATTGCCACTTGACGTCGCCACGTCTACAGTATACCACATGAGATGGGGAACAACGTTACACCAGAGCCAAAATACCACACCACACCGGGGGAACATCACTCACCTGTACTTCCAACATTTGCCACAGTTTTGGATTTGCCCAATTTATGTTGGGATAATGTGAGTTCCCACTTCAGAGATCTTCTTCCAACACATTCACCTTACTTAAACTTTATTGCTCTTTGTTGTGTTTTCCTTTTGTACATGTTTTACACTGATACCTGGCTCCCCTACGTTTGAGAACAATCTTCATTTGAACTGCCTATTATAAACATCTCTCTGGAAACTTCCTTCGGCGGAAGTAGGTTGTCTTGAGTCTGTGTTCCACAAGTTACATTTGTGGTGGCCTTATGTGCAATTCCTGGTGAACGTTTTAATTTACTTGCGTCAAGTATAGTACTTACACTGTGACTCAATCGCTCATCCAAAGTGATTTCATGTTAGCAGGAGAGAATGTGATAATGGGACTTTCTTGGCCTTATGGATAAGTGATTCATATGAAAAAAATGTAGCAGAGTTCATGGGAAGGATTAGTTGCCATATATTGTTATGGTGACCTCGGGGACCCTAGCAGTAGATTGTATTCATTCCACCAGCAAACCTCGTTTGGTCTCATCCATCTCGAAATTAAAAATACATTTCCATTTAGTAATTTAAAATTATTTTATTTTTTTGCACAAACGTTTTTTACTATCCCGTTATTATTCTAATCACACCGGGATTCTCTTCCAATAGTGTTCCGAGTTGGAGATTTGTTGATGTAAAAATCTTAGTTGGAGGACGCTCCAAAAATAGCTACTATGGGATTTTCTAAAAACGTTTTTTGCGCAGTCCCAGTCTCTGAAACGATGGCACCCGTGCAGTACGTATTAACTTTAGGTAGCTGCTGACATAAGAATGATGTGCTATAAGTGTTCCATGGCAGGGGTGCTGAACTCCAGTCCTCAAGCCCCCCAACAGGTCGGGTTTTCAGCATATCCCTGCTTCAGCACAGGTGGCTCAATCAGAGGCTCAGTCTTTGACTGAGCCACCTGTGCTGAAGAACTGACTGTTGTGGGGGCTTGAGGGCTGGCGTTGAGCACACCTGTTCTAGGCAGGGCATGCTTTGTGCATAGGAGTAAAGTTTGGGGACATATTTTCAGATTACTAAAGTGCCATTAAAATAATAGTGGAATAGTTGCATGGCTGAGTGCTTTCACTGTACTGCAAATTAAATCTCAGTGTGGCTGCATGTTTATACCAGCCATGCTTAATCATAGGACTGAGCAAGAAAAGGGCGGATTTATTACTGGAATAACATGCAGAGATTTATTAGGATTGCCCTTGCAGGGCAATAAACATAGATAAACTGTTGAAAGGGGAAAATTGCAGCATCAATATACTGTGGTGAGACAACATCCTAGTCACGTGTGATTTAGGCTATATATCCCTTTACCACTGGAGGGATTTTCATTGCTTCTATGTGTAACACAGTTTCTACCCCCTCTCTGGAAGATGTACTACTGGTTACTGCTGTTTGTGGTGGGTGCATACCTGTGAGGGTCCAGGAGAGCTGAGTGGTCCGCGATGGAGTGGGGAACAGGACAGGCTTTTGATGATCTTGATGTTTAACTCAGGGTGTCGGTGCCTCCAGCTTCAGTGGACTCCAGTATTCCCAGAGACAGTCCCCACCAAAGCAGACTTCTCTCACACCCCTGCCCAATAGACTGTAGACTCAGGCAGAGTTATAGAGAAAGGGATGCTTTATTTGGCAGTCGCTGCAGATGGTATACAGCGGATGCAGATTGATGACAGAGGGTCCCAGGCCCCGGCTAGTGTTGGACCGGGTCCTCATTTATAAAAAAAAAACCGGGTACCCGGCCAAAATGAAAGGTTCTACTCGGTCGGTTACCCGGTTTGGGACTTACCTGCAGGGTGGCAGCGACATCTAGGACCAGCAGCAGCAGTCCTGTGACGGTGGCAGCATCGGAGGTGTCTTCAGCCGGTGGGGGAGCTGCAGGGATCACTTCCACAGCACCGGAGCAGGTTAAACAGTGTGTGTGTGAGCCGCCGGGGAACCAAGTGACCGGAGCAGGAGACGGAGCGTTCCTATTGGACAGCCTCCGATGCTGCCAACGCCACAGGACTGCTGCTGCTGATCCTAGATGTCTTCGGAAAGGTAAGTAATAAGATTATTTCCAGCTGCCCTGACATTACCCGACGCCAGGTATTACCCGGCGCCGAGCCCACTTCTCAGTTGCTGGGTCATGTCCGGGTAGCTGGAAATGTGCCGGTTAACGCCGGGTACCGGGTAATTCCGGGTACTCGGTACACCACTACTTGATGCCTCTGATCTCTCTTTTACCAGTCAGCCCTGGGGGGACTGACATGCCTGACTCACTCCTAGCCAGGAGGAGCAGCACACACCTACTCTCCATAGGAGGGGTGGAACTGGACTAACTACAATTTGGCACTTTCTCTTTGCGACTCCAAAAGAGGAGGGCACAAGTTCTTTACCATGATTGGCTGTACACAGACCCTGAGTCACCACCTGTCACTCAGAGAGTCAGCATAAGGGGGTTCAATGCCAACTGGATAACCTGTCACAGCCTGTAGCTACTAAGGGCTTACATGACAGGGGATAGAGAGGCAGTCTGGACTAGCCATGCATTGTAGAGTAACGGGACTGAAGGAGTTGCTTAGTGAGTAAAGGCAATGATGCTGAAAACAGCACTGGCTTTGATGCAGGGGAGCCTGGTTCAAATCCTAGTGTCAGTTCTTTATAACTTTGGGCAAGTCACTTTATCTGCCTGTGCCTTGAGCAACAAAATCAGATTGTAAGCTCATTGGGTCAGTGACTCATTGAGCAAGCAAACTTATATGTGCTGAATGCACTGTTAGTGCTACGTAAGAGAAAAAATATTATTATGTACTTTACAGTAGGTATCTCCATTATATGTAAGTCAGTCACAAATGCGCTAAGTAGGTCAAGTCATCTCGATCAACCACTGTGTGGTGAGCATCAAAGTTCATATCTCATCTTTTTATTTAATCAGTGTGGGGGTGGCCTCTTAGGGTCCCTCTCCCATATAGGAAGCAGTCTGGGGTATGGAGGGGGGGGAGGGTGACCTACTGTACATTGAGGTTATGGAGCTGCCATGTTTAAATATCCCGTCACCGCAAGGTCGGCCCTCTGGAATGCGTGACTCACTGTGAGATTTGCTCAGACACAGAAGTTCTTACACTGTAATTACATCATACAGTCATTAAAACAAATGTTAATCAATAATGTTCTCTTGTGTAATTGTCGTCCAGTTCTGCTCCACAGTCTCAAGCTAGCCAGGGATTGTTTCAGCAAGCTGTCTTGGTGACACGACGGCACAGAGTGCTTGAAAGTAATGGGCACACTTAGGACAGTCACACATGAACAGGGTCAAATTCTGGTCAGTGCTGGGCAAGGGTGGCACGGTTCTGGCACCCTCTGATCCTGCATGGCTCAGCCCAGCAACGGAGAAGAGGCAGAGCCAGGACAGAAGAACCATAGAGAGGAGCACACTGAGTCAGACATCCCATCCCGGCTTAAGGAGTCAATGTACTGGTCGCAACTTGGGTCCATCGTAGGCTCCTATTCTATAAACGGTGATAGTGCCAGTTTGCTTCTATCGCCCTCAAAGCCCATTGACATAAATGGGGCTTTATTCTATAAACTGCGATAGAGCCAATCCATTTTATATAATAAGGGCCTTAAAGTCAAATGATCCCCCCTCATCATTCTATTCCCTCCCTACTAGTGGTACCTTCATTCCTCAATACAATGTTTGTTTCTCTACCTGAATTTCTCGTTAGCAATTAAATACATATTTGGTTGTGCCGTGTGTTGTCTTCCAGTCCCTCTCTATGATCTGTCACTGTCTGTGTGTCTGTCCGTGACCCTGGCTCATGCCCCACTCACCGTCTCATGTAACTTCATTCCTCCTGAATGTTTCAGGAAAAACACAACCCAAACAGACACCGAGATTTCCGGCTGAAAAACAAGAGGGACATTATTTAAACTTGGTTTAACAAATAAAATCTACTTACTATGACATCGTGCTGCTTGTCAGTACAGGTAATGTCTAGTCCAGAGATATGATACTACACCATTATTAAACTGCAAAGCTCTGGGAAATTGCCAGTAAAAAAAAATGTGAATAGGCTAGGCTGGGTTGTGAATGAATGTGATACCCACACTTTGCAATTGCAAAGGTTAGTGACTTTATCGGATTGTACTATCAAAAGCTTTTTTTAAAGCATGACAGAATATAAAGCCTTTTTTAGACAGGTATCAAAATCTACATAACAAAGCACCACACTTTTTAAGACCACACAGGGAGGAATACTTTATGTATATGTAACCCTTTCCCACCCTCCCCCCCCCCTCCAAGGGAGATTTGGTTCTGGTTACCGGTGTAGCGCTGCTCACAGGATTCTGAGTGTCCACCGGTGTTAGTGGGGTTAGACAGGACAGGTTTTTTGATCTGTAGCTCTTATCTTCGGTGCAGCGCATCCATTCCAACAAGGCCTATCAGAGATAGGTGCAGTCCCTGCAGGAAAACCCTCCCCCTGAAAGACTGCAACCGTCAAGTTAGGCCTCACGTTAATACAACTCACTCCCAATGATGCTGTCTCGAGAACTCGCCTATGCAGAATGGAATACCGAGTATGGAATCTGACATTTGGTTGTGGCAATTTGGCACGACCAAGTCGGTGCCGGTGTTTTGCCGCCGATGGAGCCTTTGCCGCAGCTGCTCTGCCGCTGGACACTCAGCCGCCGGCCATTTCACCAATACGGTAAGTTAACTTAAGGGGTTTTAGCGGTTAGGGTAGGGGGTTAAAGATAGGGGTTTAAGGATAAGGGGTTTAGGATGAGGAGTTAAGGTTTTTAGGGTAGGGGCAGCGTTTGTATTAGGGGTTAAGATTAGGGATTTTTAGGGTAAGGCATAAGGTTAGGGGCTTACCCTGATGGCAAAACAGCTGCAGAGAAATCTCATTGCGGCAAGGTGAGTGGTGGCTAAAGTCCGGCACCAAATGTTCTGGACCGTCCCGACTAAATCATGGCTGTTACCCTTTCCTTACTACTACTACATTCCTTCTCCTGTGGTCTCTGACAGAGATGTCTATTAGGCCTCAGCCTGTTGTCTGACTCAGAACTTCCTGCTAAGCAGGTCACCCAGTCTCCAAGCCCAGTCCTCCCACATACCACCACTGCTCTGACAGGGAGCCACCTTGTTACAGTGCTGTGGCTCTCCATAAATGACCCACATCCGGTAGCCTGAAAGAACTGCGTTGATGACTTCAATCAATGAGTCTTTCTGCTGCAGCCAAGTCGGGATCACTCAGATCAGCAACCAGAGTACGCCAAAATAAAGAGAACTGCTCAATCATTAAGTGACACCGAATGCAGTCAACAAGTCTCCGGCCGCTGGTCATCATGTCGTGCATGAAGAGAACCTGAGTAGCACGCTGTGTGCATGTGAGCAAAGTCGCAGTTACTCTGAACTCCTGACTCCTCTGGAACGCCTGCATTGCTCTGTAACTCACATGATACTCGAGCTTGACTATATATACTAGTATTTATACTAGTAGTGTCCAACTCAGATGTCCTAACCAAATCAGAATCATTTTAGCATTCTTGTGAATGCCAAACAGATTTTGATTGGGTAAGGTTAGATTTCAGCGTGAGATTAGGAAACATAATGCACAAGACTGTGACACTGGCACGAAATGCGTGAGACTCACGTAAAATGTGTGAAATTTGACAGAGTTGATGTTATGAGGGGGAGCTGCCATTGTGAGGAGTTATGAACAATGAAAGGATTGAACTCAACTTTGGTGAACCAAGCCCATATACAACATGAGCCCCCTGGGAAGATGTGAACATCAGGGAACAGTTATGCTAGAGGGTATCTGAAAGGGGGTATACTCCTGCCACCCACGCCAAAAGAGAAGTACTGTACCTGGCAAGCCCTGATGAAGTACGATTGAACATACGAAATGCGTTGATGTTGATACGTTTACGTGAGTAGGTTACCGCGAGGACTTCGGTGTGTTGATTGCTTTAAAGGTGTAGACTGCTTGAACTCCGGCAGCCTTTTCTATTGCTCCTGGCTGCACTACATCATACGGAGGATGCACTGTTTTGGCAATGCATCACCTGATGTGCCCATAAATTAATTTGTTATATGTAAGTGATGTATACGTACTTTATTAAGGACTATTTTTACTATCTCTGGTGTGCTTCTTTCTCTTTCTTTTCCCTTTGAAGCCCTATATATCTACACATCTCTCCTCTAACACCCTCAAGCTAGCGCCCCTTTTAGGATTTACCCAGAACTGATCCTGATAGAAAGACTTTTATTATTACAGGTAAACCCCATTATAACGCGGTCCTCGGGGTCCACCCCGAGACCACCGCGTTAATAACGGGGTCGCGCTAATTTGAAAAAAAAATGGCCGCCGCGTGCCTGTTCGGGAGGGAGTGAGGAGGGAAGGAAGAGGTGTCCGGAAGCCCTACATGTGGGCCACCTGCCTCCTCCCTCTCCCTCCCAGCCCCCTCCCTCCCAGCCCCCTCCCTCTCCCTCCCAGCCCCTTCCCGCGAGAGGGAGGCCCGGGGAACAGAAGAAAAAAAAACTGCCGGAAGTCATCAGCTCCGGCGCGAGAGGGAGGCCCGGGGAACAGGTGATCAGCCGCCTTGACCCCTGCAGCACCAACCCCCCCAGCACCGTCACCACCCTCCCCCTCGCAGGACCGGGCCCCCTCGCCCCGCCGCATCGCAGGGTCGTCCTGCCACTCCGCCGCATCGCAGGGCCCCGACCCAATGACGTCCCACCCCCCGCCCCGGGCCGTACCGCCAACCTACCCCCACCTACCTGCCCCCTCGCGCTGCACCGGGCCATCCCACCAGCCCCCGCAGCCATCACCCCCCTCCACCGCAGCACCACCCCCAGCGGCACGCAGCGCCCCCCCCCCCCCCCTGTAGCCACATGCCTCACCAATCATCCCCAAGGTAAGGCTGATTTATGTGTGTGTGTGTGTGTGTGTGTGTGTGGTGTGTGTGGTGTGAGCAATGAGCAGTGTGTCAGTGTGTGCAGTGTGAGCAGTGTGCAGTGTGTGTGCAGTGTGTGTGCAATGTGAGCAATGTGCAGTGTGTCAGTGTGAGCAATGAGCAGTGTGTCAGTGTGTGCAGTGTGAGCAATGAGCAGTGTGTGTGCAGTGTGTGTGTGCAGTGTGTGCAGTGTGAGTAATGAGCAGTGTGAGCAATGAGCAGTGTGTGTGCAGTGAGTGTGTGCAGTGTGTGCAGTGTGTGCAGTGTGTGCAGTGTGTGCAGTGTGTGCAGTGTGTGCAGTGTGCAAAAAAAAACCTAAAAAAAAAATTAATTTTTTTTTTTTTTTAAACGGGAGCCACGGGAAAACCGCGTTATAACCGAATCGCGGTATAGCGAGGCACGTTATAACGGGGTTTACCTGTATTACTACAGTTTTCTTATTCAAGAGACAATTTTTATATAAGTCCCTGACGCTTTCCTTACGCCGCCCCACTCCTAGTCTGTGGCACTCTTGTGTCTTCCTACTGACCACAACTCACATTATTATCCCTTCCATTTGCCTACATGTATGTAACCCTCCTTGCCTTGGTCTAAAGGAGCTTACATCGAGCTGGATATATATACATGGCTGTGCGTAGTCTCTCATACCTTTTCAGGATACTGGGTAGGGATGGACAGACCTGCCAAAATCCACAAAATATATATATATATATATATATATATATATATATATATATATATAACATAAAACAAGAAGTCAGCACTCTGATGTAAGGCAAAAGGCAGTTGCTAGTCCCATAGGAATCCACATAACATATGAACCAGCCCAAAGACCAGAAAAGAGACAGCAACCAGCAAGGAGTAATCCAAAATAATCTGTATTAAAGTAAACAGATACACGAAAGCCAACGTTTCGGTCTCACAGGGAGACCTTCACGGCCCTGAGGAAGGTCTCCCTGTGAGACCGAAACGTTGGCTTTCGTGTATCTGTTTACTTAAATACAGATTATTTTGGATTACTCCTTGCTGGTTGCTGTCTCTTTTCTGGTCTTTGGGCTGGTTCATATGTTATATATATATATATATATATATATATATATACATATATATATACATATATATCTATATATCTATATACATATACACACAAGACGTGTTTTTTAAGTTTAAGATTTTACCCCAATGATATACTCCTGAAAAATATTAGATTTGTAAAATGTGCCTATATCCAGATGTGCACAAACAATTCTCTACTAACAATTGTGTTCTGTATCTCATAGCTTTCCATTTGGTGTAGATAGCTATATGCTGAAGTTAATTGAAAGGTCTGTCCGGGTAATCTTTTCTGAGTGTTTTATTTTGTCTGCTCTCAATAAGAAATCAATCTCCGTTTAGGGATTTGCCTGGAAAGGAGATGGAATTGAAAGACTGTTTTCTGTTTCACACTGATTGCAACTAACTCAGTCTTACCCTGGTTACAGGGAAGCTCTGTGATTCATTTATTGACAATAGATGAGATATCTACATGATTTCAGTATATTATTTACACAATTGTGTGTGTATATATATATATATATATATATATATATATATTAAAAAGAAAAAAGTATAAGGTACGCAAAACTGATTTAAAATAGTGTTGCAATGATGTCTATGAGTGCTGCCACAATGTAATGGGTGTACACCACCCCAAAGTAAATACAAAGTACAAAAAAACACAAAAGGCGCAAATCAGAGACACAGGTGCATGGATATACAACACCTGAAGTATAAATACGTGAACAAGTCCTATATTCGAACTCCACAACGAGATGTACCTATAGATGAAAAAGATACCAATATGGTGAAGTACGTTTATGAATAAAATTATTGCGCAAGCAACAGAGGCTACTTACAATGTAGCAGAAATATCAGGCATATCAGTAAAATGCTTTCAGATCGCTGCATCAAAGGGGCTGATAATCTCAGGAACCGCTCACTCCGTCTGTGTGCTTGGACGCGGAAGTGTCACTGCTCAGCTGTAATCAGCAGTTGCGCGGGTCCTCTGATGGTGACGTCACTCCCCTAAACGGGGATACCGCTGGCTCCGTTCACTCTGTGAGATTAGCCACAGGGCTTAATTCTGAGATTGATATAACAGTCCCAAAAGCCTTTAAATAAGGCTTTGCAGCAAATAGAAAGACAGTTAAAAATACTGAATACAACAGAAAATAGGGAGATCTACTAAGAGATCCTCACCCTACAAGTTTCGTTTGACTTCTTCTGGGGCCCCAGAATAATAACAGTATTTTCTAACTGCCTTTCTATTTGCTGCAAAGCCTTATTTAAAGGCTTTTGGGACTGTTATATCAATCTGAGAATTAAGCCCTGTGGCTAATCTCACCGAGTGAACGTACTTCACCATATTGGTATCTTTTTCATCTATAGGTACATCTCGTTGTGGAATTCGAATATAGGACTTGTTCACGTATTTATCCTTCAGGTGTTGTATATCCATGCACCTGTGTCTCTGATTTGTGCCTTTTGCGGTTTTTTGTACTATATATATATATATATATATATATATATATATATATATATATATATACACACATATACACATCAAAAACATTACGCAGTGGATTGCAATATATATGCAAATTCCCCATGGTATTATTACAGTGCAGCACTTTGCAATACCATGATAAAATCACTTGTATTTCTATCATTTGTTTGTAATTCAGCTATATAGCTCATATATAGATATTATTGTGGGAACTTCACTGGGCTTGATACGTGGGTTCCAGAATTAGGTCTTCTTATTTTATGACCAAATGCAAAGCTTGCATAAGATACACTGCTTCCCTTTAGTTAAAATAATTTAAAATTACAATTATTTTCTTTATATCTAACACCTTTACAGTAGCGCTAAAGTGTGACTTATCACTGTGTTGCAGACCTTCCATGATTGTGTTACTGTTTTTACATACAGTAATAGGACACATTTTTCTTACACCCTTACTGTCCTTATTGTTAAATTAGAATTGTTGGCAACAGTGCACATTAGAAATAGTCAGTGCACATTGTTTTCATGTACGTTTTTCGTGTCTCCTTTTGTTAGAGTGAAAAGGATGATAATCAAATACAGATGGCGGGCGATGATGTGGAGTTACCAGTGGATCTCCAGAAGATGGTTGCTGAAGATCGAGATGAAGAGGAAGAAAGAGACTCAATATTTGGACACATCCAAAACATTCAAAATATGAATATGGACACTATTAAAGAGAAGGCTACAGCTACATTCACTGAAATTAAGCAAGCAGCAGAAGACAAATGTTCTGTAATGTAATTCCAGACAAATATTGTAAAACTATGTAAGATGTAATCCCTCCCATTGAATACAGAGGTATCCCACTGCAGTACTTGGCCCACCCCCTTAAAACCACATAATAACCCATTCCCTCCCCTGTGCTATCAGTTACAGCCACTTTATTGGTAATAATGCATGAAAATGATTGGAACGCAGAAGAAAACTAAGTGGAGTCATATGATCTGTGATCTGTGTTACAATAGCATACAACATAGACAATTTGTAGATGCATAATGCATAACATGATTTTCTGTCCATACAGAATGTAATGTGTGCAACGTGTACAGAATGCAGTGAACCATCTCTCCTACTCACTTCAATGGACACACTGCCTTAACCTGGTATTCTCCCACTTCAACTCTGTCTATAACTCCTCTTACACATACTTTCATCTCTGTGATCATCACCTCCTTACTCTACCTTACATTACTTACATTTAGCCTTACTCTGCTGTCTGCACCCTTCACAACACCTACAGTACTTCCACACGCACATACAAAAATCTACATGCTCTAGATACCCTCCATTTGTTTAATTTTTTACAACCTCTCCTCTCTCCCATCTCTACCCTTTCCTGCACCGACCTAACAACCCTCTATACAACAGTACTCTCATCATTCTTGTACAAGACAGCTCATGTCACTGCACGTCGCCCCCGACAATGAAGGCCACAACCGTGGCACACACACTTTACCCACTACCTCAATAAGTGCTCGCACACACTGCAGAACATTACTGGAGGAAATCCCACTCTAAAGCAGACTTCCTCTCCTATGACACTTTTCTTCACTCATACAAACTCTGTCCTCTAACCCTCAATGCCTTTAACTCCCTTCTCAGCCCAACTGCACCTGCACCCACATCTACCCTCATGTTCCGAGTCATCGACACCTACTTCACAGACACGATTCAATCAATCAGACATAGTTACATAGTAGATTAGATTGAAAAAAGACATATGTCCACCAAGTTCAACCTACTGTATGTTAATTTAGATGACAGATACTTATCCTATATTTGTAGTTACAGTATTTTGATCCAGTGGAGGGCAAACAGAAAAAAACCCAATGAAACATTATCCAGTGATGTCTAATAAAGGGAACAAATAAAATTCTTCCTAACTCCAATATTGGCAATCGGATTACTCCCTGGATCAACATATTTTCCAATCTTTACTTATTTGGAGTATATTCATGTATACCTTTCCTTTCTAAAAAAAGATGTCCATCCTTTTTTTTTTTTGAAGATATCTATTGTATCTGCCATGACAGTCTCCATGGGTAATGAATTCCAGATTTGAACTGCCCTTACTGTAAAGAACCCTTTCTTTTGTTGATTGTGAAATATCCTTTCCTCCAACCTAAAGGGATGACCTTGTGTTCTTTGTACTGCCCTTGGGATGAATAATTATTTTAAAAGCTCCTTGTATTGACCCCAAATTATATTTGTATATAGTTATCATTTCCACTCTTGGACGTCTCTTTTTTAATGTAAACAAACCGAATTTAGCTGGGTTCTCATAAGTCAGATTTTTCATCCCCTTTATTAATTTGGTGTATCTTCTCTGTATTTTTTCTAGTTCCATATTCTATTTTTTATAGAGTGGTGTCCAAAACTGTACTCCATATTTCCCAAAATGCATTATCTTGCATTTATTTGTATTAAGCCTCATCTTTACCTGCCCAAGTTTCCAGTATATCAAAGTCCTTCTAGAGAGAAATTACATCCTGCTCTGATTTTGCTACCTTGCACAATTTAGTATCATCATCAAAGATGGAGACAGCTCTCTATGCCAACCTTAAGGTGATTAATAAAAAAAATAAAAAGCAGTACCGATCCTTGAGGTATTCCACTCACAACTTTAGCCCAACCTGAAATGGTTCCATTTCTAACAACTTTCTGTTGTCTATCCTTCAACCAGTTCTTAATCTGGCTGTGTAACATCAAAAGAGTCACATCTTAAGTGGCATATCTAAAGTGTCTACAAGAGTTAATTTTGGAGTGAATCATCTCTGGATGTTTTCTTTCTTTATCTTTAATCATGGATGCATTCTGAATATCTGGACTAATATTCTGATTAATTTCTTCAAACAGGTATGTTTGTGAGCTGACTCTTATCAATTGAGAGATAATTGATAATCTAGCTATTTGGTATGTTTGTGAGCTGACTCCTATCAATTGAGAGAGAATTGATAATCTAACTATTTGAAATTGGAGGTGAAGATTTGAGGAAGATCTGGACTCTGCATTACAACTTTGCCACTGTGAGACATTCACTTTTAACATCTGTGATTATTTGTTCACTTTTATCCTCCATTACCTGTGAAGTCTCTTCTCTTGCATCTTACTATGGCCTCCCTATTGCTTTTTCTGCTTACTGTTTCCTCACTCCTTTGTGAATGTCTCTGTTCTCTCCAACATCCCCACTCCCCACTGCACCATTATTTATACACCTCTCTCCCAACAACTTCTATACCCCGCAATAAAAAAACACCCACACAAATCCTCTATTCCCACCCTCTATCTACTCCTTCCCGCAACTGGGGATCTCCCCTAAGCCTGAAGCCAGACATACACACCTGATCTCACTCATGCCTCGCTGCCATCTCTTCCCCTGTAAATGGTGTTAACCTTTTCATTTAATACTGACCTACCTTAAATCTCACCCCACAAATCAAGTATCCCAATAGCCTGCACTCATGGCTATTGTCCCACACTCAGTCACTCCTACCACCCATTGTGACCAAGCACTGCCATGTACAGCACTTACTCCCTCACCTACTGTCTCTGTAAGTTTCCCATTAAACCTCTTAGATTGTAAGCTCTTCGGGGCAGGGATTTCCTTTCCTATTTTCTGATTTTGCTGCACTTATTGTATAAATATAATTCCCTGTACTGTATTCTTTGTGAAGCGCTGAGTACACTTTTGGCGCTATATAAATAAAGACATACAATAATCATGGTACAAATATTTATACTGAGACTAATTTCCTTTATTTTGTATAGAATAAGGGGAATGAACCCCATGGAGTTCGGTGCTCTACAAGTGCATATGTATAATAGGGGTCTCGGTGTTGGAAGTACTTTGTAAGCTTTGGTTGGTAAAAGGCAAAAGGCAAAAAACAAGATCCCACTGCAATCAATATGTGAAGCATTCAGTGGTTGTATGGAGCAACAATCTGCAGACTTATGAACCTAGGGGGGGGGCCCCGTTGTGCAGGAATTCACAAAGAGTCAGGATGAGAAGCTGGATAAGAACTCCTCTCCTGTACTCATGTACGCCAACCGGTGCCTGCTGCCCTCCGCCCGCCTGGTGTCTTCACTGCTGGCTCCGTGATGAGACCGGCTCTAAGCCGCGTGTATGGCGCCTCCGTGTGACGTCATCGCCGGCGCCAACCTTGTAGGTCTGGGAAATTCAAGTGAGACGCACCACGATCACCAGCTGTCCTCGCGATAGCCAGGGGAGGAGATGTAGTGACGTCTACTCAGTGCAGAGGATCTGTAGCGTGCTCCAGCCGTTGAATGTAAAAGTAGAGAAGAAAAGAAACTTCGGCGGTCACAGCAAACGAAGGAGCTCAGCCATGAATAAATAAAATCACTATTTAATCAAACTTGGTGCTGGACATTACAGGGATTCACCTTCTCTGACGCGTTTCATTCCGCAAGGAACTTTATCAAAGAGTACAATGAATCTGTTCACTTGCATCCTAAATAGGCAGGATCCTGTCTCCTATTGGCTGATTTTTAATTGAGATCAGTGGAAAGTAATTAATGAATTATATGATCATCATTGAGCCCTTATGTGGAGATGGATTCTGTCTATCAAGATGTATTGTGAACTGACAAAAACATGCAAACACGTGATAACAACCATCTATTACAAAGACATTGAACACAAAATAACACATTAAAAACAAAGCTAAATAATGTACAGCAACCGAAATATAAAATTGTAACTGGGAATTCTTTTGCACTGGGAGGAAACACATATATAGGAAGAAGATACACAAATCAAATGAAAGGTTAATTGATCATGAATAATCATTATACATAGCACATAAGTCTCTATCCTAATTGGTAACCATTAATGTTCAAACAATACTGGTTCCTGTTTCGCATGGTTAACATATTTACATTTAAACAAGATGATGAAATTTCAATTATTTCATAAAAATGATGTTTTTATCATGCACTTATGTACATAAATTGTATTAAATGACATGTAATTATACAGATAGAGCATCATGAACGGCTAATAATTGTATAACCTCTATATACGAATAGACCACATTATGGACCATATTGATACCAGGTTGATTTATATTATATTTTAATTTGAAATATGTATTTATTAAGAAGTTTGATAAATTTATAAACGATGAAGTATGTATGAGGATGGATGGGGACACACTCCCAACACTGTTTTGGACATCAACCATGCAAGAAATGTTTTAGCTCCCATTCGTGGTTGATGCCAAATGGATGGAGAGTGTTGAGAGTGTGTATCCAATACATCTCTCTTTGGTTTAACATGTTTTCCCTGTTGCCTCCTCTGGGATGGCAAGCTATGTGTTCTATGGCAGAGAAGGAAAAGTTTTTGATACCCCCTTGGTGACAACGTGCAAAGTGTCTGGGAACTGGATGATTAACATCCCCTTTCTTAATCAATCGGACATGTTCAGAAATTCTTATTCTGAGTGGTCTTATGGTGCGGCCTATATATTTTTGTCCGCAACCACAGAAAAGAACGTAAATAATGAATGATATATTACAGTTAAGAAAGGACTTGATATAATATTTCCTAAGATTAGAATTATAGGAAATATATTTCACCTGACAAGCATACTGGCACATAGAGCAAGACCCACATTTGAAAAACCCTTTTGGAATGCTAGAAATTTGGGTTGAATTTGACTTAGAAATAAACATACTAGGTGATAAATGTGACGCGAGGGTTTTTGCTTTCCTATAGGAAAATCTAGGGCCCTGTGCCAACATAGGGCAGATGTCCTTGTCTAGTAGCAGTGTATGCCAGTGCTTTGAAATTATATTGCAAATTTCCTGGGATTGTGTGCTGTATGTGCTAATAAAGAAAGGACTTTTTTTGTTATTACTTCTCACTAATGTGTCTCTATCTTGTTTTGAGATATATTTTTTAGATTTTTTGCACACAAGTTCACTCCTATCCATCTGGTCTGCTTTGGCAAATGCTATATCTATGTCTTTAGCTGAATATCCTCGTCCTAAGAATCTATCAGACATTTCCCTTGCGCGGGACTGAAACACTTCGTTGTCTGAGCATAATTTTCTCAATCTAATAAATTGGGCCCCTGGTATATTTTTATCAATGATCGAGGATGGGAACTCTGAGCACATAACAATGTGTTTCTCGAGTTAGGCTTCCTATAAATGTCAGATTGTATATTTTTGTTTGCGTCAATATATAGGAGTAAATCCAAATAATGAATATAATTAATATGGTGCTCAAAAGTGAATTTAATATTGTAAGTGTTATTATTAAGATAAGTGAAAAAAGAATAAAGTGATTGTTCATCCCCCTTCCAAATAAAGATCAAATCGTCAATATAGCGTCTGTAATAGACGATATTATGACGATATGAATTGGTGCTGTGATAAATGAAACGTGATTCCCATAAGCCCATAAATAAATTTGCGTACGATGGAGCGAAACTTGTGCCCATTGCAGTACCCAAATTCTGTAAGTAAAAGAGTGAGTCAAATAAAAAATAATTGTGTGTTAATAAAAAGGATATAGATTGTAATAAAAAAGTGCAAAGTGAGATAGATAAAGTAGACTGATCCAAAAAGTGCTCAATAGCCTCTAACCCGTGTTGGTGTTCAATAATAGAGTACAGGGAGGTCACATCCATAGTGACCCACCTGTACTCATGTGACCAGGATAACTCCTATATACTGACGAGGAAGTCCGTAGTGTCCCTAATGTAAGATGGTAATTTGTGTACCAGGGGTTGCAAGAACCTGTCCACATACCGCGATAACCCATCTCCCAAAGATCCAATACTCGCAACAATGGGCCGACCAGGAGGGTCGACCAGCGACTTATGGATCTTTGGGAGATGGTGGAATACCGGAATCACGGGATGTGGACAGGAGAGGAATAGATATTCTTTGTGATTGATAACATTCATAATCTGCCCCGTCTCCAGTAGTTCTAATAACTCGAGGCGGTACTCAGAGGTTGGATCGCCATGTAGCAGATGATAGGTATTTCTGTCACTCAATTGTCTAATAGCCTCAGCATGATATTGGGATTTGGACAATATGACCAAAGCCCCGCCCTTGTCGGCGTTTTTTAGAACTATATTGTGTTCATTTTTGAGACATTCTATTTGTTGGACTTGTAAGTAAGACAGATTACCATGTTTAACATAAGAGCTAGAAAAAACCTTTGATAATATACGTAGGTCCCGTTCAACCAGTTGTTCAAAAAGATTGATAGCAGGCCCCCTGTTGAAATTGGGGCAAAACAATGATTTAGGTCGATATCCCGAATCCTCACTGCCAAAAAATGGCTGAGTGTATGTAGTGAGGGGTTCTCCTTGTTCTTCTAATAAGGAGTCCATATCTGACAAGATACAGTTTTCCATGAAATTCATATCTGGAACATCATTAATACCATGTATATTAACTGGTTGTTCGGGATCCTCAAAGGGCTTTGATACGTCAAAACTGCTTCTAGTGGACATTATTTTATTCAGGGCCAGTTTCCTAGTGAATTTTTGTAGGTCAATGACCGTCTGAAAAAGCTGAAAATTTTGGCTAGGGGCAAATCCTAGTCCTTTACTCAAAAGTGTTAATTGTTCTATACTTAATTCAACACCTGATAAATTGATGATATTGTCGCTAGACTCTAGTCGTATTTCTTGCGTTTGGACCTTCCCCTGCCCCCCTCGTTTTCTTTGGGATCTGCGCGTTCTCCCCTGCTTCTGGCCCCCATATCTAAAAAAGCTGAGGCTGACTGCCCGGATCCCTTAGTACACTTGTTTTGACTGA
The DNA here is from genome assembly GCF_040206685.1 of Ascaphus truei. Lineage (NCBI taxonomy): Eukaryota > Metazoa > Chordata > Amphibia > Anura > Ascaphidae > Ascaphus > Ascaphus truei. The sequence goes on along the minus strand of NC_134483.1, from coordinate 45,581,548 downwards.
ATGAGGTAGTGGCATTGTCAGAGAAGGTGAATCCCTGTAATGTCCAGCACCAAGTTTGATTAAATAGTGATTTTATTTATTCATGGCTGAGCTCCTTCGTTTGCTGTGACCGCCGAAGTTTCTTTTCTTCTCTCCTTTATTTTGTACACTAACCTCTTGTGTTGCACCGTATCAAGAGCCTTTGCAAAACCTAAGTAAACCACATCAACTGCATTATCCTGGTCTAAATTCCTACTTACCTCTTCAAAGAAACTAATACGGTTAGTTTGGCACAACCTATCCTTCATAAATCCATGCTGACTATTTCTAGTAATTTTGTTATCCATTAGCTATTCCTGAATATTATCACGTACCAAATCTTCAAGTAGCTTCCCCCTATTGATGTCAGGCTTACAGGTCTGTAATTCATCGGTTGTGATCTAGTTCCCTTTTTAAATATAGGCACCCCGTCTGCTTTATGCCAATCTTGTGGTACTGTGCCTTTGGAAATGGAGTCCTTGAATATTAAATGTAATGGTTTGGCTATTACTAAATTTAGCTCCCTAAGAACCCTTGGGTGCATGCCATCGGGGCAAGGTGCTTTATTTACTTTCATTTTATCAAGATACCTATTCTATTATTCCTCAGTTAACCAACTGTTTGTTAATATAGAGGTTCTGGCTTCCTCCTGTTGCAATATTTTTGCAATTGACTCTTAGTTTTCCCTAATAAATACAGAGGCAAATAATTTGTTTAATACCTCTGCTTTTCCTCTTCTCCAATAATGTGATTGCCCATCTCACACAGAAAGGGTCATATTTTGTATTTTGTAATCTTTTTGTTATTAGGGTACTTAAAAGAATTTCTTAGGGTTGATCTTACTTTCTATTGCAATCCTTTTTTTTTTTTTTTCATTTTAATTTTTTGCTAATTTAATTGTCCTTTTGCAACTTTTGTTACATTACTTATAATTCTGATACAATGCCTCCGTCCCTTCTGACCGTGAGAATTTATATGCCTGCCTCTTCTTTTCCATTTCCTCCCCTACCAGTTTATTTAGCCACATTGGTTTTGATTTATTTATTTTATATTTATTACCCAAGAGTATACACTGATAAGTGTGCTTTTCTAACAATGTTTTAAAGACTGCCCATTTATCTTCTACAGTTTTTCCTGCAAAAATACCATCCCAATTTATTCTTTGAAGATTATTCCTCAATTTATTCAAATCTGCCTATCATAAATTTAAAGTCTTTGTTGAACCCGTATAATATGGTTTAGATAATTTATTTCAAATGAAGATCCCTGTTATCCAAAGGTTTCCTGACTTGAATATTTGCTTCTACATTGTTTGATATTACCAAATCCAGTATTGCCCATCTCCTGGTTGGTTCCTCAATAATTGGGGTCATGTCATTGTCTTTTAGCACCCCCAAAAGCCTGTTTGTTTTGGTGGTAATGCTAATCTCATTGCTCCAATTTATGTCTGCATAATTAAAATCCCCCATTATGCAAACATTACCTAGTTTTGATGCCTTCTCTATTTGCAAAAGCATTTTGGCTTACAGAGGCCATTTAAATAAAATGCTGGGGGGTCTCTTATCTGCTCTCTGGTGGCTTCTGGCAAAATGTTGCCGTGGCAATGCGGCGTCAAATGGCACAGCATGGTCACATGACGTCACATGACATCATGATGTGAGAAATGCCGGAGAAAAGGTAAGGGGGGGACACGAGCAGTGGGGGAGAGCAGGCATAGGGGCGCAGACGAAAAAGTTTGCGCACCCCTGGTTTATAGGATATCCCTACAAACATTTTCTTTATACTTTTACCTCCACTGCTAATTTCTATCCATAAGGTCACTACATTTTCATCAATCGCTTCATAAACATCTTCCCTTATAATAGGTTTTAAATACGGTTTAACATATAAATATACTCCGCCACCTCTTCTATCTGCTCGATTCCTCCCAAAAATGTAATAACCCTCTAAATTAACTGCCCAGTCGAGTTTCATCCCACCATGTTCCAGTAATACCTATGATATCATACTGCTCCTTTTTAGCTATTAATTCAAGCTCCCCCATTTTATCTGTCAGGCTTCTTGCATTAGCAAGCATGCATTTAATGGTTTTCCCAGTCTGTGCTTTTGATATCTTATCTGCTCCTGCCTTTCTACTTCGTTTGGATTTATTTAGTAGAAGTTTACTAGTATCTGCTTTTAATATGGGTGCTTCCCTGCTTGCCAAACTACCACTTCCCCCCACTCTACCTCCATGATCCCTAGCTATTTCCCCATTCCTATCTTATTCTATCTACTTCATTACCTCTTGCTTGTCCCTCCCTCCTCCTTCCTTGTTTAAAATCTCCTCCAACCTGTTTAATATTCTTTCCCCTAGCACAGAAGATCCCTCTTCGTTGAATTGCAATCATCTCTACTCTAAAGATGGCACTTCTCAGCTAAAGATTCCCAGTGCTTTAAGAACACCAAACCCTCCTTTCTACAGCACTTTCTTAGCCATGTATTAATCACCCTAAGCTCTTACTAGTTCCCTGGGATCGGGCATGGCATTGATAGTATTACAGAAAATGCTAACTTGGAGGTTCTTGCCCACTGTTGAGGCCTAAATCCCCAATATTATTTTTTAGCACCCTCCAACTTTGTCATTGGTGCCAACGTGTACTAAGACTGCCGTCTCCGTCCCAGCCCCTCCCAACAATCTGTCTATCCGATGCGCAATGTGCCGAACCTGAGCAACTGGGAGACAAAAACTATTTGGTTCATGTAGTCACAGATGGTACTATCTACATTCCTAATATCGGAGTCCCCTACCGCCATAACCCTTCTTGGTCTCTGAATATCCTGAGTCCCCTCTGTACTGGAGAATCTATTCCCCTGGCTGCTAGAGAAATCAGTCTCCCCCAGCCTTGCCCTTCCTGCCCGATACCATCAATATCTTCACTCAATCTGGCAACTTTATTGAGATGGGACAGCTCCTTCCTCTTCATGGTCCTCAGTCACAGCTCCATAATCTCCACCCCCCTAGTCCCAGCCAGGGCCTTCTCAGTGGGCAATAAACTCCTTTCAAGATTGTCAATGTCCCACAATGTTGCAAATTGTCTCTTCAGATTAACAATCTGAGACTCTGAAGAGTCCAGCTGCTACACTTCTCACAGCGGTATGCTCCCTGGAACAGCTGCTCCAAGTGCATATACAAGTGGCTAGTTATGCATGGAGTGGCATTCTCAATCCTGCTCATTGTTGCACTATGGAGTATTAAGTGCTAACAATTTACTGTAGTTTTACATACCTTGTTTAACAGCTACTTGTTTCAACGTCATCTGATTCTAACTCTACACTTAATCCAACTGCAATTCACTCACACAGCTCAGTACTCGCAGGCTCAATGATTCGTTAAAAGCCACCGTTTAAATACAGACCAACACACCAATCAGGTGTGTTAGGTAAGCAATGAACTAACCCCACCCACTGCAATCTCTTAACCAGGCAGTAAAAGAAAAAAGTTTGCTACAGACTCCCAATTCCCACACAATAAAAATAAATGAAGCCACTGTACACTTCCCAATCTCACCCGCCAATGCTAATAATACTTTAATTCTTGAAATAACACCATACTTGATCCAAAGTGCACTTGAATCAAACTGCAATTCACTTGCACAGTTCAGTACTCGCAGCATGACATCTCTTCATGTCAAGCTCAACACAGCACATCTACTTCCGCTCGCACACCTAAATCCACCCTCCGCTCATTATCCCTTGTGACCAGGGCCGCCAACAGAAATCATGGGGCCCGGGACAAATGAAAGAAGCAGGCCCCCCCCCTTGCGCTCCCCCTGAACTCATAGCTTATCCCCCCCCCCGAATCCATAGCGCACCTACCACGAAAAAATATATTTTAGCGCGCAACTTTTACTTAACTGTTTTCTTATTGTGATACAGAAAAAAACATTACAATGCAACCTATTTATTTTTATATTTTCAACAAAAGACATGTGACTGCCTGCCTGCCTGGGTTGATGACTGGGTGGGTGAATGACAGTTGGGTGAATGATGGTGGTTGAATGATGGTGGGTGATTGACGGTGGGTGGGTGATTGACGGTGGGTGGGTGATTGACGGTGGATGAATGACAGTGGGTTGGTGAATGACGGTTGGTGGGTTGGTGAATGACGGTGGGTGAATGACAGTGGGTGGGTGGCTGAATGACGGTGGGTGGGTGGGTGAATGACAGTCGGTGGGTGGGTGAATGATGGTGGGTGGGTGAATGACGGTGGGTGGGTTTGAATGACGGTGGATGGGTGGGTGGGTAAATGACGGTGGGTGGGTGGGCGGGTGAATGACGGTGGGTGGGTGGGTGAATGACGGTGGGTGGGTGGGTGAATGGCGGTGGGTGGTTGAATGGGAGACAGTGACTGGGTGGGTGGGAGACTGACTGGGTGACAGTGACTGGGTGACAGTGACTGGGTGGGTGATAGTGACTTACCTTGACCGTGTGGGTGCAGCTTGCCGTCGGACTCTTTCCCTTCCTGCCCCCGATATCCCCGCGGCAGCTGCCTGGAGGGGAGGTGGGCTTGGGGGCGCGGGAGGTGGGCTCGGGGGGGAGGTGGGCTCGGGGGGGGGGGAGGGCACAGGAGATGGACTCGGGGGGAGTGCGGGAAGCTGGCCACGCGGGAAGCTGGCCGCGGGGGGAAGCGGGAGGAAGCAGGCCGCAGGGGAAGCGGGGGGAAGCTGGTACTTCCCCCTCCATCCCACATTGGGAGCGGGGGGAGCGGGTCCTGCGCATGCGCGCTGGGACCGCAGGGGAATCGCCACCATTTTTTTTTTACTTTTTTTAAAATTTATCTAATTAACTGGGGCCCAGCCGCCGGGCCTCCCTGACCCACGGGGCCCGGGACACCAGTACCCTTTCTCCCCAGCTGTTGGCGGCCCTGCTTGTGACTAAGGATGAGGTCTACACACTTCAGTCATCATCTTGCCCTACAACCTGCCCACTTATTCCTATTCCCTCAAATATCAGCTTCCTCTCTGGCACACTAAGCCTTTTTAACCTCTCTCACCTCTGTCCATTCCCTTCTTCTTTCCAACATGCACTCATCACGCCGACTCTAAAGAAACCCTCTCTTGACCCTGCTTCCCTCTCTAACTACCGCCCTATCTTTTTTCTCCCCTTTATCTCCAATCTACTTGAGCAATTTGTGTAGAACCGCCTGACATTTTCTCACATCCAACTCCCTGCTTGACTTTGCAATCTGGTTTCCATCCCCTACACTCCACTGAGACAGCACTAGCTAAAGTAGCCAATTACCCAGCACCCGGTCCGCAGAGGCTTCAAAAAGGATCCGCCGATCCACTCTCCTCCGCGACATCCGTCAGGGATGATCCCACCCGGGTAATGTCTCTCTCTTGTTGATGAGGCCTGGTCCCAGATCTCTCCTCAGGGATTGCAGCATCCGCTGGGTCCCTAACTATCTTGCCGTGCTAAGGGGATCTGTTCCCTATTCTAGGGCTGTCCCTGGAGCAACCACAAACTTATAGAATGACTTAGGGCCTATATGGGGCCTAGGGGGTATGCTGGCCTAGTGCAGAGGCTACTTGCCTCTCTGCATGGACCCTCTGTCCCCTATCCCTGCCTGGCACACACTGAATCACATCGCCTGGGTATTATGACAATATCCTCTCCTCAGGGAAACTCTAGAGCCCTATTGGCTGCTGCACAGAAGGTGACCACCCCCGATGCTCATGGGACCTGTAGTTGCCACTCCAGTGCCTGTTCCCATGCGCATGGGCGACTTACTACTGGCCGTCATGCGATTCGCATCCATTGCGCGTGCGGAAACTACAAAATGGTGGCGCCCTGAGCGCTCGGGCAGCCGCGGAGCCTCTGAAGCGCCTGAACAGTCCCTGCACTCTGCCCCCACCTTTCTGAGGAGTCAGCTGTTTGTCCCTGACTCCGGCGACACCCGCAAGCACCAGAAACGCACCCCCGCACCTGCATGACCCACGGAGGTAAAGGGGGGGGGTCACTGAGAGCCCACGGGGTCCGGGGCTACAAATATATATTTTGTTTACCCATTCAATATGTGCATCAATACCATCTGCACACTGACAAGTGATTAGCTAAGCTGCAGATCGATCTTTTCTCCTGTAATCGATCGCTTGCTTGGGGCTATTTAATTCAGTTCTTGCACAGCATTTTGGGCAATGTAGTTCCTGGAATATGATTGACTGGGCAGTTACTAGATACAATTGGTTCACTGCTAGAGAGGGGGCGGAGCTCAAAATCCAGAGCCTATCAGAAGGGGAAAAGGGATGTGACTTTGGAAATGATTCCTACATTAGAAACATTAAAAATGTTTAATTTAAATGCTGCAAGTATTTTCTCATCGTACAGAACTGATTTATTTAAAAAACAAAAACACAAACATGTAGGATATTGCTTGAACTGCTGCTTTAAATCATCTTATTAAAGGGATCTTAACATGTAAAGAAATTGATGTTTATTCACACCAACGCAATACAAATTTAGTTATATGTATCACCGTAGCTTGTGACAGGGTATAATATACACCAAAATCTCTGGGTTGAATTGAACACGACTTAGATATAATAAATATAGTTTATTCCTTAAAGAAGGAGAACACACAAGATAATACAAATAACAGACAAAATAGGGACACTTACTTAAGGGTTGGACAATGAAGCAATCAGGTACAGGATTGGCAATTCATTCAGCAATACAGGTTCAAATGACGACATCGCGAAAGACACGAGAAGACACTGAGTATAGAGCTTACAACTCGTTTATATGGAGTTTCACTCCTATACCCTGGCATTGAGTGCAAGTCATTGGAGGACAATTATCTGCACCCAATCCCTCCTTGCCACCTCACTTGAGAGGCACAGTAATACTTGCCCACTGGGTGGATATTATTCTAATCAGGGGCTTATTTCCCTAGCGCCCCTCCCACAAGACTGGCGTCTGAAAGTCTGCTTGGGCCAGGAAACCCTTTGTCCCAAGGTGTGAAACACAACACTTATCATAAAGTACCCACGTCCTGCTTTCCTTTGTGCTAGCATGCACAAGCAGGGTGGGGAAGCCTTTGATCAGGGGGTTTATTGAAGACCACTTGTCTCCCCCCTGAGCATTAACATACCATATGGGCTCTGGGTTTTTATACCAGACCCAAAATACAATACACTCTTTAATATCTACACATATTAAAATAATCCGTTCTGTGGGTCTGAGCGGGCTGAAATTTGCCAGGTCCTCATGCCGGAGGACCCTTGCCATAGTGGCCAAATATCAGCCTTCCACAACCCCCAGAACTGGAGATACAAAAAACAAGTTAAAATCCCCTATTAACTTTAATGCAGGATTCTCCGCTATAGCTAAAAGAAATCTCTGCATTTCACTCTCCCATTGAAATCAATGGGCTCCACCGCTATAGGCTTTCAATGGAGCAACTCCGCCATTGAAGTCAATGGGAAAACCACAATTTTCACATTTGCCCATACTCCGTCTGGTTGATCGGAGAGGGCTGGAAATGGCCATGCAGTCATGCCGGAACAGTGACTACCTGCGACCAAAATCCCAGCCCTCTGGTACTCACAGAACCGGAGATATAGGCTTACACTTTTCACACTTTCGGACTTAGCCGTTTCAAAGCCACGCGGCTTTAATCCATTAAAATCAATATGGCCGGTGCCTCCATAGGAAATGCATGGACCGGCGCCGCCCATAGGATTCAATGGGACTTCCGCTCCCATTAGAGTCAATGGCGCGACCCTCATGGCGAGCGCGACCCTTTACGGGGGTCCTTACTTCTCGGACCCGGTGGTGGTTGAGTGTGGGAGTTCCTAGGGTCTAGGGGCAAAAAGAATTTTATTCCTGGGTGCCCTAGAACCTAAGTTTCCCACGCCAATTGTGATTGAACTTGACCGGGGAGTGATCAAAGCTCTTTTTTAGATATTGTATCCGCTTCTGTGGTCTGCGGTTTGGATGGCTGCCAACCCATTCCTGGAGGTCGGCGTCGAGGAATCCCCATTGAAATGAATGGCTCCATTGACTTACAATGGGCAACCGCCGCTGCTCCTCTCGGGCGCCACCTGCAGGTCTTCTGATGAAAATGGGCCCAAATCGCCAGTTTCCCCATAGGATCGTATGGAGCTGCAACGGCGACCTATGGGGAGCTGCAAAATGGAGCCTGCAAACACGGGAAAATTGAACAAAGGGCTATAATCACTCCTTAACTATTAACCCTTTCCCTCCCGCATCGATCCCAGTGTATGTGTTGGTGTAGACACTGGAATGGGAACAATACACATTTACAGGGGAATACACATTTGGGTGCTGAAGCATGGTAAAAACACATTACTGGACCGCAGTCCAGTTAACCCCTTGCTTCCCAAGTGAGAGCAGGGTGTGGCCAAATGGGGCGTAACCCCTTTAATACCGGGCCAAACCCCCTCTCCCATGACAATATGTACCCAAAGACTGTAGTAATCTATTTGAGAATGTTACGGTATGTACCTTTTCTGAACACCCATCAGTTTGAAAGCTCTACGGATGTAACGTGAGGAAGAGCTGCAAGAGTTGGACACAGAGACCTTAAACCTCAAGGTAGTTGCGTCAGAGAAGTATGCAGCGCCTGTAATTTGAGGTAAAAAATGTTTTACCAGAAAGTAATACATTGAGAATTACCTCTCGTTTTCACGTATGTCCGAGGCACATAAGTATAATGGTTACATTAAATGAACAGAGTTATACAGTCAATTCACAGACATTTCATGGGCAGATCGAGTTTGAAAATTGGGTACAAGGGAGAAAAGAGTTGGTGAGTTTCAGATTAGAATAGAGAAGCTTTAACATCTCCAAACATCAGCTAATGGCAGCAAAAATTCGCAAAAATTCGGTAAATTCGCAAAAAATGAGACAACAACATTGATTGCAACTAATTACTATATCATTGGAATATTGACTGATTAGAACATTTGGATCGGACAACAAAAACTACAACATTGTAATATTTTTTTCATTTGTATAACCCTAAGAAAATAAAAAATATATAGATATTTATTCCATTAAACGAAATATACAAGGAACAATTAAGTCTATTGGATAATATTAGATGACATATTCCCAAAAGTCCTTGTTCTAAGTTTTTACGTACAATAGGTTTTTTCTTCATGCGTAGTTGCTGTAGTCTCCATGTGATGCCCCAAACAAAGGGGGTCATTTAATCAATGTAAAAATATATATTGATTTTTAAACAAATCAAATAATTTTTAGATTGCAATGACAACTATACATTTTAAAATTCAATGAATTATAATTATTTGTAAGGTTAAGCTAATTATTTAATATTTTGGGCACATTTATATAGTGTATAATATCATATATATATATATATATATATATGTATAGAAATTAATCACATTGGGGAACTAGGTCACATTATATGTGTTTCATACTAAATCTAACATGTGGGGACATATTTATTTATAAAAAAAGAAAAGTCCTTTTTTTTTTTTACACACAAGAGTCACTTAAAGTTTAAAATTAAAGTATAAAAATATTTAAAAATATGTATAGTTGTCATTGCAATCTAAAAATTATTTGATTTGTTTAAAATCGTAAAATATGTATTGGAGACCCTTGCTTGAACCTTGCTTCAAAGCAGCAATACCCCTATTATAATTATAGTTTACAGAAATCAGAACCAGGTGGGTCCCCTGAGCTGACTCGTGTTATATTTTTTAATCTCCAATGACCCCCTGGTTTCTGAAATATTTACCTTTGTATGTGCTGGTGTTTGTGGTCCCATTTGGGAAATCAACATGGCTGCCACCAAGCTTCACTCCCACTGACCAAGAGAAAGCCGTATTGTAATTAGAACACGAGAGAAGCTTTCTATTGGACGACTCCATTGGCCATGTTTGAAATCACTTTATTTTGACTGGCACATAAAAAGGTAAATATCTCAGAAACCTGAGCTAGGAATAGCGCGGTTCAGCTCTGGCGGACCCCCCGTCACCCGATGATGCACAAAACAAACAAATTGGGGGATTGCTGCTTTAAGCAATTATGTTTCTATCACGTTTTTATAAATTGTTTATACAAATATTATTTGAGATTGGGAATATTTAAAGATGCAAGCCCTGCTGCTCGTTTTAGGTTTTTTTTTCTTCACACCACAGAGATGATCTGTTGTCAGGAGATATTTTGTATTTATTTTTGGCCAGTTTTGACACAAAAAAAAACCTACTAATATTGTGGGGGACTACAAACATGTCTACTGTGGTCACCCATAGAAATCAGCTCAACTTTTGTATTGGCTGCCCATGCGAGCCATGTTGTTTCCCCAGTTCTGCAGGTGGACTCTGGTCCACCCTGGGCTTGCTGCTGCTCTGGAATCACAGGGTCCCCAGACGTCCGGGATCCACCAATGATTTCCGTTGGACCCCCCTGTTCAGGTAAGATTTAAGAAAAATTAAAAAGAAAAAATAACATCGAGCTGCTTTAATGCAGTATATTTTGGTGGCGTATATTTTATTTGTGTAAAAACTGGAGATATAATATAATAATCATTTGAGACTTGCTATATAGGATTGTTGAATATTACTGGGAGATTGTTTCCATTTGTCTGTGCAACACTCAATCTCAAAGGGTTAACACCAGGTTAATACCAGGGCTAAATTACATTTTCAATGTTTTTCCTGGATGAAGTTGGCCTTGCGATTGTTTCCATTATCTTTCTAGTAGATACTTAAATACCATACGTAGCCCTCCTGGCCGGCGGTGTATGGTGGATACTGGCCAACCAACAGGATTGTGTTATGGTTATAGTCTTCGAGGACAGCTGGTATAAGGTGCATCTCAGGGATATGGTAGATGGCTACAGGAAATCTTAGGCAGGGTGGAGAGAGGGGGAGGATGAAAAAAACAAAAAGGGTGCCAGGGACGTTTACTTAACCAAAACGGACGTCTTTTTTTTCTATTGAAAACAATGCTGCCAGCAGCAATTCTGTGGAGCTTGTTGCATGTAGCGCAGATCTCTTAGGGCTCAATTATACTAAGTGCTGCAGGGCGGCAGAACTATTCTTTGATGTCACCCAGCGCTGCCGCCGCGCAGCATCTTGATTATACCGGAAAGGGAGAGCAGAGGAGTCTTGGAGGCGTGGCCATGAGCGGTTCACCCTCATTGGCTGAACCGCTCATGTGACGCGGCCGTCGTGTCAAGAAAACAAGTTTACAAATCTCTTCAGGACACTGCCACCCTGCAGCTCCACGCAGCGCGCTGGTATGTAAAGCATCAGCGGAGTTAAGCAGTTTGTTTTCAAGCCGCGCGGTGTCGCACCACGCGGCGTCTCCGGCAACTTCTGGTATAATCACGGCCTTAGGGGCAGAGGTTAAAACCACCTAAGACCTGGTGGATTTATTTGACGCAAAGGGAGAGAAAAACTACACCAGTAATGAGCGCAGCTTTCCGTACATCTTATTGTAATATTGTGCTTGCTGCCTCCTCCCCTAATTACCCCTATAACCACTCCCCAAAACGCTCACTGGCGCAATTGGAGCAAATGTGGCACAAAGCACTTTGTTGCATAGCCTCCCATGGTTCAGTACGGATATTTATCTTTCACAATCTGGAGATTTTGTTTAAGATAGGTTCAGTGCAGCCCATCCTCACGTTATCTTTCCAAATACTGCATACAATAATTTGCTTTACACTATTAATGGGGTTTGATAGTGGCCACTGCATTTATTGTATATGTAGCAGGGTCCCTGTTACGCTTGTGCTCTCCTCACAAGCGCAGGGAAGAAAGGGAAGGACCCACTAGCGAGGTGGGGAGGCCGCAGGGGTTAAGAAGGGAGTAAGTTGCCGTGCAGCTGGGGATCGGTGCACGCAGTCACGTGACCGCACCGCGCGCATGAGAATGCGCGATGCGTCCGGAGGTGCGGTGCCTGCTCAGAGACACAAGTGATCCAGCTGCACGCGCGCGCACGCTCTGACAGCAGAGCGGGAGTGTGCGCGCTCTCAGGCACCAACGCGGGGGTTGCGGGAAGCCAATGCTTCAGCACAGGAGTCTGGAAACGGAAACCAGGAACATGGTACAGGAACATGGGCATGGAGTCCAGAGCACAAGGTAACATCCAGAGAAGGATTGCTTCTTGGAGAACGTCCAAACTTCTTAAAGGCATAGTGCCAGAAAAAGAAAGGTGCAGCAAAACTAAACATAACATGAGGTTTCTTAGTCTAATCCATTGGCCAAGGAATTATAAGCCTGCTACCACGTCAAGGTGAACCCTACTAAGCAGGTACTGTACCTACACTACCCGACGATAAACTAACCTCAGTAGTATAAGAGTGACTGTCCCAGTCTTCCGGAATCCACAGGAGATAAGTAAAGGTCCCAAGGAGGTCCAGACAGGAACAGTATGCGATGAGTACTAGCAGGCACCAGGGCTTGTTCAAAAGACTAAATGCAAAGAGAAAGTCAAAGAGAGGCTTACTTCCTGTCAGGAGGAAGAGGGCAGGGTTTGCCAGAAAGCAAGATGGCGTTGCTTGCTTCAGAATCCTTAAAGACACAGGATCTTGACTCGCAGCTAGAGGGCGGCGATCAGAAGTAAACAGGTAAGGAAGGAACATGCCACAGGGGGCGTGTTCCGCGCATCGTTACAGTCCCTTTCCCCAGATCCCCGTTTCCCCCGCTGCAGCAGGAGGATGTGCAGAGTGCTGTGGCAGGCAAGCGCGTCGCCGGAGGCATCGGTGGCTTCCGTTGTAGGGCGTTGCCATCTTGGTATTGCTCGCGCATGCGCAATGCAGTCGTGCATGTGCAGGGCAGTGTTTCTGTTGTGGCGGCCATCTTGGACTCCTTGTGCATGTGCATTGCAAGCACAAGCGGCGGCAATTGCAGCAGGACTCCGCAGGGGACTACAATCCCCAGCAGCCCCAGGGGCTGCAGCCATCTGATCCCAAACAACCGGGCTGCAGCATTCCCCTACAGCCAGGAATTTATACTTTTGGCGCGTCAGGGACCATGCCAGTCGGAAGAGGGACCTTGGAGGAGTATGTAGTGTCCAGGAAGCAATGCTTCCTTGGACTAGGCCAGATCTCCCCCCTTAGGCCCCAGTTAGGCCCCGACTCACTGTAGCTTGTGGCTGCTATAGTGAAAGTCTATAGTTAGGGACCTTTCCCCGGTAGCTGCATATAGTCAGGTACAGCATGGTGAGACGCCACGCGGTGACTGCGGCCTGTGTTCTGGGACCAGACCAGCTACCTGGTAAGGACGGTAAGGTGATATTATCCATGCCAGAATTCACCCCAAGCGGAGGTGGACGCCATTGCGGATGCCAACGTTGGATTAGATGGATCCTCTTTGTTCTTCTTCAATACCAGGTTATTATTATATGTAATACTTGATATAGTGTAAAATATGTAATTATATATCCTCTTGTTCTATTTTCCAGTTTTTATATTTTTATTTAACCTTTTTACTTTATGGATAATACAATATACCGGTTTTGTTTTCCTGACCATGCATTTTGTAGAGATGTATCAGATGGGGTCATCCATTAGGGTTGGGTGTAATTAAACATTACACTAGTATATATATGAATTGTTTAATTATTAAAATTTACATTTATCACCTATCCCTTCTCGATGTCTCCTGACCCGCAGCCTCGGTTGCTAGATTAGGGCTCTACATTCATGTACAGATCACACAGCCATAATCCTATACTTGCCCTTTTCTTTCTAGGAAATACAGTTAAAAATGTACAGAATAGATTTGGGTTGTATATTGTGAATTTATGTACTGTGGTATCATTCTTTTAATCATATTCTATTTGTTTGATTGTATTTTTCATATGAGCACTCTTTGTACTAACCTATGGTTAATATGTATCTTTATTCTGTTTATTGGGTGTTGCGCAGCTTAGTTTGCGCATGCGCACGTTTTCAGCCCTATGTGTTGCGCGACGCTTGAGCATGGTGGTTGGTTGTGATTGGCGTGATGTGATTGGCTGGCGCCACCTTTTCCCGCCCTTTGAGGTGCCTCCATTGCCTTGACACATCTACCCACTACCGGTTACTGCGCAAGCGCGTAACCAGAGTGGTTGTTAGGGTTGACAGGACTCCGGATTGGTTGCTAGGGGCGGGACCATCGGTTGCTGGCCCGCCGCGCCGGTCCCCTCTTGCCATCGGGTGTTTTGAGACTTGGGGGCTCGTGGGGTTAACATGCGCGGGTGCATCTTGCTAGTGTTGTGCAACATAATGCGTGCTGTTGCCGCCGATCTCCCGTCCTGTAATTAGCCTCCATTGTCCCAACGGATCTATTCACAGCCAGACACTGCACAAGCTCTTAGCCTGAGTTGTTGCTAGACCTGTTTGGACTCTGGATTGGTTGCTAGGGGCGGGACTATCGGTTGCTGAGCCCGCACACGTAGCCTGATCTCTCACACATCAGGAGATCATTAGTAATTATAGAGGGTGTGTTGCTCTTGTGCTATGTTCATTGGTCATTCGTTTTTAAAATGTCTCTATATATTTGTTAATAAAGTTTGTTGTGTATACCTTGACAAAGCGCTCTGAGAAGCATGAAACGTTGGTGGGGCTTTTTTGCCCTTTTCTTGTCCTCATGACCATTAAATAATTATTTTTTATGGGAAACGCACTCTCCTGTTTGTTTATTTTTCTATGGACATTGTTGTAGTGCTCCACCATTCTTCCTTTTTCAATTGCTGAACATGGAAATGACAGATGAATCAACAATGGCCTCTGTCTGCAGTAGGTGGGCGAGTCCAAGTCCTGAGGGCAGAATAATTGATAATTACCTGCATCTTATCTATGGCCCTCCTTAAATCCTCCTTACCCCATTTGGGGTTATGATTTTGGGCCAATGAGAATGGCTGCATGTCTCAGTGCTGCCGCAGATCTGCTGTCGTCACCCCAGGGTGACGGGATGCTCTCTCTACTTCTCCCTCCTGCTGCACGTTGTACATATCCTTGTTAGTGTTACGTTTCGTACGTCGCTTTGTACTGTTCAGGAGACAGACTCGCTAGGCAGAAGTGGAGAGTATAGACCGATCCGTAAATGGGATCTACTGTAGATCCTGAATCAGTAGAATAGTGGGGTCAGGTCAGGAGAGAGGCAGGATAGTCATGTTCACTGTTTCAGGGTCAGGGCTAGATAGAGGCAGAGAAGTCTGGCAGCAGTCAGGGGTCTGAGGCAGGGGTCAGAGGCAGGCGAAAGTGCTTCCAACAGGAGTTGAGGTAGGGAGTACCTTGCACAGGCAAGCAGAGAGGATAATAGAAGCCTTATAAAGGGAGAAGGCAGGTGTGTGCAATTTAGCTCAAGCAGAGGCTGACTTCCTACCTCTGCGGCCATGTTGGTATGGGCAGCGAAGTCAGGGGGCATCCATGTTGAAGATCCTTATAGTCAGTGCTCCAATACATACAGTTCCATCTCATGCCCAGCTGGGTACCTCATTACTGTTGGCCCTGCTGGCGCTGCTTGCCTTTTGTCTATTTAGATAATTTTGAAAATACTCCTCAACTGGTTGCTGAAAAGTCACATCATAAACATGTAAAATGTGAACTAATAAAACAAAAAGAAGAAGAATTTACCAGAAATCTTAACCCCCCCCACGTCCCCCCCACCCCTGCTCGGCTCCGGTGTCAAATTATGCCGTGGTCATGTGACATCACGTTGATGATCATTTGATGCCGGGTTACCATGACGACGCGTCACTGGAAGCAAAGGTAAGTTAGTTACAGAGGCCCCACGCGGTCCCCCCGACATTTAATTTAAATGCCTTGGGGAAGAGCACGGGACCTCTGTAACCTCCATGCCCCCCCCCCCCCAGAAAACCTTACGCCCCCCGGTTTGGGCACCCCTGCCCTAACCAAAGACCTTAAAAAACCTAACCTTAACCCGTTACCCCAAACACCTTAACTCCTTACTCTAAAGACCTTAAACCCTTACCCTAAAAACCTTAGTCCCTTACCCAAAAAACCTTAACCACTTACCCTACCGCCTAAACCCTTAAAACCTCAGGGTCAAAAATTTTGCAGCTAAACAGCTTCGACCAACAGTCCCTCGGTGGCTGAATGGCCATGGCTAATTGATCATTTCTGTCATGGACAACCAAGAAGCTTTTCTCACATATTTCACAGTAACCAACATCCCGAGACTGGTGCAGAACAACCCGATTTACTGTATCTTTCATTCATTCTCTAAACAAATAGGCTAAGACCATACAAGAGCCAATTAATTAACTCCCTAATTTCTGGAATACTATATGTATATAATATACCCCTAATTAGAATACACAAATAATTTCTGTAAACTCCAAGTGTATGGAGAGGTACATAAAGATAAAACAATTACACAGAATGGAACAATCTTCTCCAACTTTAACATCAAGCACACTGGTACAGCAACTATGCACAGCAACAATGCAGGTCAATCTCAGGCATATACTGGACACCTAACAAGCTCCTATTGAACCCCCAAAATAACCACAACATATATATAAGCATATGAGTGTCACAGAGGAGTTCTACTGAGCATGGCAATATATTGCTTGCAGGATGGTTGTGACAACTCTAATTCAGAGTGCTTTTCCTGGTAATGTACAGGTTAATAAAGGCTTCAATCAGACTTAGAACTTTGCAACTAATATTGACAGATTTACTATAAATCATTCTTCCTGTTATTACACAGGTTATTAAGAATTTATATTAGCGTGGTCTGCCGTGACGTTGGCTCAGGGGCTTACAACAATTTTGGCCAAAAATGTCAAACTAAAAGACCATTTTACTTAATAGATATTTATACATATATATTTAGGCACTGTACCGTGTATGAGTTTCACTGGATGTGCTAAAACTGAGCTTTGTCTGTGTTTTATGTGCTGTCTCAATCTCAGGCATAGCAGGAAAAAAACACTTTTATAAATACAAAGGGGTTATTTAACAAAATATCCGGGCTGCAAATGTGGCCCCATACTAATGCAATAAGACAGCACCAAATTTAGACAAATATTCCATAATTTACACCAGGATTTTCTTATTATAAATAATGCTAGTGTTACAGACTACCTGCCCCCTGGTTATTTGGACTGATTGAAAAACGTATGTCTCACATTAAGTTAAACTTCCGACAGGGTCTCCTAGCTACAAAACGGGTACAAGATCACTGCACCAGATGCATCACAGGAAAAACCCTTGCTTTCTATGGGATTTCTTTTCTTGATGAATATTGTACTGTTTTTTTTCTCTCTGATTTTGCCTCGGTTTTGCAGCCATGTGACATGGATAAATTACCCCCATAATATTTAGTGTCTGGAGCTGTCACAGTTCACTCTTTTATCTGTAACTAAAATCAACCTGTTCTGAAGTGGTATAAACCTCTGGCTATTCCACTTGTCTGGACAGTAAGAAATTAACATGTTTCTTCTACTTAGCACAATAGAGAGGTAAATAAAAAACCTCAGTCCCCAGTACGAGTTATAAAATGTATGCATCCCTCGGTCAGTGTATTATGCTGTTTTGTGTATAGTTGGTTGATTGAGCACAGGAAGCAATTGAAACAATAGGGGAGGGGTTACTTAATCCATAGTAGGTAATAATGGTAATGCTGTTTAGTGGATAAACTAGAGAGTACTTGATAGACACAGTTTGTTCGTGAGCTTTTGAGGCCTTATTGGTTAGTTCTGTAATGCCTTGTTGCAAATTACACTACCAAAAGAACACATTTTCTCTAGGAACAATATTGTTACTGAATTGTTGTGTATTTACTTGAACCTATTATTTAGACCTGTTTTACAGGTGTCTCTCAGTAACAATGCCTGAAGTTAAGAAGTGGAACTGGCTTGTTTAATAGGTGTCTGGAGGATTATCTCAAAGTGATTACTAACTAAACCCTACTAATCCCTTTCAAATTAGGCGAAGCGTCTAATGAACATAACACAGTATTTGCATGTAACAACAACGGTAGCCTATTCACCTGCTTAACACAACTGCGGTTGATATGTGTATTATGGCAGGAATTTGGACAATAGTTGCTTTAATCTGATAGCAACAATTATTTTGAATTTGAAAGTATTGTGCTTCCTAATTGACTGCTTGTGTTAAAGTAGAGGTTCCACTTAACAATGGAAATGGAAGTTGCAATAAACAGAAAAAAGCATAATGGCATAAAATCAATGGTCAAAGTATGATAGGAGTGTGATAAGGAGCGTGATAAGGAGTGTGATAAGGAGTGTGATAAAGACTGTCACTACTTTTTATTTAGAAGTTCACGTATCACAACCTTTTTTTACACCCACACTGTTCCACCTTTTCTTAAAAGATCAATTGATTTGTTTAACTGGAGGGAGCCTCTCTCCTTTTCTGCTTTCTCAGCAGAAATATTGTATTACTCTTTCTGAAATACAGGAAAAATAGCTATGTTTAATAAAATCAGAAGTTTTTGGTTCATAATGTCCAACACAGTACCACTACTTTGAAGGCCACCAACAGGGTGGGTCTGCCGGGGTTGGCGTCCCGGGCCCGGTGAGTTGGGGGGGCCCGGCCGGTCGGATGTAACTCTAGTCCTGGGCCCTGGGAAATCTGATTTCTGACTACTTTCTCATCCACATTTACCAGGGCATGAAATATGCAATCCATCCTGCTATTACTAGAAGCACATGTGTAACTAAGGAAAGCATTCCAAACATCCTTGTCGACCCCACGACTCTCCCAGGCTTTTACTAGCCTATAGAAAAGCTGAAGTATGTTAAGAATGACGATAGTTATTAGTATAAAAGGTTTGTTAAA
This sequence comes from Ascaphus truei, assembly GCF_040206685.1. Lineage (NCBI taxonomy): Eukaryota > Metazoa > Chordata > Amphibia > Anura > Ascaphidae > Ascaphus > Ascaphus truei. Next base: position 45,562,728 of record NC_134483.1, on the reverse strand, counting down.
TAACGTTTTGCAGATTCTGTTTTTACAGTAAGTCCCTACTCAATTTTAAAAAAATGTTCTGGCTCTCATAAATCTGCCCTGGTTGAGCCTCCCAGGAATGAGGAGGCTACAAGGCACATCAATTCATTTTATGCAGCAACTGGATAAATGTAGAAATCTGAGAAAAATTCCCAATGAAAGGCATCTCTTCAATGATGCCAGCAATATGCGTCCTAGGTTGTGTTTCCTAAAGTAAATAAGTAGTTGTACTAGTAGACTGCAAAATTAAGTGTGTGGACAAGATAATACAGGATGATAAAAGAACAGACCCACAATAAACCTGACATGATATTGAAAACATTTAAAAATACTTTTCATTTCTGTTTGTCCAGGTATTTCTTAGTCATCTATCTATTTACTATCTGCTCCTTTGTCCCTGAATAGTTTCCTGGCTTTCTCATACTAAGGAACTTGGACAGTCTTAACTGTCTCTCTGCCAGAAAGTCCTGTAATTAGCATTAGCGAGCAATTGGTTAGCAGACCCTCTGCCAGTGAAGGCGTTTAGAATAAAACCCTCTAGAGATTCTATAACTACATTGTTGTTGTTACAATGGTACCTATTGACATCACAGCTTCATAGAGAATCTTGAAAGTTACTAAGAGAAATATGGACACAAATATATTTTGAGAAATGCAGATGCTTTAAGAGGTTATTTGCCCAGTTCTGACTCTTTTTGGAAGTAAGAACCTTATGTTTTAGCATGTTCTTGTATAGCGCTGCTAGTTTTACGTAGCGCGTTACAGAGACAGTTTGCAGGCACAATCCCTGCCCTGTGGAGCTTGCATTCTATGTTTTTGGTGCCTGAGGCACAGGGAGATAAAATGACTTGCCCAAGGACACAAGGAGCTGACACCGGGAATTGAACCAGGTGCCAGTCAGTGTCTTCACTCACTGAGCCACTCCTTCTCCCTATCATTAAAATGACCTGGTTTGCACCAGTCTAACGAAATGGGAAAAAAGGACAGGAATCGGTCAGCATAAGAGGTTTGCTAAAATCATCAAAAAATATATTTTATTTTAAACTATGCATTTTTTTGATATGAATAACTAGTATTAGTAAATATAAATTGAGTGGAATATTATTTATATAGCCATACTGTACAAATATTACAATTGGTAAATGAAACATCCGTGCTACGTGTAACATTCTTGAGTTTATACAAAGTAACTAAATTCTGTGCTGCTAACACTACAGACTTTTAGGACTTCTGCCAAGCTGAACTTTGCAGACGATTTTGACACACTCTTCTTTTTTTTTTGGCACACAGAAATAGAAAACAAATGCAGTCTATTTCTGTGTGCCAAAAAAAATAACTTTTTTTTTTTTTTTTTTTTTTTACTCTGCTGGCACAGATGGAGAAAGTTCAGGTTAGTACATACAGTAGGCACACACGAGCGTCATTTTAAATGAGAATTCCCTGCATCAAATTTGCACCAAAAAAAGCCTTTCGCGATCCTCAGTGTGAAGGCCTTTTTGTGTAGTGAGAACATAATAATAATGATTTATTGGTACATGACTTCATGTTTTGGTGTAATCATGTATTAGAAAATAATATTAATCACAATGTTCTCACATTTCAGAGGAGGTTCCCAAATGGAACAGAAACTAGTCATGTACAAAAGGAATATTATTACTAGGTTCTCACAACATTTTGGATCATGTTTCAAAAAAGAAGGAAGTATAAGAGTCAATCTGTGTTCAATAGTATTCTAGCACAGGGGTGCGCAATCTTTTGGCACTGTGCCCCCTGCCAGCACTGCCTCCGTGTTCGCGCCCGCCCCCTACCTTCCTACAGCGTCAATGACGCTACGGGTCGCCATAGCAACGTATCGTCTGAGTCAGGGTAAGAAATACTTACAGAGGCTTCGCGCGGTCCCCGGCATTTAAATGAAATGCTTTGGGGAAGAGCGCAGGACCTCTGTAAGGACCGCGCCCCCCCAAAAAAATCTCGCGCCCCCCAGTTTGCGTACCCCTGCTCTAGCACGATAAAAACTTGCATTTAACATAATTATCTATATAATGGGTGATCATATCATATCATATTATATATATTATATTATCACCCGCTATGCTGCAGATCATTATTTTAAATGGACAGTAGGTCTATATTGTGCTTGGGTACGATTGAATACAGATTCATTCTTATACTTCTTTGTGCTTTTTGTTCTCTTTTTTTTTTCAACTTTGTTTTAGTTGGATGTGACCCCATTTTGATCGTGGAGATGAAAGGGTTTGCAAGAGGTGAGGAAAAGCCAGCAAAGGATTTTCTTTAACTGTTCATCAAGGCCACAGCAACTTCTCAAGACTGTAAGAACCGTGTATCATGTGCTGAGCTGGGTAATGGGATGGATGCTCACGCCATTTGTATTTCTGATTACAACTTTTTTATATTAAATAAGTGCCCTTCATAACTTTCACCATCATGTAAACATGTCCCAGATGTGCCTTGTAGATATGTGGTAGCTTTACATTAGAACACTGGCTTTAATTTCCCCTGTTGGTTTTTTCTTGCATGATCACAGCAATGTTGTACATGGTTCGTATGATACAATTTATCACAAAAGCCTAAAGGACGCACTGAAAGAGAGAATGAAGAAGAGAAATATTTAGCATCAATAAGGTACAAAGTGTAAGCATTTTTCAGACAAAGAGGAATGAATCATGAGCTTGCGTGTCCTGATCTGTGTGACTGGTTGATTTTAAGTGCTGTTTGTATTAAGTGTGCAGTTAGAAACAGAAAGGAAGGGAAGTGCTGTGTTGTGTATACTAGTGCAAGGGAGCGCAATCTTTTATCGCTGCGCCCCCCTGCCGTCTGTCCCCCTCTCCTCGCGCTTACCTTGCTTCAGACGTCCTGGCGTCATGATGTCACGTTGCCATGGCAACACGACGTCCCATGACCATGCGGTGTCATTTGTCGCTGCATTGCATGGCGACGCCTGACCAGGAGCATCTGAAACAAGGTAAGTAGAACTTTACAGAGGCCCTGCAGCTCCCTCAGCATTAATTTAAATGTATTCGGGAAGCATGCAGGGGCCTCTGTAAACCCTGAACCCCCCGCAGCGAGTCTGCGGCCCCCCCTGGGGGGCACCCCCCCCCACTTTGCACACCGCAGGACTAGTGTATACTAGCAGGGGTGGCACAACTTGGGGAGTGTACAGTGGTCTCATTTAATTTTCATTGTGTGGGAATTGAAAGTCTGTAACTTTTTCCCCCTCTCCTGCCCAGTTGAACCTGCAGTGCATGTGGTTAGTTCAGGGGTGCACAAACTTTTTAAGTCGCGCCCCCCATGCCTTTTACCTGCTCACCGGCATCTCATCTCTGCGGCGTCATGTGACGTCGCGTTGTCATGGCGACACGTCGTCAGGCGAAGCCAGAGAGAAGGTAAGAGGCAGCTACAGAGGCCCTGCTCTCTACTCTGGCAATCAATTAAAAGTTTGTGGGGAAGACCGAGGGGCCCCTGTAAGTGCGGCGCCCCCTTAGAAAATGTAATTCCCCCCAGTTTGCGCACCACTGAGTTAGTTGATTGCATTCCCAACACACTTGGTTGGTGTGTGTCTGTCTTTAAAACAGAGGCTTGTAACGAATCATGAGCTTTCGTATCCTGATTTGTCTGATTGAATCACTGTTTTATTTTCAAGTGCTATTTGTATTAAGTGTGGAGTTAACCTGAAGAAGTGCTGTTAGTATTAAAGAGACAGTCCCAGATGGTTTTTGCCCTTCATTATTGAAGTGAAACTTCTTTAGTGGCACCTATTCTGATGGGGTAAAATGGAGAGTTGGGGGCGAAATGTGAAACGGAAGTGACGTCACGGCCCCCCCCCCACTCCCCCCACACGTCCGGTGTCACATCCGGCGGCAGCGGCGATAGCCGCCGGCGGTGCTCCAAACGGGCGCTGCTCCCCCCACACGGGCGATTACATATGCGGCGGCGGCGATAGCCGCTGGCGCCGCTCCTAACGGCTGCCATTCCCCCCACACGTCCGCTGCCATGCCGCGCACGCGCACTACTAATGGCGACGCTTACGGACTTCTGCACATGCGCAGAAGCGGCTGGCAGCGGAGCCGTTGGTGAGAGGAGCAGGACGTTCGGGCGGCTCAGTACCGGCCTCTTCACCCCTCCCTGGCTCCTCCGGTCCCCGGCTCCTCCCCAGTCCAGACAAAGCCGGAGATCCCGGAAGAGAGGACGAAACGGAGAGGTGGGGGGAAGAAACGGAGAGGTGGGGGGAAGAAACGAAGAGGTGGGGGGAAGAAACGGAGAGGTGGGGGGAAGAAACGAAGAGGTGGGGGGAAGAAACGGAGAGGTGGGGGGAAGAAACGGAGAGGTGGGGGGAAGAAACGGAGAGGTGGGGGGAAGGAGCTGAGAGACGGCAGGGGGCAGACTGGGGTGCTGCTTAGTGTAATACAGGAGGAGGAGGAGGGGAGATTAGATATGCTGGAGTCCTCGATAGGAAGAGTGTGAGAGCAACAGGTTAGTGAGAACACAGCCAGCGGGGAGGCTGTCACCGTGTGACTCACAGAGAGGTAACCAGACACACACAGGAGAGGAGACAGGCTGCCGGTTATAACACTCACAGTCACACGCACACTCACAGTCACACGCACAGTCACACGCACACTCACAGTCACATGCACACTCAGTCACACTCACAGTCACACTCAGTCACAGTCACACTCACAGTCCCACTCAGTCACTCACACTCACAGGCACAGTCACACTCACAGGCACACACAGTCACATGCACACTCAGTCACACGCACATTCTGTCACACGCACACTCTGTCACACGCACACTGTCACACACACACTCTGTCACACGCACACTCTGTCACACGCACACTCTGTCACACGCACACTCTGTCACACGCACACTCAGTCACACGAGGAATTCACACTTAGTGCAAATAGCTAATACAGGGGATGTGTGCCGAGCACGCGCATTCTAAGTCAAATTTATTTGCGTTTTGTCATTGAGATTGTATTTTGATTTTTAATTAAAACATCACCAACACAAATACAATTTCTGTGACAAAAGTCAAAGAAGTTTCACTTACTATGCGCGTGCACCGCACACACAGCTTTTTTTTAGTACAAAATTGAAGCTGGGGGTCTCTGGAGCTAACCCCCATTTATCTTAGCTCTGGGACCACCTACTTCCACATATACAGACCTCTGAAGGTGGTGCCGGTATCTCCTACAGCTCTCTGCAGCTTTCAGCTTCCTCATGACATGGGCCAATAGGAAGCCACACCTGATGACATCACGGCTTTCTATTGGCCCACAGGGCCTGGCAACTTTGAAATGCAGACATATAGTGACCCCCAGAGATGATACCGGCACCCCCTATGGAGGTAAGTATCTGCGGAAGCAGGGGGTCCCCAGAGCTAAAATGAATGACAGGCAATGCATTTTTTTGGCAAATGCTTGTTTTTTATTGTTATATTTTGTATTTTTATTTCTTGTTTTTACTTAATTGCTATGTATTTGTATGGCTTGTTTTTATTTAATTTGTGTGTTGTTTAGGTGCTTGGTTTATTTAATAGTTGTGTTGTTTAGGTGCTTGGTTTTTTATTTAATAGTCATGTTGTTTAGGTGCTTGGGTTTATTTAATTGTTGTGTTGGTTAGGTGCTTGGTTTTATTTAATAGTTGTGTTGTTTAGATGCTTGTTTTTTTATTTAATAGTTGTGTTGTTTATTTGAGTTTTTTTTTATTTTTGTGTTGTTTGGGTGCTTTTTAGGTTTTTTTTGTTGTGACTTTTTGGTGCTGTATTTTTTTCAGGTTGCCCATTGACTGCCATAGTGGCTAATCATGCCCATATGATATGATAGCATATGTATCCATTAACATCTATCTATTTCTATTTAGAACTTAGAAGTTTATAAACCACACACATATATTTACTATGAATTCATTTTTAGCAATCTAAATTTTAATGTGTTGCTTTATAAATGTTTTTTTAACCATCTGATTGTTCATTAGCTACAAGGGTCAATGAATACATATCCCTGGACGAATCAAAGAAGGGAGGTGTCTATATAAAGATAGGGATATATGCTACATTATTAACCCCTGAAGAAGTCGCATAGGAGAAACCCGTAGGGTGTACGCGCAAGAGAGCGGTATAACGAGCGGTCCTGTGAGAGCTCCGGGAGAAAAGCTGGTGATTCCCATCCTAGTCGTGTGAGAAGAGAACTCGTTGCCACGTGACGCTGAAGTGCATAGATTGTAAGCTGGGTACGGACTAAAACGCAGGTGAAGAGAAGCGCCGACAGAGACAGGGGTGAGAGACCTGCTCAATCTCTTAAACTTGCGCAGATCACACGAACAATTTGTGAGTGTGATGCTTACTTGTTTTTTAAGAAGATTTTTAATAAATCAGAATTACACTATATGTGTTTTCTCTATCTATACCTTCACATACCAACTCATTGATGGGATACTGAGTGCCGTGAATAGCAGAAATTACGTCACTCTCAAAGATTCAAAGTCGGGGACATCCGCAGGCGTTCAAAATACTCAACTACCAGCAGCCTTAGAGAGATTCTTCATTCCAGTTCCAACTTATGTTTGGAGAAATGTGTGATTGAATTACTAAAATGTGAGTGTATAACCTACCCTGAAAAACTGATTCAAATATTCAAGACATACGTTTGTTTTTCTTTTCTATTGTCTCAAAACTGCGCCTATTTTTTTTTATAGCCAAACCCTCCTTTTTAGAGGAATGCGGATATTTAACATCAAATGGACACGTGAGGGTTTTCTTTGTGGTATATATATTGATTAAGCTTAATCAAGGTTTAGGTTCAACACATATTGTGATCAATGTTTTAAAATTTCTATTTTAATACATGTCATTTTTTATATTTCATATGCTTTGTCATCCAGGACCTCGTCAGAAATTTGTTTCTATTATCACATTACCAATTAGTCATGATCATTGGTTCATGCGCCAGAGCTTTTTACTTTCTTCACTTGTTTGCAGGGGGCTAGAGACCCCCTACACTGTACTCCGGCTGCAGAACTATATTGTATGTTATTCTATCACATTGCATTTCAAGCACAGGTGTTTATCACAATTTTTTTGCCCTATTTAATTTCATTGATATTACACGCTAGCGCCCCAGCCACTTCCTTTTCCAGACCCAGAGACTGATATAAAGAGCCTCCTGCTTACAGGTACCTCTGTGGACTTTGGGGTCAGAGGCTGGTCAGAGGCCTATCCTCTCAGTCTTGCAGATTTGTTCTGGGAAGTATGAGTTAGCCCTTTCAAAGGGATAGGATGTTATGTTTATTTTGTATGCTGCCTTAAAGCTGTGTTGTTTTGGAATATATGAGCTAAATAAAAGCCAATGTTTATTTCCCCCAAATCTATGTCTCCCTGGTTATACCTCTGCACTTGTCTCTTACAATGACACTAAATTGTGTAAGGTAGTAAAATCAAAGTAGGATGTAATTTCTCTCCTGAATGACTTGGATAGACTTGAAACTTGGGCAGGTAAATGGCAAATTACGTTTAATACAGATACATGTAAGGTTATGCATTTGGGAAACAAGAATAAACAAGAAATTTATAAATTAAATGGGGATAAATTAGGGGAATCCTTGATGGAGAAGGATTTAGGAGTGCTTGTAGATGACAGGTTTAGCAATAGTGCCCAAAGTCATGCAGTATCTGCAAAGGCAAACAAGATCTTATCTTGCAAAAGGCGATGGAAGGGAAGTAAACATAATTATGCCCCTTTATAAAGTATTTATGGAAGGGAAGTAAACATAATTATGCCCCTTTATAAAGTATTATCCACCTTGAATATGGTGTATGATTTTGGGCACCACTCCATAGAAAATACATTATGGAACTAGAAAAAGTGCAGAGAAGAGCCACCAAATTAGTAAAGGGGATGGCAAATCTGATTTATGGGGTGAGGCTTGGTAAATTAGATTTGTTTACATTAGAAAAGAGGCATCTACAGTATAGGGAATATGATAATTATATACAAATATATTTGGGGACAAAACAAGGAACTTTCAAAATAACGATTTATCCCAAGGGCAGTACAAACACAGGGTTATCATTTAAGGTTGGAGGAAAGGAGATTTCACCAGCAACAAAGGAAAGGTTTTTTTTTTGTTTTTTTACAGTAAGGGTAGATAAAATGTGGAATTTATTACCCATGGAGATTGTGATGACAGATACAATATATTAACAAAACACAGAACCCCAGCAAGTTCTTTTTGGGAACCCCTGAGCCCCCACAAAATATATATATGTATATGTGTCAAAATGGAGTGCTATTGAGCGTGGCATATGTATACAACAGACGACAGAGAAGCCCAATGCTACATCCAACATGACAGAAATACACAGTAAAATACTTATATATTCTCTACATTAATACATTTTACTTTGTATTTCTGTCATGTTGGATGTAGCATTGGGCTTCTCTGTCATCTGTTGTAGATACAATATATTCCTTCAAAAAAAGGTTGCACATGTTTTTAGAAAGCAAAGGTGTACAGGGATATACCAAATAAATAAACATGGGAAGGATGTTGATCCAGGGAGTAATCTGATTGCCAATATTTGGAGTCAGGAAGGAATTTATTTTTCCCCTTATGAAATATCATTAGATGATATTTCCCTTTGTTTTTTTTGTTTGCCTTCCTCTGGATAAATATCCTGTAAATACAACTATAGGATAAAGTATCTGTTGTCTAAATGTGGCATAGGTTGAACTTGATGGATGGATGTCTTTTTTTTAACCTCATCTTCAGTACTACTGTATGTATATATGTAACTACACTCAGCATGTAACAAGAGCCCATGCAGTGAAGCTGGAGGGAGGGAGTCTCACAGTAAATGTGGTACAACTTATCTTCATGGAATGGGTAGTGGAAACATACAGTAGGATAGTCTTTCAGCGGAGACTATTTCAGACTGTATGTTAAATATAGAAGACTACATGGGTTTTAAAAAGAACCAGAATAACTCAGCACCAAGTCGGATAAAAAAAAAGTTGCATAATCCCACAACAATAAATGCTGGGAGAGAATAAAAACAGATAGGAAAATAACCGAAAACATTTTTCAATTTGGCCTTTTTCAAGGGCTGTGCAAAGTCTCAGCTGTAAGACTGTGGTTTGCGGAACACAGACATATAACATAATGACCAGGCTCCCAACCTGTATGTTCTCATGTCTCTGCTCCAAGCTCACCACACATTGTTTTCAGGCCCAACAGCAATGATCTGTAGTTAACATCGAAAAAAAAATAAGAAAACTCCAGTTAATTGTCCTAAAAAAATAAGTTCTACCCAGTAAAAACAACGCTGAGGTGCAAGACTCCCATCTGATTAGTATGAGAACGCAAAGAAAAAGGACTAAATAATCCCCAACATAAAGGCTTATTTCATCCTTTTTCCTGTCGCTTTTGCTGTATTTAACTTCATTTAGCTCCTCCCCATGTGAGTTGAGCATGACCTTTCCACTAGCAAACTCCCACAATAGCCCTGCTCCTCCTGCATAGATCTCACAAAGGCAGGGCATGCAGTTCATATTAGTGCATTTTTACATCATCTGTTGAAAAATAAAATAACCTTTATTAGTAATTTAAATGAATGTTGCTTTTAGGATAATGACCAGTTTAGGAGAACCAGTTGCATTTTTGCTCAAACTAGAAGTCACTGGGACACTGTTACGACCTGGGGGATAGAAAAGGAGGAGCAATGAGCCAGCAGGTCTGTTGATCTGCCTCCAAAGACCCTTTATGTTTGCTATATAATGTACTTCTATATTACTGGGGTATCAAGTCAATGACCTGCATAAGTGTCAAGTAAATAAATCACTTTGGTCTGCAACATGTAAACAAACAACATAAGCACAAACAAATAGCTGTAGCCGTCTTGGCATAACTGTTAGCAGGTTTATTAAGACATGTGGGCTATTTCAGGTTACTTTTTTTTTTTTTTACTATAAAGTGTTTGAAAGGGAAACTAGTGGAATATCACTGATAACAGAAAGTAAATGGGTGGACAGATTATTCCTTCTGAGTCACATGGGTGCCTGCTGAAGGTAACTAGGCTTTGCATTCTTGCAGCTAATAGGATCGCTTGAGCTCAGGCTGTCATCCCATCAAGATAAACGTCTCTGTTGCCCCCTCTCATGCAATCTGAATTCAATTAAGCTAATTGGAAAACAAGTAAAGAAGGATTGCATTAATATAGCTTTGCTTCATGAAACTCTAAAACCCTTCTCTCGTGGGAAATCGCATACTAATGTTTATTTGTTACTCTATATTAATATAGAAAATGTACATTTTCTGCAAACCGATTTATCATCAATATCACATTTTATATATATATATATATATATATATATATATATATATATATATATATATATATATATATATATATATATATATATATAAACACACACACACACACACACACACACACACACACACACACACACACACACACACACACACACACACACACACACACACACACACACACACACACACACACACACACACACACACACACACACACACACACACACACACACACACACAGTGCATGTACAGTTCTGGGAAATTGTATGGGTTTGGATGTAAAAGAAAAAATGAATAATGTAATAAATATATGATTTTTATCATGTAATGTGATTTTATATATGTATATATTTTATAATGGGATTTTATAATGTAATGTGATTTTTATAAATGTATATATGTTATTATATAAAATATTTTCATGAGTATCTTGCTCCGTTATAGGAACAAGTTTTAGATCATAAGCTCTTGAGGTGAGGGGGCTCTGCTGGCATTTAATGTTGTAATGGCTGTTTCTAGATTTTTTTTCTGTAAGCACTGTTTCTCGCTCTACGTTAACAACCTACAGAAATGATAAGTAATAGCTGTGTCATGCACACAAAGTCAGAAATCACATATCTTCTTAATTTAAACAATCTCGGCTTTCTCAATATAAATACCTGCTTAAATGACAGTAAAGCTGAATAAAATACTAGCTAAGGGTAATTTCTGAGCACCTTCTAATTGCAAGCTTAAAGAAAACGGATTGATGCAAAATATCAGTAGACATCTCAAACTATTTGATTGGATATTTATGTTTGTTTATACTAATAGCGATATAACAAAATTCAGGTCTCTCAAAATAAAGCTAAATATTAGGAAATTCTGCATTGACATTTGTTTATTCCGTGTTTAAAATGTATTAGATTGTAAGCTCGTCTGGCAAGCGTCTTGGTTTTGTTTCATTTGCACACAGCTCAGGCTTCTGTATTGGCATGCCCTGTATTGTATACTGTGTAACAGAAAGCACAATACGAACAACTAAATTAGGGCAACAAAAGTATCATACCTGAAGATGAACACACATATTACACTAAGTGACAGTCAAATACAATCTGCTTAGTTTTCCATGTCCGAACCTAACACGGATCATGCATCAGGAATCATTGTGTTTGTAGGCATTAAATAACTTGTTTCGCCCTAATTAGCTGATTTGCTGTGGGTAACTCATTTTGCATTCATTTCAATCTTAGAAAACTCCACTATTACCCTTGCTGTTGCCAGAAGACCATAATATGCTACACAGAAGCATTAGAAACCAGAACATTACATGCAACATGCAAGTCAGAAACGTCCATTGCTCTTTAGTATTAGAGTTCTTGGGAAATACACATGTAGATTAAACCATAACAATGGCCCCTGGCTGAGAGCTCTGAGTACCCTCCAATGTCTTCACAATAGTATTTACTTGGTTTTTAAACCTTGCACAAAAGCCACCCAAACGTTTTCTTATGTGTCCTTGGCCTATTTGCCCTGTTGGACCCTGTTGAGTTTTCTCCTTTTCATTGCAAGACAAGTAATAAACAGTAAATAAAAGGATAACCTCACCTGGGCCTATTAGAGAGAGCAGGGCAGTTCTAAAGGGAATTAACTGTAGGAACAAGACCATAAGCCCCTTAGCAGCGTGTGGGGAAGAGCTTAATGAGATGCTGCCAATTTTACATTGGGAGTGGTTACACTTTTTAATATTTAGGAAGTTTACACAAAATAGATTAACATGCACTGTATCCATATATATTGTACTTGTGTGAAATCCTTGGATTGTGCTGCTAACACATGGGATCCATTTAAGTTAAATTAAGCTCAATTCTATTAAACACCATAAATGTTCCGTTTTCTTTACCTACTTTTAAATAGGTTTATTTAGAAAATAACTCCATGCATGTTGGTTACTTTGCATGATTAATTCACTAGGCAAATAAAGTCCCCCCAGTACATCAAGTTTGGTATCTTTGTGGGATCTGACATATAAAGAAATGAAATAATGCATATTCACATTGTTTCTTAGATAGAAACTGTTATCAAGATCATACATTTTTGTATATGATGTCCTAAAAGTCAAGTGAAATCACATTAAAAGGACGAATAACATATTAAAATACTAAACAGGTGGCATCTCCAAATTACAAAAAAAATCCTCAAATTAGATTAATTTGTAACGTTTCTATTTTTTTAATGCTTTTGATCTCATACCATGAGATAACGAGGTGATGTAAAGTGTATGTTAATGACTTGTTTATGTTAGTCAAATATACCTTTTTACTTGTAATTGTTGGTGTTATTATGCTGCCTTTTAAACAGGGGATAGATTTGACTTAAATAATGAAACAAAATTGAATTACAGAATTAAGTAGCAATTTAGCGACAGGTATTAAGTACATTTTCGGCTGAGAAAACATTTTTAATCAGTTATCTAGGATAAATATTTTTAAGAGGATATATTTGTAAAAATATGTTTATATTAATTTGAGTAAAGGGCACGATTTATGCAAAAACACATACATTGTTAAATATATGCAATTTTCGCGTCTTCGTCCTTGTTTTGTGTGCAGACAGAACAATGTATTTGATGACAGTATTTTAACGAAGGTAAAGTTTTAGCAGGAGAAATATGTGGTTAAGGAGCCCAGAGTGAAATTCCTAGGAACCCCCAACCATCTCTAATAGCAACTCTGAGATCAGATGTATTGTAAATTCTTCTGTATTCGATACAATTTTCTAATGACAAGAAAATTGCAGGGAACCCTTTAGGGATACCCGGGGAACCCAAGGGCTCCTAGGAACCCCCAGTTGAAAAACACCGATATAGAGACAGTTCCAAAAGATTTGTAGACATGATCATGCATGTTTGTTATTTAATAATACAAATAAAAGGAAAGATAAGCCAATGAGAAACGTTACAAACCTTTAACAGGGAATTAACGAAGGGCTGTCTAAATCTGTTAGAATAGATTTTAATATGTTAAATAAAATAAACATTTATGATAATGATATAGAGATATAGATGTACTTAAAAGATACATATTAATGTGAATATATATAGATTAGTCAAACGGGGTATGTTAGTAATTATATGCCCAACTGTACTGTGTGACACAAACTTTACAACTGCTATAAATAAAAGAATGAGACAGTTTCAAAATAAACGTTGTTTGCTGTTTAAAATGGGTGATATATATTAATATATTATATATATAACATTATATATATTAATATATTTATATATATATATTAAGAAATTATATTTTGTTATTCAGAAACCATGTCAGATAATTACCAAAATAGACTATTGTAAATCTCTGTGGTGTTTCAATTATTTCATATATTTCCTAGATGTAATAAAAAAAATTGCAGTTGAATAATCTAAGCATTATTGCTAAATCGAAAACTATCTGGATTACAGCAGCATACTAAATTTAGCTACACTACAATAGCTCATGTTAAATAGAAGTAGGCGCATAGATAATCTGTTAAACAAGCGTAGCCGAATTTTCCTTTTCTTTCAGTGTTCTGGAAGCAACTATTACAACAAACATTTCCTTCAGCTATTCATCCTGACAACTAAGAGTTGTTGCTGCTGGGAGGAGCTTCTTTGGGCATCTTCTCATGCAGGTACTGTCACCAAAAAGACAAAGGCTCGTTTAATGGTAATGTGACAGCTTTGGAGAGCACAGCAGGGACAACTGACACAGCCCCAAAAGAACAGAGACCAGGAATTGCTTTAAAAGTCCTCAGCAAGCTGAGGCTGAGTCATTTCTTTCAGAGAGGTCACAATGATCTGATCCTCTGCTCTTCAAGGACAGGCATTCACCCAGGAAGTAAGCAGAAGGCTCTGATACACAGAGCCAGCTTAAAGGAATCAGCATTTCTTAGTGAAGATTTACAGCCTCTCCTGGCTCTGTCATCGTGGAATATGCGTGCATATTCTGCCATTTAACATACACCATTATACATACATATATATGTTTCTGTTTTGATGAAGGAAACTGTCCTGTTTGGGGGGAAAGAAGCATCTTCTTGGAATTACCATTAAAAAATATATACATATTGAAGCACATGGACCACTAACATCTTTAGTTTAAGAACTAATCTTGGAGAGAAAAGAGGGAGTTGTTACCCAAGAGTGAACCACAATTGTTCTCCATGCACCTGCACAGCCCCTCTCTTAACATGGCTGATGGGGGCTTCTCTCTTTCTGGACACTTGGTCAGAAGTCCAGGAGGAAACACCTCCAGGTTCCACAGTATAGAGGCCATCTTGGGATTTTCCAAAGAGGACAGTGTCCTCGGCTCATTCCAGTCTGAGGACAGTCCCAGGAATGTGAAGGAAGCAGAGAAGAGGACCTCAAGACACTGTCTACACAAAATGTCAGAGGAGATACAGCCACATCACGAGCAGCTGGAAGACGGACAGGATGATGGATATGGGGGTAAGTGGCTGTCCTGTGTATGAAACATTTAATTACATAGGATACAGGGGTCTATGTATCAAGGCAAAAGTGGGGCAATTCTTTGGCAGGGGATATATCAAATGAAACAAACCCTATGAATTTCAATGGGACTTTTTTTGTTTGATACACCTGGTAAAGTTATTTTGCCCCAGAATTGATCCACAGTTTCTCCTTAACACCTTTAGGGACAAATGAGCCAGAAAAATGTGTTCTGTTCTTCAAGAAAAAAACAAAATAGTTAAATTGTTCTCCATTTATTTCCCTGTATATCTACTGATATACATATCATAGCGATTTGCTATTTTGCCTTTTGTTGATACACACACACACACACACACACACACACACACACACACACCAGTGTTTGACCAATAAATATGAATGAAAGATTTACTTGTTTGTCTGTATTTTATGAAATCCAATAGATTCGTGTCTTACTGTATTTTATTCACTGTACAAAACTCCTCTGCTGAGTTATTGTAAAGCCAAACATACTTTTCAACAAAAATAAATAAAAGGAATGGAAGTTGGAAACTGATGTTAATTAACCCCTATGAACTTTCCCCACGTGCAGAATCCTACTGTAGTAAGACTTCCAATGACAGCCTGAGCCCTGAACTGTCCTCCGCAAATAACAGTGAAAATAAATTGTCAGATGACGACCAGCCTAAGAAGAAACACCGCAGGAATAGGACAACTTTCACCACTTACCAACTG
This sequence comes from Ascaphus truei, assembly GCF_040206685.1. Taxonomy (NCBI): domain Eukaryota; kingdom Metazoa; phylum Chordata; class Amphibia; order Anura; family Ascaphidae; genus Ascaphus; species Ascaphus truei. The sequence continues at coordinate 45,547,150 of NC_134483.1, read as the reverse complement.
CACGAGCTGGAGAGAGCCTTCGAGAAGTCCCACTACCCCGACGTCTACAGCAGAGAGGAGCTAGCTATGAAAGTCAACCTACCTGAAGTGAGGGTACAGGTGAGTTAAAAAGATTGGCATGGGACTCCCCCCTTGTTCTAAACTCCCAGCTTTAAAAATTACTCGTACCCTTTCATCTAAAGCTGCAAATCAAAAGGCTTTGATTTCGCTAATCCAATTGCAGTAATTATAAAAGCTTCCTCCCCATAAGATGACTAGGAATTTTGCAGTGGAATACAACATATACAGTATATAGAAATCTATCTGCAAAAAAAAAAGTCTACAAGTGTTTGTTTTTGATATCTGCTGAATTCATTGGTGCCGCAGTAATTAAATGACCTTGTGTGTTGTATATGCTTATTTCTGTAACTCAATCACAAAGGGGGGTTAAATAAAGATAATATGCCATGAATTTGCACACATTAGAACTGCTTCTCAATATCAGTAAAATATCCCAGGACCAGTATCAACCTTTAGTGTTCCCTTCTGAAACTCCAGATTCAGCACACACATTGGCCTCAATTAAAGCTTAATACGCTTTAGTCACTCATCATTAAAATATTTGAAAGTCTTCTATATCAAGTGGTCTCATCTGTGAAACATGCGGGGTAGATTCCAGAACTGCGGCTGAAAACAGCTCCCAGAGTCAGAGGGGTTTATTATTACAGTCTCTAAGAGGCAAAAAAAGAAACTAAATCCAATTTTGTTTTCTTTTCTTTCACAAATCTGTTGGGTTTTTTTTGCACTGGTTTTGTCCTAGTTTAGCAGACTTTAGTATATAAACCACTTTATGTATTCTGATCTGATATTTGTAGCACTAAAAAGTCGTTTTATAAATAAACAAATGCATCATGCAGTATGTGCATAAACAATATGAATCTGCGCTCATTTTGAAGACACACGGTATTTACAAACCAGTTACAAAATATTTATGACAAGTTAATTTACCGATGTTACTTTTGTAGTGCGCAGATATTTTTGCATATAATTAAGAAAAATAATTATACTGATGTTTTCAGTTGAATATTTTGCTCAATGCGTTTTAATTACAAACATAAAGAATTATTTATAATGTATATACAAGTTACACTTTATGTTTGAAAGGATTGTTCAGTGAGAAACTGGCATGTTTAAAACTGTGGGTTTGGATTACCTAAATTAACAATGTATAGCTCTGAAGATATTAATAATATTAAACTGTTTCTGGAGTCCTCTTAGGGTATACACATATGCTATGTTTAAATGAGGCACATTACTTGAAAATAACTTCTAATTGTACAATACTAATTGTATCGTAGTTTATAGATGGGAGGATAATTATGTATTCTGATTACTTTTTTTGGACCAGTAAGAAAGTAGCTGTTATCATTTACCGGGGTATTAAGAAAGGCATCTGAGAATTAGACTTTTTTTAATAATAACAACAGTGAAGCATAAACAAATTAAAACGGAACCAATGTGATTCTAACAGCCCCTTGTGAAGAATAACTTGTGGTTCCCATATGTGAAGCAAACTCCGAAACACAAAGTTCCTGCTGATCAAATAAAATTAATCAATCAATATTTTTTCAGGACAACACATTTCTTAAATTCTTTTTTTGTTAACAAAGTGAAAAATATTATGGACAGTCAGGCTTGATCACATTACGTATCCCTTTCCTACTGTATAGCATAACTTGAGTTAGTCATATTTTTGTATGGTAAATTATTTAAAAAAAAATATTTATTGGAATGTACAATATGTTATCCCTTTTAAATATTAATAATAATAATAAATGCTCTAATAATAGTTATAATTATTATAGTTAATTGATACAAATGATAAATAAAGACCGAGTTATATGTAAAGGTTTCCTTATTCCTCCCACATCGTATAATATTTTTTTCTATATTTATCAATAAATATTTTACAGTACATTTCATCATGCTATTTTTTTTTTGTAATCGTATAAATTGTTTACAATATGAAATATCTTCTGATTGATTTTATTCTTCATAGCGGAGGTGCTGCTAATTTAAAGTTGTAGTCTCCAAAAAAAATGATCCCTAAATATCTTAATATAATTGATAGGTAATTGATTAACCTAAAGCTACACGAACAGATTCCAAGCAAAGAGTCCATTAGTCTGAACATGCACATGTAACATACATCCCACGCTGAGTTTCTTACACACATCCCACGCTGAGCTTCTGAACATTTGTGGGCCAATTCAATTCTTCCCCATGTAATATTTGCATTATTAACTCGTATTTAGTCAAATGTTTATTTTTCTGCATGGGCTGTTGCAGTCCTGTGTATCCATTGTTCTCAGCCTGTAAGTAAACTTCAGTCAAGGTGATGTGATGTCATTTTGCAGGTATGGTTTCAAAACAGAAGAGCCAAATGGAGAAGGCAGGAAAAGCTGGAGATGACTTCTGTGAAGCTGCAGGATTCTCCGATGCTTTCCTTTAACCGGTCCCCACAGTCCATGAGTGGGATCAGCAGCAGCTTACCCCTGGATTCTTGGCTAACTCCACCAATGTCCAACAGCACCGCCTTACAAACCTTGCCAGGGTTTGTTACCAGTCCACAAAGTCTTCCAGGCAGCTACACCCCACCACCCTTCATGAACACTGCACCGGTGGGTCATGCTCTCCAGCCCCTAGGAGCGATGGGGCCACCACCTCCTTATCAATGTGGGACCAACTATGTGGACAAATACCCATTAGACGAAGCAGACCCTAGAAATACCAGCATAGCAGCACTGAGAATGAAAGCAAAGGAGCACATTCAGTCAATTGGGAAACCTTGGCAAACTATCTAAAAATGGGACATCAGGCCATTTAGGAAGTTCTCCTCTACAGATGACTCTATATGGGATAAAGTATTGATGAGACTTCTCCAACCAGGTGCCAAGCACCTAAAAAAAATCAAAACACCTTCCCAGAGTGTTAGACTTTACAAATGAGAATGTGCTTTGCACGCTCTCGTGTTTTTAATGAATACTCAAAGTCTACACTTTTTTCAGTTTTGAATAACATTGTTTTTCATGTTTTCATGAATATCCAATTACACTGCAGCTATCGCAGCTATTTATGTTAAATCAAATTAATACACCGGAGGGCTTAAGCAGTTGATACGTGACCCTCCTGTGCAGACGTACAGGTTATGCATCTGATAGTTTTCTACTATGTATCTGACACGGGTTGTAGTCGGGTAATCGGGTTTCCATGTAACTTGAAGCGATTACAGTGAGTGATATTCATGTTCTCCTCAACTAGAAGACAGCATTTTAGAGAAACCCTAACTTTTTTTTTTCTCACCATCATTCATTTTTAATTATAAAATCGCTATCGACTGGGAAATCTATTACACAACAATACTGTGTTATCATATTTTGACACGTTAGATAGAATATTGTTTTTCTTTATCTTGTATATGGAGCTTTGTTGAATTCTACCAAATGCCACCTGCTCATGATCCCAATTGATGACCATGATGAATTTGTCTTTGAAGAAAAATCAAGGCAGGTTGATAATCCAATATCCACCGATTTTATTAAGGGGCATATAGCAGTGCTTCACAATCGTAGCACTAACCTCACCTCTGCTGGCCTGAAACAATACAGTTTGGGAGCTAGGTTCAAGTTTGTATTGTCCTTACTCTGCCACCACAAACGCTAATTACAAATGTTTCCATTCCTTACAAAGTCAGTATCTGTTGCCAGTGTTTACAAAAAGTATTATTCATCGTGTGGCTGATGTACAAAATAATGACATTTACCTAACACGGAGACAAAGTTCTTCGGGCTATATTTTGGAAACATTGAAACAGAAAAGTGAGATTAAAAAAAAAAAAAAAATTCTGTTTAAAAAGGAAGTGGAACTGGGGGGAATGTGGGGGGGGGGGGGTGGGAGGGTCTGTAAATTAAAAAAATAATTGTCCTGTGTATTTGTCAATAACAACATAGTGATGCTGCTGATCCTTTAGCACTTTCACACTGGGCAGTATTTATTAATTTTTAAAGAGGTAGGGGGAAAAAAAACCCATATAAGTAACTTTGAAGAA